>NC_000086.7:57566882-57880216 GCF_000001635.26 Mus musculus
CCACACTGATTTCCACAGTAGCCTCACCAACTTTCATTTCAACCAACAGTGCATGAGTGTTTCCCGTTCCCCATATTCTCTCTAGAATTTGTTGTCAATTTTCTTAATCTTAGCTTTACTGAGTAGGATAAGATGAAATCTCATGGCAATTCAAATTTGCATTTCCCTTATGGCTAAGGATAGTGAACACATTTTTAATTGGATATTTTATTTATTTACATTTCAAATGTTATCCCCTTTCCTGGTTTCCCCTCTGCAAACTCCCTATCTCATCCCCCATTACCCTGCTTCTGTGAGGGTGCTCCCTCCACCCACCCACCCACTCCTGCCTCCCTGCCCTAGCATTCCTCTACACTGGGGCATAGAGCCTTCACAGGACCAAGGGCCTCCTCTCCCATTGATGCCAGATAAGGCCCCTTCAGCTCCTTCAGTCCTCCCCCTAACTCCTCCATTGGGGTCCCTGTGCTCAGTCTGATGGTTGGTTGCAAGCATCTGCATCTGCATTTGTATTGGTCAGAATCTGGCAGAGCCTCTCAGGAGATAGCTGTATCAAGCTCCTGTCAGCAAGCACTTCTTGGCATCAGCAATAGTGTCTGGGTTTGGTGTCTGCGTGTGGGATGGATCCCCAGGTGGGGCAGTCTCTGGATGGCCTTTCCTTTCAGTCTCTGCTCCACTCTTTGTCCCTATATTTTCTTTAGACAGGAGAAATTCTAGGTTAAAATTTTGAAGATGGGTGGGTGGCTCCATCCCTCAAATGGGGGGCTATGCCTAACCTCTGGATATGGTCTTGACAGGTTCTCCCTCCCTTTGTGGGGTATTTCAGCTAATCTCATCCCCATGGGGTCCTGGGAGGCTCTTGCTTTGCTGGCATCTGGGACTTTCTGGTTGCTGCCCAGTGTTCCCCATCCCCCATTGCTACAGACCTCTGTTTAAATTCCTGACCCTCTGTACATCTCCTCCATCTCCTCCCATACATGATTCTTCCCCTCTTTTACCCTCCCCCTCTTATCTTCCTCCCAAGTCCCTCCCACCCTCTATTTCCCTTGATTATATTGTTCCCCCTTCTAAGTAGGACTGAAGCATCCACACTTTGGTCTTCTTTCCTCTTGAGCTTCATGTGGTCTGTGAGTTGTATCGTGGGTATTCCATGCTCTTTGCCTAATATCCTCTTATCAGTGAGTACATACCATGTGTGTGCTTTTTGTGACTGAGTTACCTCACTCAGGATGATATTTTCTAGGTAGTGAACACTCTTTTAAAACATTTCTTTGCCACTTATACTTCTTTTAAAAACAAGGAGTATCAAGCCCTTTATTTTCTTTTTAAAAAAAGTTTATCATTAGTAATTTTTATTTTTCTTTTCCTACCTCCAATCCCTACCATTGTACCCTCTCCTTGCTCCTTTTTGAAATTATGGGCTTTTTTAACTGTTGTTGGTATGTGTCTGTATGTCTGACTATGTAAATAAATAAGAGTATAAATACATACTACTTGTATTTATATATTCACAATATAATATATTTATAATATATCATTGCTTGTGTGTATATGAGTTTAGGGCTGACCACTTGAGCTTGAGTAACCAACTAGGAGGCCTATCACCAGGGAGTACTATTTTTCTACTCGCAACATTCTTTTTTTTTCTTTCCATTTTTTATTAGGTATTTAGCTCATTTACATTTCCAATGCTATACCAAAAGTCCCCCATACCCACCCACCCCCACTCCCCTACCCGCCCACTCCCCCTTTTTGGCCCTGGCGTTCCCCTGTTCTGGGGCATATAAAGTTTGTGTGTCCAATGGGCCTCTCTTTCCAGTGATGGCCGACTAGGCCATCCTTTGATACATATGCAGCTAGAGTCAAGAGCTCCGGGGTACTGGTTAGTTCATGATGTTGATCCACCTATAGGGTTGCAGATCCCTTTAGCTCCTTGGGTACTTTCTCTAGCTCCTCCATTGGGAGCCCTGTGATCCATCCATTAGCTGACTGTGGGCATCCACTTCTGTGTTTGCTAGGCCCCAGCATAGTCTCACAAGAGACAGCTACATCTGGGTCCTTTCGATAAAATCTTGCTAGTGTATGCAATGGTGTCAGCGTTAGGATGCTGATTATGGGGTGGATCCCTGGATAAGGCAGTCTCTACATGGTCCATCCTTTCATCTCAGCTCCAAACTTTGTCTCTGTAACTCCTTCCAAGGGTGTTTTGTTCCCACTTCTAAGGAGGGGTATAGTGTCCACACTTCAGTCTTCATTTTTCTTGAGTTTCATGTGTTTAGGAAATTGTATCTTATATCTTGGGTATCCTAGGTTTTGGGCTAATATCCACTTATCAGTGAGTACATATTGTGTGAGTTCCTTTGTGAATGTGTTACCTCACTCAGGATGATGCCCTCCAGGTCCATTCATTTGGCTAGGAATTTCATAAATTCATTCTTTTTAATAGCTGAGTAGTACTCCATTGTGTAGATGTACCACATTTTTTGTATCCATTCCTCTGTTGAGGGGCATCTGGGTTCTTTCCAGCTTCTGGCTATTATAAATAAGGCTGCTATGAACATAGTGGAGCATGTGTCCTTCTTACCAGTTGGGGCATCTTCTGGATATATGCCCAGGAGAGGTATTGCTGGATCCTCCGGTAGTACTATGTCCAATTTTCTGAGGAACCGCCAGACGGATTTCCAGAGTGGTTGTACAAGCCTGCAATCCCACCAACAATGGAGGAGTGTTCCTCTTTCTCCACATCCTCGCCAGCATCTGCTGTCACCTGAATTTTTGATCTTAGACATTCTGACTGGTATGAGGTGGAATCTCAGGGTTGTTTTGATTTGCATTTCCCTGATGATTAAGGATGTTGAACATTTTTTCAGGTGCTTCTCTGCCATTCGGTATTCCTCAGGTGAGAATTCTTTGTTCAGTTCTGAGCCCCATTTTTTAATGGGGTTATTTGATTTTCTGAAGTCCACCTTCTTGAGTTCTTTATATATGTTGGATATTAGTCCCCTATCTGATTTAGGATAGGTAAAGATCCTTTCCCAATCTGTTGGTGGTCTCTTTGTCTTATTGACGGTGTCTTTTGCCTTGCAGAAACTTTGGAGTTTCATTAGGTCCCATTTGTCAATTCTCGATCTTACAGCACAAGCCATTGCTGTTCTGTTCAGGAATTTTTCCCCTGTGCCCATATCTTCAAGGCTTTTCCCCACTTTCTCCTCTATAAGTTTCAGTGTCTCTGGTTTTATGTGGAGTTCTTTGATCCATTTAGATTTGACCTTAGTACAAGGAGATAAGTATGGATCGATTCACATTCTTCTACATGATAACATCCAGTTGTGCCAGCACCAATTGTTGAAAATGCTGTCTTTCTTCCACTGGATGGTTTTAGCTCCCTTGTCGAAGATCAAGTGACCATAGGTGTGTGGGTTCATTTCTGGGTCTTCAATTCTATTCCATTGGTCTACTTGTCTGTCTCTATACCAGTACCATGCAGTTTTTACCACAATTGCTCTGTAGTAAAGCTTTAGGTCAGGCATGGTGATTCCACCAGAGATTCTTTTATCCTTGTGAAGAGTTTTTGCTATCCTAGGTTTTTTGTTATTCCAGATGAATTTGCAAATTGCTCCTTCTAATTCGTTGAAGAATTGAGTTGGAATTTTGATGAGGATTGCATTGAATCTGTAGATTGCTTTTGGCAAGATAGCCATTTGTAAAATGTTGATCCTGCCAATCCATGAGCATAGGAGATCTTTCCATCTTCTGAGATCTTCTTTAATTTCTTTCTTCAGAGACTTGAAGTTTTTATCATACAGATCTTTCACTTCCTTAGTTAGAGTCACGCCACGGTATTTTATATTATTTGTGACTATTGAGAAGGGTGTTGTTTCCCTAATTTCTTTCTCAGCCTGTTTATTCTTTGTGTAGAGAAAGGCCATTGACTTGTTTGAGTTAATTTTATATCCAGCTACTTCACCGAAGCTGTTTATCAGGTTTAGGAGTTCTCTGGTGGAATTTTTAGGGTCACTTATATATACTATCATATCATCTGGAAAAAGTGATATTTTGCCTTCCTCCTTTCCAATTTGTATCCCCTTGATCTCCTTTTGTTGTCGAATTGCTCTGGCTAATACTTCAAGTACTATGTTGAAAAGGTAGGGAGAAAGTGGGCAGCCTTGTCTAGTCCCTGATTTTAGTGGGATTGCTTCCAGCTTCTCTCCATTTACTTTGATGTTGGCTCCTGGTTTGCTGTAGATTGCTTTTATCATGTTTAGGTATGGGCCTTGAATTCCTGATCTTTCCAGAACTTTTATCATGAATGGGTGTTGGATCTTGTCAAATGCTTTTTCTGCATCTAACGAGATGATCATGTGGTTTTTGTCTTTGAGTTTGTTTATATAGTGGATTACATTGATGGATTTTCGTATATTAAACCATCCCTGCATCCCTGGAATAAAACCTACTTGGTCAGGATGGATGATTGCTTTAATGTGTTCTTGGATTCGGTTAGCGAGAATTTTATTGAGGATTTTTGCATCGATATTCATAAGAGAAATTGGTCTGAAGTTCTCTATCTTTGTTGGATCTTTCTGTGGTTTAGGTATCAGAGTAATAGTGGCTTCATAAAATGAGTTGGGTAGAGTACTTTCTACTTCTATCTTGTGAAAAAGTTTGTGCAGAACTGGAATTACATCTTCTTTGAAGGTCTGATAGAACTCTGCACTAAACCCGTCTGGTCCTGGGCTTTTTTTGGCTGGGAGACTATTTATAACTGCTTCTATTTCTTTAGGGGATATGGGACTGTTTAGAAGGTCAACTTGATCCTGATTCAACTTTGGTACCTGGTATCTGTCCAGAAATTTGTCCATTTCATCCAGGTTTTCCAGTTTTGTTGAGTATAGCCTTTTGTAGAAGGATCTGATGGTGTTTTGGATTTCTTCAGGATCTGTTGTTATGTCTCCCTTTTCAGTTCTGATTTTGTTAATTAGGATTTTGTCTCTGTGCCCTCTAGTGAGTCTAGCTAAGGGTTTATCTATCTTGTTGATTTTCTCAAAGAACCAACTCCTCGTTTGGTCAATTCTTTGAATAGTTCTTCTTACTCGGAACATTCTTTAGTTACTTGTGTGTGTGTGGTTTTTTTTTTTTTTTCCTGTGATTTCCAATTTCCATGTTAGTGTATTTATTAGTGTTTTCATTTGTTCATGTCTTGTTTAGGTAGCCACATTGTTGATATGTCATATGAGAATCCATTTCACAGCGAGAGGAGTGTTACAGTGGGCCTACAATCATGAGATCCACTGGTCTTAGTAAGTTCCCCATCATCCTAAAGCAGCTAGCCTGATAAAAAGATGGAATGGTCTTTTTAAGACACAGTTACAGCACTGGGTAGGTGTCAGCAGCTTGGAAGGCTAGGGCAGGATTCTCCAGAAGGCAGTATATGCTTTGAATCAGCATCCAGCATATGGTACTGTTTTGCCTATAGCCAGAATCCATGGTTCAGGAATCAGAGGGTAGATAATGGAATAGTCATTCTCACTGGCACCCATAGTGACCCACAATAAACTCGTATTCCACAAGACTGGATGTCTTAGCTTGCCTTGAGCATAGGCCAGAATTCCAAAGAAGTAGGTTCTAGTGCCAGTGAAGGAATGGAGTTAATAGCAAGAGCATAATAAGCAGGCGAAGAATGGAAGTTTCTTTCTTCCATGTCTTTTATACAGGCTGACACCAGAAGGTGTGGTCCAGATTAAAGGGATAACACCAACATTAAAATATCTGGATTAAGAGTGGGTATTCCCACACTAAATAATTTAATTAAGAAAAAAACCCTCACAGATGTACCCATCCACTTAGGTCTTGTTAATTCCAGATGTAGTCAAGTTGACAACCAGGAATAGTCATCACAACCAACATAGCTGCCTAAGCAATATACATTTGTAAGTATGTTCTCCCAATTTTTTGAATTTCCTTAGTGTCTACTTCAATGCCTCATTTTTCATATCTAATTTTATGAATTTGGGCCTTCTCCTTCTGTAAGTTAATTTAGGTAAGAGTTTGTCAATTGTCTTTATCTTTTCTTTTTTTTTTTTAATTAGGTATTTACATTTTCAATGCTATCCCAAAGGTCCCCCATACCCACCCCCCCAATCCCCTACCCACCCACTCCCCCTTTTTGGCCCTGGCATTCCCCTGTACTGGGGCATATAAAGTTTGCAAGTCCAATGGGCCTCTCTTTGCAGTGATGGCCGACTAGTCCATCTTTTGATACATATGCAGCTAAAGACAAGAGCTCCCAGGTACTGGTTAGTTCATATTGTTGTTCCACCTATAGGGTTGCAGTTACCTTTAGCTCCTTGGGTACTTTCTCTAGCTCCTCCATTGGGGGCCGTGTGACCCATCCAATAGCTGACTGTGATCATTCACTTCTGTGTTTGCTAGGCCCCGGCATAGTCTCACAAGAGAGAGCTATATCTGGGTCCTTTCAGCAAAAACTTGCTAGTGTATGCAATGGTGTCAGCATTTGGAAGCTGATTATGGGATGGATCCCTGCATATGGCAATCACTAGATGGTCCATCCTTTCGTCAGGGCTCCAAATTTTGTCTCTGTAACTCCTTCCATGGGTGTTTTGTTCCCATTTCTAAGAAAGGGTGAAGTGTCCACACTTTGGTCTTCGTTCTTCTTGAATTTCATGCGTTTAGCAAGTTGTATCTTATATCTTGGGTATCCTAAGTTTCTGGGCTAATATCCAATTATCAGTGAGTACATATTGTGCGAGTTCCTTTGTGATTGGGTTACTTCACTCAGGATGATACCCTCCAGGTCCATCCATTTGCCTAGGAATTTCATAAAATCATTTTTTTAATAGCTGAGTAGTATTCCATTGTGTAAATATACCACATTTTCTGTATCCATTCCTCTGTTGAGGGGGCATCTGGGTTCTTTCCAGCTTCTGGCTATTATAAACAAGGCTACTATGAACATAGTGGAGCATGTGTTCTTCTTACCGGTTGGGACATCTTCTGGATATATGCCCAGGAGAGGTATTGCGGGATCCTCCGGTAGTACTATGTCCAATTTTCTGAGGAACCGCCAGACTGATTTCCAGAGTGGTTGTACAAGCTTGCAATCCCACCAACAATGGAGGAGTGTTCCCCTTTCTCCACATCCTCGCCAGCATCTGCTGTCACCTGAGTTTTTGATCTTAGCCATTCTGACTGGAGTGAAGTGGAATCTCAGGGTTGTTTTGATTTGCATTTCCCTGATGATTAAGGATGTTGAACATTTTTTCAGGTGCTTCTCTGCCATTCGGTATTTCTCAGGTGAGAATTCTTTGTTCAGCTCTGAGCCCCATTTTTAATGGGGTTATTTGATTTTCTGGAGTCCACCTTCTTGAGTTCTTAATATATATATATTGTATATTAGTCCCCTATCCGATTTGGGATAGGTAAAGATCCTTTCCCAATCTGTTGGTGGCCTTTTTGTCTTATTGACAGTGTCTTTTGCTTTGCAGAAGCTTTGCAATTTTATGAGGTCCCATTTATCGATTCTTGATCTTACAGCACAAGCCATTGCTGTTCTATTCAGGATTTTTTCCCCTGTACCCATATCTTCGAGGCTTTTCCCTACTTTCTCCTCTATAAGTTTCAGTGTCTCTGGTTTTATGTGGAGTTCCTTAATCCACTTAGATTTGACCTTAGTACAAGGAGATAGAAATGGATCAATTCGCATTCTTCTACATGATAACCGCCAGTTGTGCCAGCACCATTTGTTGAAAATGCTGTCTTTTTTCCACTGGATGGTTTTAGCTCCCTTGTCAAAGATCAGGTGACCATAGGTGTGTGGATTCATCTCTGGGTCTTCAATTCTGTTCCATTGGTCTACTTGTCTGTCACTATACCAGTACCATGCAGTTTTGATCACAATTGCTCTGTAGTACAGTTTTAGGTCCGGCATGGTGATTCCACCAGAGGTTCTTTTATCCTTGTGAAGAGTTTTTGCTATCCTAGGTTTTTCGTTATTCCAGATGAATCTGCCGATTGCTCTTTCTAATTCGTTGAAGAATTGAGTTGGAATTTTGATGGGGATTGCATTGAATCTGTAGATTGCTTTTGGCAAGATAGCCATTTTTACAATGTTGATCCTGCCAATCCATGAGCATGGGAGATCTTTCCATCTTCTGAGATCTTCTTTAATTTCTTTCTTTAGAGACTTGAAGTTCTTATCATACAGATCTTTCATTTCCTTAGTTAGAGTCACGCCAAGGTATTTTATATTATTTGTGACTATTGAGAAGGGTGTTGTTTCCCTAATTTCTTTCTCAGCCTGTTTATCCTTTGTGTACAGAAAGGCTATTGACTTGTTTGAGTTAATTTTATATCCAGCTACTTCATTGAAGCTGTTTATTAGGCTTAGGAGTTCTCTGGTGGAATTTTTAGGGTCATTTATATATACTATCATATCATCTGCAAAAAGTGATATTTTGACTTCTTCCTTTCCAATTTGTATCCCCTTGATCTCCTTTTGTTGTCTAATTGCTCTGGCTAGGACTTCACGTACAATGTTGAATACGTAGGGCAAAAGTGGACAGCCTTGTCTAGTCCCTGATTTTAGTGGGATTGCTTCCAGCTTCTCACCATTTACTTTGATGTTGGCTACTGGTTTGCTGTAGATTGCTTTTATCATGTTTAGGTATGGGCCTTGAATTCCTGATCTTTCCAAGACTTTTATCATGAATGGATGTTGGATTTTGTCAAATGCTTTCTCAGTATCTAACGAGATGGTCATGTGGTTTTTGTCTTTGAGTTTGTTTATATACTGGATTACATTGATGGATTTCTGTATATTGAACCATCCCTGCATCCCTGGGATGAAACCTACTTGGTCAGGATGGATGATTGTTTTGATGTGTTCTTGGATTCGGTTAGCAAGAACTTTATTGAGGATTTTTGCATTGATATTCATAAGGGAAATTGGTCTGAAGTTCTCTATCTTTGTTGGGTCTTTCTGTGGTTTAGGTATCAGAGTAATTGTGGCTTCATAGATGAGTTGGGTAGAGTACCTTCCATTTCTATTTTGTGGAAAAGTTTGTGAAGAACTGGAATTAGGTCTTCTTTGAAGGTCTGATAGAACTCTGCACTAAACCCGTCTGGTCCTGGCCTTTTTTTTTTGGCTGGGAGACTATTAATGACTGCTTCTATTCCTTTAGGGGATATAGGACTGTTGAGATCATTAACCTGATCTTGATTTAGCTTTGGTACCTGGTATCTGTCTAGAAACTTGTCCATTTCATCCAGGTTTTCCAGTTTTGTTGAGTATAGCCTTTTGTAGAAGGATCTGATGGTGTTTTGGATTTCTTCAGGATCTGTTGTTATGTCTCCCTTTTCATTTCTGATTTTGTTAATTAGGATGCTTTCCCTGTGCCCTCTAGTGAGTCTGGCTAAGGGTTTATCTATCTTGTTGATTTTCTCAAAGAACCAGCTCCTTGATTGATTGATTCTTTGAATAGTTCTTCTTGTTTCCACTTGGTTGATTTCACCCCTGAGTTTGATTATTTCCTGCCTTCTACTCCTCTTGGGTGAATTTGCTTCCTTTTCTTCTAGACCTTTTAGGTGTGTTGTCAAGCTGCTAATGTGTGCTCTCTCTAGTTTCTTTTTGGAGGCACTCAGAGCTTTTAGTTTTTCTCTTAGGAATGCTTTCATTGTGTCCCATAAGTTTGGGAATGTTGTGGCTTCATTTTCATTAAACTCCAAAAAGTCCTTAATTTCTTTCTTTATTCCTTCCTTGACCAAGGTATCATTGAGAAGAGTGTTGTTCAGTTTCCACGTGAATGTTGGCTTTCTATTATTTATTTTGTTATTGAAGATCAGCCTTAGTCCATGGTGATCTGATAGGATGCATGGGACAATTTCAATATTTTTGTATATGTTGAGGCTTGTTTTGTGACCAATTATGTGGTCAATTTTAGAGAAGGTACCATGAGGTGCTGAGAAGAAGGTATATCCTTTTGTTTTAGGATAAAATGTTCTGTAGATATCTGTTAAGTCCATTTGTTTCATCACTTCTGTTAGTTTCACTGTGTCCCTGTTTAGTTTCTGTTTCCATGATCTGTCCATTGGTGAAAGTGGTGTGTTGAAGTCTCCCACTATTATTGTATGAGGTGCACTGTGTGCTTTGAGCTTTACTAAAGTTTCTTTAATGAATGTGGCTGCCCTTGTATTTGGAGCATAGATATTCAGAATTGAGAGTTCCTCTTGGAGGATTTTACCTTTGATGAGTATGAAGTGCCCCTCCTTGTCTTTTTTGATTATTTTTGGGTTGGAAGTCGATTTTGTTAGATATTAGAATGGCTACTCCAGCTTGTTTCTTCATACCATTTGCTTGGAAAATTGTTTTCCAGCCTTTCATTCTGAGGTAGTGTCTATCTTTTTCTCTGAGATGAGTTTCCTGTAAGCAGCAAAATGTTGGGTCTTGTTTGTGTAGCCAGTTTGTTAGTCTATGTGTTTTTATTGGGGAGTTGAGTCCATTGATATTAAGAGATATTAAGGAAAAGTAATTGTTGCTTTCTGTTATTTTTGTTGTTAAAGTTGGCATTCTGTTCTTGTGGCTGTCTTCTTTTAGTTTTGTTGAGGGATTATCTTCTTGTTTTTTCTAGGGCGTGGTTCCCGTCCTTGTATTGGTTTTTTTCTGTTATTATCCTTTGAAGGGATGGATTCATGGAGAGATTATGGGTGAATTTAGTTTTGTCGTGGAATACTTTGGTTTCTCCATCTATGGTAATTGAGAGTTTGGCTGGGTATAGTAGCCTGGGCTGGAATTTGTGTTCTCTCAGTGTCTGTATAACATCTGTCCAGGCTTTCATAGTCTATGGTGAAAAATCTGGTGTAATTCTGATAGGCTTGTCTTTATATGTTACTTGACCTTTTTCCCTTACTGCTTTTAGTATTCTATCTTTATTTAGTGCATTTGTTGTTCTGATTATTATGTGTCGGGAGGAATTTCTTTTCTGGTCCAGTCTATTTGGAGTTCTGTAGGCTTCTTGTATGTTCATGGGCATCTCTTTCTTTAGATTTGGGAAGTTTTCTTCAATAATTTTGTTGAAGATGTTTGCTGGTTCTTTGAGTTGAAAATCTTCATTCTCATCCACTCCTATTATCCATAGGTTTGGTCTTCTCATTGTGTCCTGGATTTCCTGGATGTTTTTAGTTAGGATCTTTTTGCATTTTCCATTTTCTTTGATTGTTGTGCCGATGTTCTCTATGGAATCTTCTGCACCTGAGATTCTCTCTTCCATCTCTTGTATTCTGTTGCTGATGCTCGCATCTATTGTTCCAGATTTCTTTCCTAGGGTTTCTATCTCCAGCGTTGCCTCACTTTGGGTTTTCTTTATTGTGTCTATTTTCCTTTTTAGGTCTAGTATGGTTTTGTTCATTTCCATCACCTGTTTGGATGCGTTTTCCTGTTTTTCTATAAGGACTTCTACCTGTTTGGTTGTGTTTTCCTGTTTTTCTTTAAGGACTTGTAACTCTTTAGCAGTGTTCTCCTGTATTTCTTTAAGTGAGTTATTAAATTCCTTCTTTATGTCCTCTACCATCATCATGAGATATGCTTTTAAATCCAGGTCTACCTTTTCAGGTGTGTTAGGGTGCCCTGGACTGGGCAAAGTGGGCATTCTGGGTTCTGATGATGGTGAGTGGTCCTGGTTTCTGATAGTAGGATTCTTATGTTTACCTTTTGCCATCTGGCAATCTCTGGAATTAGTTGTTATAGTTGTCTTTGTTTAGAGATTGTTCCTGTGTTGGTTTTGTTACCCTCTATCAGCAGACGTGGGAGACTAGCTCTCTCCTCTGAGTTTCAGTGGTCAGAGCAGTCTCTGCAGGCAAGCTCTCCTCTTTCAGGGAAGGTGCACAGTTATCTGGTGTTTGGACCTCCTCCTGGCTGAAGATGAAGGCCCAAAACAGGATCTTTCCCAGAAGCTGTGTTGCTTTGGCCAGGAAGGTGGCTGGTTGTCTGGAGCCGAAGATGGCGCAGCCTCAGAAGCTCTGTGGCTCTCGCCTGTCCCAGAAACTGCTGGCCTCTGTATTCCACACCCTCACCCATGCAGCCTGCCCTCCGCGGAGTCCCGGAATCAAGATGGCTCCCGCCGGAGCCTGAGGCAGAAACCTCTTGGGCCGGGCAGACCCCTGTGCTCTCACCAGGAAGGTGGCCGGTTGTCTGGAGCTGAAGATGATGCCCGTCTTTATCTTTTCAAAGAACCAACTCTTTTTTTTATTATTATTAGGTATTTTCCTTGTTTACATTTTCAACGCTATCCCAAAGGTCCCCCATACCCACCCCCCAATCCCCTACCCCCCACTCCCCCTTTTTGGCCCTGATGTTCCCCTGTACTGGGGCATATAAAGTTTGCAGGTCCAATGGGCCTCTCTTTGCAGTGATGGCCGACTAGGCCATCTTTTGATACATATGCAGCTAAAGACAAGAGCTCCCGGGTACTGGTTAGTTCATATAGTTGTTCCACCTATAGGGTTGCAGTTCCCTTTAGCTCCTTGGGTAATTTCTCTAGCTCCTCCATTGGGGGCCGTGTGACCCATCCAATAGCTGACTGTGATCATCCACTTCTGTGTTTGCTAGGCCCCGGCATAGTCTCACAAGAGAGAGCTATATCTGGGTCCTTTCAGCAAAAACTTGCTAGTGTATGCAATGGTGTCAGCATTTGGAAGCTGATTATGGGATGGATCCCTGCATATGGCAATCACTAGATGGTCCATCCTTTCGTCAGGGCTCCAAATTTTGTCTCTGTAACTCCTTCCATGGGTGTTTTGTTCCCATTTCTAAGAAAGAGTAAAGTGTCCACACTTTGGTCTTCGTTCTTCTTGAATTTCATGCGTTTGGCAAGTTGTATCTTATATCTTGGGTATCCTAAGTTTCTGGGCTAATCTTCATTGTATTGATTCTTTTTATTGCTTTCTATACTTTGTACCCTGATTTTTATTGTTTGTCTCCAACTACTATTTTTAAATTTGATTTGTTCTTGTTCTTTCAATAAATTATGGTTCATTATTAGGTTGCTTGTTTGAGATCTTGTTGATGTTTTAATGTAGACAGAGTTATAAACTTCCAAATGTATCTTATATATTTGGCTATGATATTGTATTTTCATTATTACTTTATTCTAGGATTTTTAAATTTTCACATTAATAATCCGTTATCAGTTGTATGCTATTTAATCATGTCTCTCTTTTTCTAATTTCTTTTCCCTTAAAGTAGTTTCATGTATTTTAAGATCAACCTCCAATTAACTATGTAGCTAATGATCGACTCCTAATCCTCCTGATTGAGGCTGCTCAGTTTTTGGATTACAGGTATAAGACACCACCTGTAGCTCCTTTTGCAACCTCCAAAGGCATATTTGATGCTTGTCTGTTTGTCACAAGGCATGACTAGATAGACTTGCTCTTGAAAAAGCATTTGTTGCTTTAGCCATTGGAGGTGTCTCGTGACATACTTGAGCCCTACATTTTCTAAATTTAGTCTCTAACATTATTATTCTGGAATTTTGATTAGTCCAATGTTTACTGCTCTAGTTGGTGTGAACTAGGGAGAGCAGGATCTAAAAATAAGGTGTACTATCAAGTCTCATGCAACAGAAAACTTTGTTCAGAGCATCAGACAATTCATCTCTGAGGGTTAAGAAGAGTCAACTGAATAAAGTGTACAGTCACAAGGACAAGTCACACATAGGAAAACATTTTTCCAAAGAAACATATGAACATATGTCTCATCACATGCCCAAAGCAATCACCAGTGCATAACAACAGCTGAAATAAATTCACTCCTATCTGCTACACCTGGGAGGAGCACAAAAACACACTGTAACAAGAACAATTCCCTGTTCTTAAGAAACTTGGGTCACATGACTCTTGTTTTCTTGGAATTTTCTCATAAGCATGACTCCATTTTTGGACTGTGTTCCAACAGTCCAATATTAGAACAATAAATATATTTTCTAATGTTAGCATTTTGGAATTTTAGTTAGTCCAATATTAAAACCCTCCCTTCCCTTTTACAGGAATTGGCATTGCCTTTAAAGTTTTTCGCTTCATGTTTAGATTGTTTGATGAGCTGAAGATTGCTGCTCCATCGTGAACAGATGAGGAATTGTTAGCCTATTTCCTACAATCTACATGAATCTACTTTTATGATGTCTTCGTGTCACTATTTGGCTCCTTTTCTATTTATCTGCAGTGATTTAACTTTTTATCATTTTGACCATCTACACTTTTTTTTTTTTTTTTGGTTTTTCGAGACAGGGCTTCTCTGTGTAGCCCTGGCTGTCCTGGAATTCACTCTGTAGACCAGGCTGGCCTCTGTAGATCTGCCTGCCTCTGCCTTCTGAGTGCTGGGATCATAGGCATGCACCACCATGCCTGGCTCATTGTTTGTTTGTTTGTTTGCTTTTTTTTTTTTTTAAAGAAAATGGACATTAAGAATAAGGATGACACACCCAATTTCAGGTTTTCAAAAGTTTTGAATCTCATAAGAATCAGGAAGTATAAATATTCACAGTGCCTGATGTTGTTTACCTATTATTGAGTGCTTATATCAACCAAACACTAGGCTAAGGGATTTGCATAGATTAGCTCTTCACATGGCCAGAGCAATCACCAGTGAGTAATTTGTGATATGGAAATTTGCCTCTCCATTCGTCTTTTACAAAGCTATTTTTTAGTAACTTCGACTATCATCTTATTTGGAGACAGAATCCTTATAGACATTCTTTTTGGTTTTTGGTTTTTGGTTTTTGGAGACAGGGTTTCTTTGTATAGCCCTGCTGTCCTGGAACTCACTCTGTAGACTAGGCTGACCTTGAACTCAGAAATCCGCCTGCCTCTGCCTCCCAAGTGCTGGGATTAAAGGCGTGCGCCACCACTGCCCGACCCTTATAGACATTCAATGATTAATATTAATTGTTAACTTGGTAGAATTTAGAATCACCTTTGAGTCAAGTCTCTAGAAATGTCCATGATGGATGAATTATCTTAACTGTTGGGGGAGACTCTTCTCCCTAAATGTGGGCAGCATCATTCTCTGGAATGGGACCCTAGGCATATAAAAGCAAAAGCTAGCTAAGCAGCAGGATTAATCTCTCTCTGCCCCCTGCCTATGGATTGCCTATTTGATGTTTCTGCCATATGCAAGTCCATGATGGACTATAACCTGAGACTATGAACTCAAGTAAACTCTTCTTTCCGTAAGACACTTTTGTGTTTTATTGAAGCAAAATACAATCTCAAAAATAAACAAAAACAAATAAAAAACAAAAAAGATACTCTTCAAACTATGACTCTCCATATGAATACACAATTTTATTCTGTGGAAATTTTCTATGTGCACAATTGGTTTTTGCAATTTTTCTCATTTAGTAGCACTTTTTATTTAGATCATAAAGTGACAACACAGGTAACAAGTTTTGAATGAATCTTAAATATCGAAATTACTCGATTTGTTAAAATAAGTTCAAATCCATTAAAGAGACTATGAATCAAAACTTAAAAAAAGAACATTTCCTCCCCTTGTATGTGCTATTTTTATGGCAATCTTAGAATACAAGACAATAGTACATACACTCCAGTCTACTGGTGAGTAAACTGAGCTACAGAAATACATATATATGTGGAGTCACAAAGTCAACAGGAACTGTGCTGGGGCTAGAATTCAATTCTTTCTGACCTCACTTCTGCTATCTACTGTCCAAACTGATGCAAGCATGGCATAAGATGGCTTTTCCCGGAAGAGTTGAATCACCACCCAAGCAAAACCTCTTAATTTTGAGAAATGCATAGAAATGCAGTAGCTATTGAAAACCATATTGAAATTCTCTTGGACTTTAAGAACTATTTTCACGGTGAGTAGGTGAAACATAGACACACTTATTACTGAAAATTCATTCTTGGGACACCTAGATTCTTAGCCTGAAGCTGCCAAGCCAATACTATTCAATCAACTGGCTTCTTGGGGTCATTGTTGTTCCCTACAACATGGAGCTCTCGGACCCAGTTTAATTTCTCCTTGGGGTTACTTCCTGAGACTGGTTAGAGCATCAAAGTCTAATATCTTCTTTTTCCTCATGTTGGAGAGTGATGAGAAGGAGATAGAAAGATCAAATTACTTCTACACCACATGTTCCAAAGGTTTTAAGTCACTTTCTATATAGCTATTGAGGTGGAAGGTGGATACAAGGGTTTCTCCATGGAAACGTACTGAGCTATTAGAAACTCTACCAGGATAGGACAGCAGCTTGGATTATGTCTCGAAAACATTTCAAACCAAGTACTATGTGCTGCTAATGATTTGTATAAATGTGATGGTTAGATAAAAGGGTCTTTTTTGGAGTTATGCTTGAAGACACTAATTAAATTCACATCAACAAATCAACATATTGGTCTTGCATAGACTAAGAGCACTTTGGAAATGCTTTTTTTGTTTGAGTACCATTAATTAAATTCACACATTTTGTTGATATTGAATAGTTTACCTTACAACACAGACAACCAAAGTTGAAGCTTTAAACAGCCCTTCTGAGTCCATTTCTGTGAAGCTGGGTAAATTAGAACAGTTTTTCCTTTCAAGGAGATAATTTCCCAGAATTTTTAAAATTTCACAGCAGATAGTGAGCTGTTGATTCTTTCTTAACAAATTCAATCCAAATGATGCATGCTTTTACTTAACTGCTACAGGCTTAACTGCAGTTTTAAATTATTCTCAATGCAGAGGCAATAAAGTATTTCAGTAAATATGTCTCAGAGGAGACGTTAGGAGGAAAATGTGCTAGCATTCCCAGTAGCCACTGTCCAGGTCACTGTTTTGAATTGCAAGCAATACACATGCCAAAGAATTATGACTTGCCATGGGCAGTGTTTTTCAGAGTTAGGAGTTTATAAATATCTCAAGTGTCTAAAGAAATGACTTCATGCAGGGATACTTCATTTGAGAACTAAATATCTGCAACCTTGTCTTATCAACAAAATTAGATTTCTCTCTGTTATTATGTTGTTTCTAGTTATGGTTGCTTTGTAGTGGAAACCTAGGGCGAAGACGAATATGTGAGGAGGCTTCAATGGATGCTGGAATGAAACAATTCATTTCCTGACACTCCTTTTCCTTAGATCCTCAAATCAGGAGTAGCAATGTCCAAAAGGAGTTGCAGTTTGCTCAGCATGACAGAGTAATCCTAGCTTTAGAATGCTGAGACGAGCATTAAATTTGCTTCAACAGATCTTGATCTAGTGATTACTGTGTGTGAAAGTCCTCCATTTGGTGCTGGCAAAAGGCTGTGGTGGGAGGCAGGATGGTAGAGGGGACAAGAATGAGGTGATGTGTAGCCTCCCCCAGCCTGAAGCGGGCTGGTGCAGACCTTGTCGCCACTGAGGTGGGGCCACCTACGGTGCAGCTTTCTGACTTGGCTGGCTTCTTTTGAAGTGTCAACTGCCCTGTTCTTCTCTGAGATCCTGCTGCCTGCTGAGACACCTTTGAGTGGTGTCTTCTGGCTGGCGACAGGCACCAAGGATGGATGGGCAGGGCTTCCCCCTTTTAAGCACAGTCTCTTAGTAAACTCGCGGGCCTTGTTCAGAGAAAATTTGTCTTGGCTTCATTCTTTTCTCGCCATCTAGTCTCTCTTTCAGCCACACCCTGCCTTCCAGGAGTACCCGGTTCATATAGGCTGCGGGCGGCTTACAACTACAGTGATGCAAAAGAAATGCCTCTACTCTGTTCCATAAGAGCTCTCATTTATTGAATCCAAATAACCTCGTGCATCAATAATCATCACTGAATTCAAGAATTCTATCAGTGTCATTTGTATGTTCAGTATACAAATAAGGAAACTAAGGTTCAGACGGTCAGTGACTGCTGCTCCCTTTCCTCCTGTCAAGATCATCTCATAGAACATCTAACTCTGGAGTGCCTGGGGCTTTGTCTTTAGATTTCTTGGTCCTAATATTCTTCCCCCCTTTGCAGTTTCAGTTTCTTTCCTTTAGAGACATCTTGGTTAATTAAATAGTTATCTCCAGAATGACAGGTCCTACTTAGAGTTCCCAATGGCGTCCCTGCTCACCATCTCCCAAAATGCTTCCCTTGCTTTCCACCTTCGTGTTCTTAATGGATAGTCTCACATCTTTCAATAAGCTACATGGCTACTATTTTGGCCTGAGTTGCTGTCTTTTATTGCTTGAATTACTACCATGGCTTTTTAATTTGTCTCCCAGCTTCCTCTCTTGGCGCCCATCACTGCATAATAAATTACCACAAACTTAGCTACTTGAAATAATATACATGTATTATCTCATGGTTCTATAAATCAGTAATATAGAGGGGTAGGATAAGTTGTCTACTTACGATTTCACCAAGCTGAAATGAAGGCTCAAGATGGGCTAAGATCTTATCTGGAAGTTTCCAGAAGGGGAGCAGTCCCCTTCCAAGCTCGTTCAGACTGTGGACAGAATCCAGATGCTTGTGGCTCTGGGTTTGAGGTCCCATTTTCTTGCTGTTTGCTTGCTGACCAGGCATCAGTCACTCTTGGAGTCTACAAAAGTATACCCATAACTCCTCAAGTCATTCTTTCCATCTTCTAAAGCAGCATGAGAGTCTTCTTTTGCTATCAAAACGAGGAAACCATCTACTTTGGAAAGGGTCATTTGATTGGATCCAGTCCATCCACATCATCTCTGTCTTGAGTTCTGCTCTCTGAGAACCTAAAAACCTTCTGCCAATTCTGTTCTAGAATAATGTTTTGTTAACAAAGTAGTTAAGATACTCACTCACTAGACCCCCTTTCAGTAAGGCCCATCATAATGACTCTATTTAAAATTTTATCTCAGGTCAGACTTCCTAAATTCATTCCTTTAATCCCTAACACAAAATATATGATTTCATAAATTAGAATTTACTCATTTATATTGTTCATTGTCCATCTTCTTTAAATGTAAGCTCCACAAGGAACTTTGCTCATCTGTGTTTGGAATATATCAGGCTCTCAGCAAATGTATGTTAAATGAATGGATCAATGACTTTCCCAAGGTCATAAACACCAGCAAGTGGAAGAGTTTGAAAGTGAATATATTAGACAATTGGAATCTGTTACCTGATTAGAGCTTATATCCTGTCAATTATGGTGAGGGAGGTAAAGTTTATGATTGTAATACAAAGTTTTCAAAGGAAGGTTTTCTCCAGGAGATGCCAACCAAGGGTTCCAATGATAGAGAGACACAAAGAATATGACAATATGAAGATAGAAGCAGAGACTGGATTACTGAAGCCACAGTCTACAAAACCTCAAGAAATACCAGAAACTGGAGCAGATTCTAGCACCACCAGAATCAATGTAGCCCCACCCACACTGTGAGTTCAGACTTCTGCCACCCATAAAGGCAAGTAGATCAAGCTCCATTTACTTCAGCCTCTGACTTTGTGGTAATATGTTAAGGCACCTTCAACAAAACAATGAGTATGGTTTAAAGAATGGCTAGGATTGCTGTGACTCCTGTGGAACACTTTCTTCATCTCTCTCATGTCTGAAGGATCTGTTTCCCCAACTGCCTGGGCTATGTTGGATGCTTACCTTCAGTCAACAACTACCTCAGGAATGGCCTCTATAGGAGAGGGGACCTTGTTCAAAGTCAAGTTCGCCTCCTGCAGATAGAAATATCCAGAAACTGGTGAACATGGGGGTTATATTAGTTGTCAATAAGTATCTGAAAATGAGTTAAGACAATACACATTCATCATCCTAGCTTCTGTGTGTGAGGAACCTGGACAGAGTGTAGCCAAGTCCACGTCTTAAGAATTTTCCAGGCTACAATCATGTGCAGTCATGCATTATCTTCATTTAGAGAATAAACTTCTGAAGAACCCACTTCTGGATCCTGGTGATCATTAGAATTCAATCCCTGCTGTTTGCAGCTAGAACTGGAACCCTGGCTTCTACTGTTCATTGGTTATGAGGCTATTGTTAGTTACTGTTTTTTAGCATCACAACATGGTTACCATTAAGGAGCGCTTCTCAAGTGAGTGAGGAAGCAAGCCAAAGGCTAATATAACATTATATACCTGTGGAAGTTACAGTCCATCACATTTTGTTATTCAGTTCAGAACAATGAGACTTGAATACTAGAGTTCTTTGCTACATGAGTGAGCTATGTGGAGAAAGGACCATGTCAACTATCATTCATTATCTTTGTTAGGATTCCTCTGGCTTCAAATAACTGAATATCTAACTTAGGGTAGTTTGCAAAGTCATAAAATGTGTTATGTCTTGAGATCAGAAGTTAAGAGCTCTTTCAGGTTTCACTAATTAAAGAGCTTATCAGTTCCAGGTTAGCGACTTGGTATTGCCTTGCTCCAATGTCATGGCTTGAGATATTCTAGGCCATTCAGATGAACCAAAGGCAGGACTAAATCCACCTTAAGTATGACTTCTTTTCTGTATTTACAGACACTGATGAGCATTCATTCAGTCCTTTGAGGTCTCCTACACGATGGTGGCATACATGTCTCTTAACCTTTGTCCCTCTGGCCCTGGCAGAAAATTGCTCAGAAGCTTCTGGACCAAGGGTGTTTTCTCTCCTGGAGCTCCTCCTCCTGTTAGGAGTTCATTCTCACTTTTCCCTAATAAATGTACACCTGCTCTGCATTAAAAACAGGAAGAGAAGAGGGGGGAATTCCGCACCTCTCTGGGTTTTCTGATCCAAATTTACGTCTAGGTGTGATCAATCTATACCCACTCAGTACTTTATCAATAATTATGGCAATGGATCTTTTAAAATATTTCTCTTTGTCACTCATTTTCTCTGGAAGGAGAGTGATTCTGACTTGTTTCATCTGCAGTGACGAGAAAGGAAACTTTAAAGTTTTATCTCTAAAAGAAGAAGGCACAGAAGCTACCCAGATAGATAACCGTGTGATGCTTATTCAGTGTGCTGCCTATTCTTGATTGTCAGCTTCCCTATATCTGGAATTAACTAAAACCCAAATGGCTGGGCATGCCTATGAGAGACTTTTTAAAATTATTTATTAGATCCCTTGAAATGAGAGGACTCATTTCTAATATGAATCTTTTGAGTTGAGAATATCCACTCTTAATCTGGGCCACACCTTCTGCTGGCAGCCTCAATAAAGGACATGTAAGAAGGAAGCTTGCTTTCATTGCCTACTTTCTCTTGTTCTCCCTGGCAAGTCCATTCCTTCACTGGCATTACAGCCTACTTTTGGAGGTTTGCAGCCTATACAGAAGGCCAGCTGAGACATCCAGCTTCTATTTAATTCTTGGATTTCCATGGATAAGCAGCTATTGTTGAACTAGTAGGACTACAGCCTGTAAGTCATTCTTAGCCCCCTCTTAGCTACCTGTCTGTCTGTCTATCTGTCTGTCTCTCCCTCTCTCTCCATTCTACTGGATCTGTTCTAAAAAACACTGAGTAATAGAAATCCACCTTCTCTCCTAAGAGAAAACCATTACTCTAAATTTGATTTTAGCATTTCATTCATTTTACACACTTAAACAATGCATAGTGTTGTTTTATATAATCTGTGCCATTCTCTGTCAAGCATTATTTCTCTGAGATTTATCTATTTTCTATGCTAGTCATACAATGCATTAATTTTAATCATTCAAATAATATCTTATATGATTGCACCACAATTTCCTCATTTCTTTTCCTGATGATGGACATTAGGTTATTTGTGTTTTCAAATGTGCAGTTTGATCCAGCAAGATTGATGCAGGCAAGGGTCGTTCTCTCCAGGGTGTTTACTTAACCATAATATTTGTATCTGACTCAACCAAGATGAGAAAGCAGTGCCCCATAGGCATATGGGAGGCTGAAAATGAAAGTTTCATGCTCACAGCTGTCCTGAGGGAAATGTAAAATCCTCAGTTGACAAATGAAGACCAGATCTTGATCTTTGCAAACACTTTTGAATAGAAATGTGATCAAAACTGAGGGAAAGAAGCATCTTCTATTCTTATACAAAACTGTCTACCTGTGCACATTACTGAGCTGGTCATGTGGCAGTGATACAAGATGTCTAGGGGTTACTTTCAAGAAAATTTTCGATAGGTCTACATTCTAGAACTTTCCTTGCCACTTGCTATTATGAGACAATCTCTTCACCTTACCATCTTCATATCAGAACTTTGAAATCTGTTTTTCCACTTTCAAACTTTTAAATCTTATATATCCCTTGATACTGTTTATCTTTCTTTTCTTTCTCCTTAATATTTTATTATGTAAAACTTCAAATATATAGCAAAATTAGAAGAAATTTACAGTGAAATGTCACACATCTATCACTGGATTTTATAATGAAAAAAGTTATCTCTTTTTACGGGTTTCATATACCTGTTCCCATGATCAGTTTCCCCTTAAATTTGTTTCTTTATGAATATGAAGATAAGTTGCAGATTTCTATGCATTATGTCTCTGAACAGTTTACACAAATGTTGTTATATTCAACATTTGTTTATTTGTTTATTTTTAAATAAGTAAATTAAAATTTTATTAGGTATTTTCTTCATTTACATTTCCAATGCTATCCCAAAAGTCGCCCATACCCTCCCCCTCTCCCCAATTCACCCACTCCCACTTCTTGGCCCTAGCATTCCCCTGTACTGGGGCATATAAAGTTTGTGTGTCCAATGGGCCTCTCTTTCCAGTGATGGCCGACTAGGCCATCTTCTGATACATATGCAACTAGAGACACGAGCTCCGGGATACTGGTTAGTTCATATTGTTGTTCCACCTATAGGGTTGCAGATCTCTTTAGCTCCTTAGGTACTTTCTTTAGCTCCTCCATTGGGAGCCCTGTGTTCCATCCAATAGCTGACTGTGAACATCCACTTCTGTGTTTGCTAGGCCCCGGCATAGTCTCACAAGAGACAGCTATATCTGGGTCCTTTCAGCAAAATCTTGTTAGTGTATGCAATGGTGTCAGCGTTTGGGAGCTGATTATGGCATGGATCCATGGGTTCAGTAGTCTCGAGATGGTACATCCTTTCATCTCAGCTCCAAACTTTGTCTCTGTAACTCCTCCCATGGGTGTTTTGTTCCCAATTCTAAGAAGGGGCAAAGTGGCCACACTTTGGTATTCATTCTTCTTGAGTTTCATATGTTTTGCAGATTGTATCTTGTACCTTGGGTATTCTAAGTTTCTGGGCTAATATCCAATTATCAGTGAGTACATATTGTGTGAGTTCCTTTGTGATTAGGTTACCTCACTCAGGATGATGCCCTCCAGGTCCATGCATTTGCCTAGGAATTTCATAAATTCATTCTTTTTAATAGCTGAGTAGTACTCCATTGTGTAAATGTACCACATTTTCTGTATCCATTCCTCTGTTGAGGGGCATCTGGGTTCTTTCCAGCTTCTGGCTATTATAAATAAGGCTGCTATGAACATAGTGGAGCATGTGTCCTTCTTACCGGTTGGGACATCTTCTGGATATATGCCCAGGAGAGGTATAGCTGGATCCTACGGTAGTACTATGTCCAATTTTCTGAGGAAACAACAGACTGATTTCCAGAGTGTTTGTACAAGCTTCCAATCCCACCAACAATGGAGGAGTGTTTCTCTTTCTCCACATCCTTGCCAGCATCTGCTGTCACCTGAGTTTTTGATCTTAGACATTCTGACTGATGTTAGGTGGAATCTCAGGGTTGCTTTGGTTTGCACTTCCCTGATGATTAAGGATGCTGAATATTTTTTCAGGTGCTTCTCAGCCATTTGGTATTCCTCAGGTGAGAATTCTTTGTTTAGCTCTGAGACCCATTTTTAATGGGGTTATTTGATTTTCTAGGGTCCACCTTCTTGAGTTCTTTATATATATTGGATATTAGTCCCCTATCTGATTTAGGATAGGTAAAGATCCTTTCCCAATCTGTTGGTGGCTTTTTTGTCTTATTGACAGTGTCTTTTGCTTTACAGAAGCTTTGCATTTTATGAGGTTCCATTTGCCGAATATTGATCTTATGGCACAAGCCATTGCTGTTCTATTCAGGAATGTTTCCCCTGTGCCCATATCTTCAAGGCTTTTCCCCACTTTTTCCTCTATAAATTTCACTGTCTCTGGTTTTATGTGAAGTTCCTTGATCCACTTAGATTTGACCTTAGTACAAGGAGATAGGCATGGATCAATTTGCATTCTTCTACATGATAACTGCCAGCTGTGCCAGCACCATTTGTTGAAAATGCTGTCGTTTTACCACTGGAGGGTTTTAGCTCCCTTGTCAAAGATCAAGTGACCATAGGTGTGTGGGTTCATTTCTGGGTCTTCAATTCTATTCCACTGGTCTACTTGTCTGTCGCTATACCAGTACCATGCAGTTTTTATCTCAATTGCTTGTAGTACAGCTTTAGGTCAGGCATGGTGATTCCACTAGAGGTTCTTTTATACTTGAGAAGAGTTTTTCCTATCCTAGGTTTTTTGTTATTCCAGATGAATTTGCAGATTGCCCTTTCTAATTCTTGGAAGAATTGATTTGGAATTTTGATGGGGATTGGATTGAATCTGTAGATTGCTTTTGGCAAGATAGCCATATTTACTATATTGATCCTGCCCATCCATGAGCATGGGAGTTCTTTCCATCTTCTGAGATCTTCTTTAATTTCTTTCTTAAGAGACTTGAAGTTCTTATCATACAGATCTTTCACTTCCTTAGTTATAGTCACGCCACGGTATTTTATATTATTTGTGACTATTGTGAAGGGTGTTATTTACCTAATTTCTTCCTCAGCCTGTTATCCTTTGTGTAGAGAAAGGCCATTGACTTGTTTGAGTTAATTTTATATCCAGCTACTTCACTGAAGCTGTTTATCAGGTTTAGGAGTTCTCTGGTGGAATTTTTGTGTCACTTATATATACTATCATATCATCTGCAAAAAGTGATATTTTGACTTCATCTTTTCCAATGTGTATCCCCTTGATCTCCTTTTCTTTTCTAATTGCTCTGGCTAGGACTTCAAATACTATGCTGAATAGGTATGGAGAAAGTGGGCAGCCTTGTCTAGTCCCTGATTTTAGTGGGATTGCTTCCAGCTTCTCACCATTTACTTTGATGTTGGCTACTGGTTTGCTGTAGATTGCTTTTATCATGTTTAGGTATGGGCCTTGAATTCCTGATCTTTCCAAGACTTTTATCATAAATGGGTGTTGGATTTTGTCAAATGCTTTCTCCGCATCTATCAAGATGATCATGTTGTTTTTGTCTTTGAGTTTGTTTATGTAGTGGATTATGTTGATGGATTTCCGTATATTAAACCATCCCTGCATCCCAGGAATAAAACCTACTTTGTCAGGATGGATGATTGTTTTGATGTGTTCTTGGATTCGGTTAGTGAGAATTTTATTGAGTATTTTTGCATTGATATTCATAAAGGAAATTGGTCTGAAGTTCTCTATCTTTGTTGGGTCTTTCTGTGGTATAGGTATCAGAGTAATTGTGGCTTCATAGAATGAGGTAGAGTACCTTCTGATTCTATTTTGTGGAATAGTTTGTGAAGAACTGGAATTAGATCTTCTCTGAAGGTCTGATAGAAATCTACACTAAACCCATCTGGTCCTGGGAATTTTTTTTTATTTGAGAGACTATTAATGACTGTTTCTATATCTTTAGGGGATATAGGACTGTTTAGATCATTTTCCTGATCCTGATTTAACTTTGTTACCTGGTATCTGGCTAGAAATTTGTCCATTTCATCCAGGTTTTCCAGTTTTGTTGAGTATAGCCTTTTGTAGAAGGATCTGATTGTGTTTTGGATTTCTTCAGGATCTGTTGTTATGTCTTCCTTTTTCATTTCTTATTTTGTTAATTAGGATGCTGTCCCTGTGCCCTCTCATGAGTCTGGCTAAGTGTTTATCTATCTTGTTGATTTTCTCAAAGAACCAGCTCCTCATTTGGTTGATTCTTTGAATAGTTTTTCTTGTTTCCACTTGGTTGCTTTCACCCCTGAGTTTGATTATTTCCTGCCATCTCCACCTCTTGGGTGAGTTTGCTTCTTTTTGTTCTAGAGGTTTTAGGTGTGTTGTCAAGCTGCTGGTGTTTTCTCTCTCTAGTTTCTTTTTGGAGACACTCAGAGCTATGAGTTTTCCTCTTAGACATGCTTTCATTGTGTCCCATAAGTTTGGACATGTTGTGGCTTCATTTTCATTAACTATAAAATGTCTTAAAATTTTTTTCTTTATTCCTTCATTGACCAAGGTATCATTGAGAAGAGTGTTGTTCTGTTTCCATGTGAATGTTGGCTTTCTATTATTTATGTTGTTATTGAAGATCAGCTTTAGTCCATGGTGATCTGATAGGATGCATTGGAGAATTTCAATATTTTTGCATCTGTTGAGGCCTGTTTTGTGACCAATTATATGGTTAATTTTGGAGAAGATACCATCAGGTGCTGAGAAGGAGGTATATCTTTTTGTTTTAGGATAAAATGTTGTGTAGATATCTGTTAAATCCATTTGTTTCATAACTTCCATTAGTTTCACTGTGTCCCTGTTTAGTTTCTGTTTCCACGATCTATGCATTCATGAGAGTGGGGTGTTGAAGTTTCCCACTATTATTGTGTGAGGTGCAATGTGTGCTTTGAGCTTACTAACATTTCTTTAATGAATGTGGCTGCCCTTGCATTTGGAGCATAGATATTCAGAATTGAGAGTTCCTTTTGGAAGATTTTACCTTTGATGAGTATGAAGTGTCCCTCCTTGTCTTTTTTGATAACTTTGGGTTGGAAGTCAATTTTATTAGATATCAGAATGGCTACTCCAGCTTGTTTCTTCAGACCATTTGCTTGGAAAATTGTTTTCCAGCATTTCACTCTGAGGTAGTGTCTATTTCCCTGAGATGGGTTTCCTGTAAGCAGCAAAATGTTGAGTCTTGTTTGTGCAGCCAGTCTGTTAATCTGTATCTTTTTATTGGGGAATTGAGTCAATTTATATTAAGAGATATTAAGGAAAATAATTGTTGCTTCCTATTATTTTTGTTGTCAGAGTTGGCATTCTGTTCTTGTGGTTGTCTTCTTTTAGGTTTCTTGAAGGATTACTTTCTCGCTTTTTCTAGGGCATGGTTTCTGTCCTTGTATTCATTTTTTTTTTCTGTTATTGTTCTTTGAAGGACCAGATTCATGGAAAGATAATGTGTAAATTTGGTTTTGTCGTGGAATACTTTGGTTTCTCCATCTATGGTAATTGAAATTTTGGCTGGGTATAGTAGTCTGGGCTGGCATTTGTGTTCTCTTTGTGTCTGTATAACATCTGTCCAGGCTTTCATAGTCTATGGTGAAATGTCTGGTGTAATTCTTATAGGCCTGCCTTTATATGTTACTTTATCCTTTTCCCTTACTACTTTTAATATTCTTTCTTTATTTAGTGCATTTTTGTTCTGATTATTATGTGTTGGGAGTAATTTCTTTCCTGGTCCAGTCTATTTGGAGTTCTGTAGCTTTCTTGTATGTTCATGGGCATCTCTTTCTTTAGGTTTGGGAACTTTTCTTCTATAATTTTGTTGAAGATATTTGCCTGCCCTTTAAGTTGAAAATCTTCATTCTCATCTACTCCTATTATCCATAGGTTTGGTCTTCTCATTGTGTCCTGGATTTTCTGGATGCTTTGAGTTAGGACCTTTTTGCATTTTGCATTTTCTTTGGTTGTTGTGCCAATGTTCTCTATGGAATCTTCTGCACCTGAAATTCTCTTTTCCATTTCCTGTATTCTTTCTGTTGCTGATGCTGGCATCTATGGTTCCAGATTTCTTTCCTAGGGTTTCTATCTCCAGCATTGCCTCACTTTGTGTTTTCTTTATTGTGTCTATTTCCCTTTTTAGTTGTAGTATTGTTTTGTTTATTTCCATTACCCATTTGGATGTGTTTTCCTGTTTTTCTTTAAGTACTTCTACCTGTTTGGTTGTGTTTTCCTGTTTTTCTTTAAGGACTTGTAACTCTTTAGCAGTGTTCTTCTTTATTTCTTTAAGTGAGTTATTTAAGTTCTTCTTGATGCCCTCTACCATCATCATGAGTTATGCTTCTAAATCCGGGTCTAGCTTTTCGGGTGTGTTGGGGTGCCCAGGACTGGGCGAGGTGGGAGTGCTACGTTCTAATGATGGTGAGTGGTTTTGGTTTCTGTTAGTAAGATTCTTACATTTGCCTTTTGTCATCTGGTAATCTCAGTGGCCCAAAGATTGTGTGGAGTGTTCTCTAGGGTACCTTGGGGGTGTCTGCCGACTCCGCGCCCAAGGTGACCTGGTACTGGTGCAGACAGGAAGGGATTTGTGAACCTGGTCAGGCCCTGTTTTCTGCTTCCCTAATGCTGTCTCAGGTCCTGAGCGATTGGAGTGGAACAGAAGTTGTGTTCCACTCGCCGGTGGTCCTAAGATCGCGAGGAGAGCCATCTAGGGGACCTTGGGGGTGTCCGCAGACTCTGCGCCCAAGGTGACCCAGTACTGGCGCTGATCGGAAGGAATTTGTCTATTTGTTTATTTTTATTAAACTAAGTTTTGTATATTGTGAGATCCATGAATGTTAATCTTACCCTTCATGTAGTTTGATAAATGCATACACTGCATAACTTTTAATCTGTATGAAGATTCAGAATGCTGCCAGTATTCCAGACATTATTTTTTACATTTCTTTCTAGTTAATTCCCACCCCGCATGTAACCATTATACTATAGTTTGGTTATTTTAATAGTTTTTATTTGGAAATTATTTTCAATCTGATGAAAAGGGTGCAGGAAAAGTAATGACTTTATAGATAGATATGCTTCACCCAGGTTCACCTCTCTTTAACATTTAACTCATTTAATTTGACACTTGCTTCCTCTGGGTATACAGAATACTTTTTCTGAGTCATTTGAGATTAAGTAGCACAGAACTATAGATTAGTTTAGCCTGTTCTAGTGCTCCAGAGAAATAGAATCACACAGCATGACTTTACTCTTAAAATTTTTATGAAAGGAATATATTTACATAGTTAAAAAACCAATAGTCTTGGAAGGTTTCATAATGGAAAAAACAAAAAAAAACAAAAAACAGTCCTTTCTAATGGTTCCCACATATCAGTCTTGTCCCCTAAGGAGTTGATTTCTTTTAACTCTTAACTGATCATTGAGGTGGTTACGTCCTTGCTCCTAAATTCATTTGTATTGTTTGGTTTTGCTTAGAACATTTCGTTTTAGACATTGCTATAATTTGAGTCTTAAATAGTCTCCAAAGCCCCATGTGTTAAAGGGTTACCTGCCTGTGGTGCTGTTAGGAAGGGATGAAATCTTCAGACAGCAGAGCATAAGGAAATGGGGTCCCTGGGGCTATGTCCCTGAAAGGTATATGGGTACCTCTTTTCTTTTCTCACTCCTTGCTTCCCAGCCACCAAGAGGAAGCCTTTCTCATTTACATGCTCTCTACTATGGTGTCCCACCTTGTCATGGGCTCCAAAACAATGTGGCCCACACCTTGCACAAACAAATAAAAAATTATTCCATTTAATTGGTTATTTTAGAGATTTTTATGACAGCAATGGAAAGCTGACTAGCCCGGGAATTTTCTAGTTATTTTGTGTTCTGAGAGATCCCTTCAGCTTTGCATCCATTAAGCTACCATTAAGCTATACATGTAGCAAATGTCTTCTGGTTGGAAATGAACTTTTATGTTTGTTTTGGTAAGAAACTGACAAAGTGCTTTTAATTAAGAATCTGTATCGTTTGGCATTACTAAGAGCTATGGATGAAGGCTTAGTTGCTTTATGTCCTCATCAAATATTTTCAGGATTATTGATTTCAGCATGAGTAAATGTGTAGTTATGTCTCGCTGTAGCGGTCATTTTGTTTTCCTGATTGAACTCATTGCGTGGAACATGTTTTGTGTGTTTATATTCATTGGTAGCAAATCTTGGGTGGAATGTATATTCAACTATTTTACCCATTAGAATTTTCAGTTTTCAGGGCTAGGCAGATAACTCAGTGGTTAAGAGCAGTTGTTCTTGTAGAGAACCCAGGCTTGATTTTGAACTCCCATATGGTAACTCACATCTTGCTGTAAATCCAGTTCCAGGGACTCCAGTGCCTATTCCTACTTCTATGGACACCAAAATCCATATGACGCACATGCATATATGTACGACTGATAGAGGTAAATGGTCCGAAGAAACAAGCTGGAATAGTGTACTGGCTAGTTTTGTGTCAACTTGACACAGGTTGGAGTTATCACAGAGAAAGGAGTTTCAGTTGGGGAAATGCCTCCACTAGATCCAGTTGTAAGGCATTTTCTCAATTAGTGATCAAGGGGGGAGGTCTCCTTGTGGGTGGTGCCATTTCTGGGCTGGTAGTCTTGGGTTCTATAAGAGAGCAAGTTGAGCAAGCCAGGGGAAGCAAGCCAGTAAAGAACATCCGTCCATGGCCTCTGAGTCAGCTCCTGCTTCCTAACCTGCTTGAGTTCCAGTCCTGACATCCTTTGGTGATTAACAGCAATGTGGAAAGTGTAAGCTGAATAAACCCTTTCCTTCCCAACTTGCTTTTTGGTCATGATGTTTGTGCAGAAATAGAAACACTGACTAAGACAAATAGCAATTCTAGTATCCAATAAAATAGACTTTCAACCATAAATTATCAAAAGATCCACCAAAAGGAACTTTCATTTTTGATCATCTATGCTGCAAATGCAAGGACACCCACATTCATGTGATAAGACACTATGGTCTAGACAACTTATAAAAGTGAGAGTTTATTGGAGACTTGCTTGTAGTTTCAGACGGTTAGAGTCCTGTGGCAACAGGCAAGCAGGTATGACTCTGGAATAGTAGGTGAAAGCTCACATCATGAAACATCTATGAGGGAGGGAGGGTGGGGGAGGGAGGGAGGGGAGGGGAGAAAGAGAGAGAGGGGGGGACCAGAGAGATACACACAAAGGGAGAAAGACCAACAGATAGACCAACAGACAGACACAGAGAGACAGAGACAGAGACAGAGAGACAGAGAGAGGGAGATAGAGGGAGAGACAAGACACACACATACACAGAGAGAGAGAGAGAGAGAGAGAGAGAGAGAGAGAGAGAGAGAGAAAGAGAAAGAGAGAGAGAGTATATATCATGGGATTTTTAAATTTCAAAGCCTGTTCTAAGTGACACACGTCTTTCCGGAAGGCCACATCTCTAAATTCTTCCCAAATAGTTCTACCAACTGGAGTCTAAGTATTAAATATATGAGTCTAAGAGGGCCATTCTTATTCAAACCACTACAGACACTGTGTACATGCCTTCTGCCTGTAGAGTTCAGAAGAAGGCTTGGTGTCCTAGTCCCTGGAACTGAAGTCATGGCTAGTTCTAAGCCATCATGTAAGATTATAGGAACTGAACCTGGGTCTTGGGCAAGAACAGCAATTAACATTAACCACTGAGTCATTTCGTCAGCCCCTCTATTTATCTATTCGTTTCTTTTTTTTTTTTTTTTTTTTTTTTCAAGATAAAAAAGAAAAAAAAAGAAAAGTTTTATTCAATTCATTAATAAATCACAAAATTATAAATTAATGTTGGAATATGCTTCTTTTTTTTTTTTATTAGGTATTTAGCTCATTTACATTTCCAATGCTATACCAAAAGTCCCCCTTACCTACCCACCCCCACTCCCCTACCCTCCCACTCCCCCCCTTTGGCCCTGGCGTTCCCCTGTACCGGGGCACACAAAGTCTGCGTGTCCAATGGGCCTCTCTTTCCAGTGATGGCCGACTAGGCCATCTTTTGATACATATGCAGCTAGAGTCAAGAGCTCAGGGGTACTGGTTAGTTCATAATGTTGTTCCACCTATAGGGTTGCAGATCCCTTTAGCTCCTTGGGTACTTTCTCTAGCTCCTCCATTGGGAGCCCTGTGATCCATCCATTAGCTGACTGTGAGCATCCACTTCTGTGTTTGCTAGGCCCCGGCATAGTCTCACAAGAGACAGCTACATCTGGGTCCTTTCAGTAAAATCTTGCTAGTGTATGCAATGGTGTCAGCATTTGGAAGCTGATTATGGGGTGGATCCCTGGATATGGCAGTCTCTACATGGTCCATCCTTTCATCTCAGCTCCATACTTTGTTTCTGTAACTCCTTCCATGGGTGTTTTGTTCCCACTTCTAAGGAGGGGCATAGTGTCCACACTTCAGTCTTCATTTTTCTTGAGTTTCATGTGTTTAGGAAATTGTATCTTATATCGTGGGTATCCTAGGTTTTGGGCTAGTATCCACTTATCAGTGAGTACATATTGTGTGAGTTCCTTTGTGATTGTGTTACCTCACTCAGGATGATGCTCTCCAGGTCCATCCATTTGGCTAGGAATTTCATAAATTCATTCTTTTTAATAGCTGAGTAGTACTCCATTGTGTAGATGTACCACATTTTCTGTATCCATTCCTCTGTTGAGGGGCATCTGGGTTCTTTCCAGTTTCTGGCTATTATAAATAAGGCTGCTATGAACATAGTGGAGCATGTGTCCTTCTTACCAGTTGGGGCTTCTTCTGGATATATGCCCAGGAGAGGTATTGCTGGATCCTCCGGTAGTACTATGTCCAATTTTCTGAGGAACCGCCAGACTGATTTCCAGAGTGGTTGTACAAGCCTGCAATCCCACCAACAATGGAGGAGTGTTCCTCTTTCTCCACATCCTCGCCAGCATCTGCTGTCACCTGAATTTTTGATCTTAGCCATTCTCACTGGTGTGAGGTGGAATCTCAGGGTTGTTTTGATTTGCATTTCCCTGATGATTAAGGATGTTGAACATTTTTTCAGGTGCTTCTCTGCCATTCGGTATTCCTCAGGTGAGAATTCTTTGTTCAGTTCTGAGCCCCATTTTTTAAGGGGGTTATTTGATTTTCTGAGGTCCACCTTCTTGAGTTCTTTATATATGTTGGATATTAGTCCCCTATCTGATTTAGGATAGGTAAAGATCCTTTCCCAGTCTGTTGGTGGTCTTTTTGTCTTATAGACAGTGTCTTTTGCCTTGCAGAAACTTTGGAGTTTCATTAGGTCCCATTTGTCAATTCTCGATCTTACAGCACAAGCCATTGCTGTTCTGTTCAGGAATTTTTCCCCTGTGCCCATATCTTCAAGGCTTTTCCCCACTTTCTCCTCTATAAGTTTCAGTGTCTCTGGTTTTATGTGAAGTTCCTTGATCCACTTAGATTTGACCTTAGTACAAGGAGATAAGTATGGATCGATTCGCATTCTTCTACATGATAACAACCAGTTGTGCCAGCACCAATTGTTGAAAATGCTGTCTTTCTTCCACTGGATGGTTTTGGCTCCCTTGTCGAAGATCAAGTGACCATAGGTGTGTGGGTTCATTTCTGGGTCTTCAATTCTATTCCATTGGTCCACTTGTCTGTCTCTATACCAGTACCATGCAGTTTTTATCACAATTGCTCTGTAGTAAAGCTTTAGGTCAGGCATGGTGATTCCACCAGAGGTTCTTTTATCCTTGAGAAGAGTTTTTGCTATCCTCGGTTTTTTGTTATTCCAGATGAATTTGCAAATTGCTCCTTCTAATTCGTTGAAGAATTGAGTTGGAATTTTAATGGGGATTGCATTGAATCTGTAGATTGCTTTTGGCAAGATAGCCATTTTTACAATGTTGGTCCTGCCAATCCATGAGCATGGGAGATCTTTCCATCTTCTGAGATCTTCTTTAATTTCTTTCTTCAGGGACTTGAAGTTTTTATCATACAGATCTTTCACTTCCTTCGTTAGAGTCACGCCGAGATATTTTATATTATTTGTGGCTATTGAGAAGGGTGTTGTTTCCCTAATTTCTTTCTTAGCCTGTTTATTCTTTGTGTAGAGAAAGGCCATTGACTTGTTTGAGTTAATTTTATATCCAGCTACTTCACCGAAGCTGTTTATCAGGTTTAGGAGTTCTCTGTTGGAATTTTTAGGGTCACTTATATATACTATCATATCATCTGCAAAAAGTGATATTTTGACTTCCTCTTTTCCAATTTGTATCCCCTTGATCTCCTTTTGTTGTCGAATTGCTCTGGCTAATACTTCAAGTACTATGTTGAAAAGGTAGGGAGAAAGTGGGCAGCCTTGTCTAGTCCCTGATTTTAGTGGGATTGCTTCCAGCTTCTCTCCATTTACTTTGATGTTGGCTACTGGTTTGCTGTAGATTGCTTTTATCATGTTTAGGTATTGGCCTTGAATTCCTGATCTTTCCAGAACTTTTATCATGAATGGGTGTTGGATCTTGTCAAATGCTTTTTCTGCATCTAACGAGATGATCATGTGGTTTTTGTCTTTGAGTTTGTTTATATAATGGATTACATTGATGGATTTTCGTATATTAAACCATCCCTGCATCCCTGGAATAAAACCTACTTGGTCAGGATGGATGATTGCTTTAATGTGTTCTTGGATTCGGTTAGCGAGAATTTTATTAAGAATTTTTGCATCGATGTTCATAAGAGAAATTGGTCTGAAGTTCTCTATCTTTGTTGGATCTTTCTGTGGTTTAGGTATCAGAGTAATAGTGGCTTCATAAAATGAGTTGGGTAGAATACCTTCTACTTCTATCTTGTGAAAAAGTTTGTTCAGAACTGGAGTTAGATCTTCTTTGAAGGTCTGATAGAACTCTGCACTAAACCCGTCTGGTCCTGGGCTTTTTTTGGCTGGGAGACTATTAATAACTGCTTCTATTTCTTTAGGGGATATGGGACTGTTTAGAAGGTCAACTTGATCCTGATTCAACTTTGGTACCTGGTATCTGTCCAGAAATTTGTCCATTTCGTCCAGGTTTTCCAGTTTTGTTGAGTATAGCCTTTTGTAGAAGGATCTGATGGTGTTTTGGATTTCTTCAGGATCTGTTGTTATGTCTCCCTTTTCATTTCTGATTTTGTTAATTAGGATTTTGTCCCTGTGCCCTTTAGTGAGTCTAGCTAAGGGTTTATCTATCTTGTTGATTTTCTCAAAGAACCAACTCCTCGTTTGGTTAATTCTTTGAATAGTTCTTCTTGTTTCCACTTGGTTGATTTCACCCCTGAGTTTGATTATTTCCTGCCGTCTACTCCTCTTGGGTGAATTTGCTTCCTTTTTTTCTAGAGCTTTTAGATGTGTTGTCAAGCTGCTAGTATGTGCTCTCTCCCGTTTTTTCTTGAAGGCACTCATAGCTATGAGTTTCCCTCTTAGAAATGCTTTCATTGTGTCCCAAAGGTTTGGGTACGTTGTGGCTTCATTTTCATTAAACTCTAAAAAGTCTTTAATTTCTTTCTTTATTCCTTCCTTGACCAAGGTATCATTGAGAAGAGTGTTGTTCAGTTTCCATGTGAATGTTGGCTTTCTGTTATTTATTTTGTTATTGAAGATCAGCCTTAGTGCATGGTGATCTGATAGGATACATGGGACAATTTCAATATTTTTGAATCTGTTGAGGCCTGATTTGTGACCAATTATGTGGTCAATTTTGGAGAAGGTACCATGAGGTGCTGAGAAGAAGGTATATCCTTTTGTTTTAGGATAAAATGTTCTGTAGATATCTGTCAGATCCATTTGTTTCATCACTTCTGTTAGTTTCAGTGTGTCCCTGTTTAGTTTCTGTTTCCATGATCTGTCCATTGGTGAAAGTGGTGTGTTGAAGTCTCCCACTATTATTGTGTGAGGCGCAATGTGTGCTTTGAGCTTTACTAAAGTTTCTTTAGTGAATGTGGCTGCTCTTGTATTTGGAGCATAGATATTCAGAATTGAGAGTTCCTCTTGGAGGATTTTACCTTTGATGAGAATGAAGTGTCCCTCCTTGTCTTTTTTGATGACTTTGGGTTGGAAGTCAATCTTATCAGATATTAGGATGGCTACTCCTGCTTGTTTCTTCATACCATTTGCTTGGAAAATTGTTTTCCAGCCTTTCATTCTGAGGTAGTGTCTATCTTTTTCTCTGAGATGAGTTTCCTGTAAGCAGCAAAATGTTGGGTCTTGTTTGTGTAGCCAGTTTGTTAGTCTATGTCTTTTTATTGGCGAGTTGAGACCATTGATGTTAAGAGATATTAAGGAAAAGTAATTGTTGCTTCCTGTTATTTTAGTTGTTAAAGGTGGCATTCTGTTCTTGTGGCTGTCTTCTTTTAGGTTTGTTGAGGGATTACCTTCTTGTTTTTTCTAGGGCGTTGTTCCCGTTCTTGTATTGGTTTTTTTCTGTTATTATCCTTTGAAGGGCTGGATTCGTGGAGAGATAATGCGTGAATTTGGTTTTGTCGTGGAATACTTTGGTTTCTCCCTCTATGATAATTGAGAGTTTGGCTGGGTATAGTAGCCTGGGCTGCAGTTTGTGTTCTCTTAGTGTCTGTATAACATCTGTCCAGGCTCTTCTGGCTTTCATAGTCTCTGGTGAAAAATCTGGTGTAATTCTGATAGGCTTGCCTTTATATGTTACTTGACCTTTTTCCCTTACTGCTTTTAGTATTCTATCTTTATTTAGTGCATTTGATGTTCTGATTATTATGTGTCGGGAGGAATTTCTTTTCTGGTCCAGTCTATTTGGAGTTCTGTAGGCTTCTTGTATGTTCATATGCATCTCATTCTTTAGATTTGGGAAGTTTTCTTCAATAATTTTGTTGAAGATGTTTGCTGGACCTTTGAGTTGAAAATCTTCATTCTCATCCACTCCTATTATCCGTACGTTTGGTCTTCTTATTGTGTCCTGGATTTCCTGGATATTTTGAGTTAGGATCTTTTTGCATTTTCCATTTTCTTTGATTGTTGTGCCGATGTTCTCTATGGAATCTTCTGCACCTGAGATTCTCTCTTCCATCTCTTGTATTCTGTTGCTGATGCTCAAATCTATGGTTCCAGATTTCTTTCCTAGGGTTTCTATCTCTAGTGTTGCCTCGCTTTGAGTTTTCTTTATTGTGTCTACTTCCCTTTTTAGGTCTAGTATGGTTTTGTTCATTTCCATCACCTGTTTGTATGTTTTTTCCTCTTTTTCTGTAAGGACTTCTACCTGTTTGATTGTGTTTTCCTGTTTTTCTTTAAGGACTTGTAACTCTTTAGCAGTGTTCTCCTGTATTTCTTTAAGTGATTTATTAAAGTCCTTCTTGATGTCCTCTACCATCATCATGAGATATGCTTTTAAATCTAGGTCTAGGTTCTCAGGTGTGTTGGGGTTCCGTGGACTGGGCGAAGTGGGTGTGCTGGGTTCTGGTGATGGTGAGTGGTCTTGGTTCCTGTTAGTAAGATTCCTCCGTTTACCTTTCGCCATCTGGTAATCTCTGGAGTTAGTAGTTATAGTTGACTCTGTTTAGAGATTGTTCTTCTGGTGATTCTGTTACCGTCTATCAGCAGACCTGGGAGACAGATTCTCTCCTCTGAGTTTCAGTGCTCAGAGCACTCTCTGCTGGCAAGCTCTCTTACAGGGAAGGTGCGCAGATATCTTGTATTTGGACCTCCTCCTGGCCGAAGAAGAAGGCCCAAAACAGGACCTTTCTCAGACAGTGTGTTGCTTTGGCAGTTCCCAGGTGGTACAGACTCTCACCTAAGCAGACTAAATTCCTAAGTTCCTTGGAGTCCCGGGACCAAGATGGCGACCGCTGCTGCTGTGGCTTAGGCCGCCTCCCCAGCTGGGTGGGCACCTGTCCTCCGGTCCAGAAGGTGGCCGGCTGTCCCCGGCCCACACAGGGTGCTGCCTCAGCGCCTCTGTGCTTCTGCCTGTTCCAGAAGCTGTCAGGTTCTCTGGCGCACCCTCTCACCTGTTCAGACTAATTTCCTAAGTTCGGCGGGTCCCGGACCAAGATGGCGACCGCTGCTGCTGTGGCTTAGGTCGCCTCCCCAGCCGGGCGGGCACCTGTCCTCCGGTCCGGAAGGTGGCCGGCTGTCCCCGGCCCACACAGGGTGCTGCCTCAGCCCCTCTGTGCTTCTGCCTGTTCCAGAGGCTGTCAGGTTCTCTGGCGCACCCTCTCACCTGTTCAGACTAATTTCCTAAGTTCGGCGGGTCCCGGACCAAGATGGCGACCGCTGCTGCTGTGGCTTAGGTCGCCTCCCCAGCCGGGCGGGCACCTGTCCTCCGGTCCGGAAGGTGGCCGGCTGTCCCCGGCCCACACAGGGTGCTGCCTCAGCGCCTCTGTGCTTCCGCCTGTTCCAGAAGCTGTCAGGTTCTCTGGCGCACCCTCTCACCTGTTCAGACTAATTTCCTAAGTTCGGCGGGTCCCGGACCAAGATGGCGACCGCTGCTGCTGTGGCTTAGGTCGCCTCCCCAGCCGGGCGGGCACCTGTCCTCCGGTCCGGAAGGTGGCCGGCTGTCCCAGGCCCACACAGGGTGCTGCCTCAGCCCCTCTGTGCTTCTGCCTGTTCCAGAGGCTGTCAGGTTCTCTGGCGCACCCTCTCACCTGTTCAGACTAATTTCCTAAGTTCGGCGGGTCCCGGACCAAGATGGCGACCGCTGCTGCTGTGGCTTAGGCCGCCTCCCCAGCCGGGCGGGCATCTGTCCTCCGGTCCGGAAGGTGGCCGGCTGTCCCCGGCCCACACAGGGTGCTGCCTCAGCGCCTCTGTGCTTCCGCCTGTTCCAGAAGCTGTCAGGTTCTCTCTATTCGTTTCTTGTATTGATAATTTTTTGGCTTACTTGTATTGATAATACTTTTGGTGAGGTACCATTGCAGGTGTTTATAAAAAGAAGTAATTCAGGTATGTGATTTGGTGATTTGTATATAAAAATGAATTGCCAAAGTTTTCTAATTTTCTACTCTAAACTTTTTGAGATTTTTATGTTTCAAATTTAGGCTTATGATCTATTTAGGGTTAATTTTTGTGTCAAGTGTGAAATGTAGATATGAAACTATTTTTACTGTTGCAGATATAATATTTTTAGTCCAAGGCCATTTATTTTTTTTTCTTTCCATTTTTATTAGGTATTTAGCTCATTTACATTTCCAATGCTATACCAAAAGTCCCCCATATCCACCCACCCCCACTCCCCTACCCACCCACTCCCCCTTTTTGGCCCTGGCGTTCCCCTGTTCTGGGGCATATAAAGTTTGTGTGTCCAATGGGCCTCTCTTTCCAGTGATGGCCGACTAGGCCATCTTTTGATACATATGCAGCTAGAGTCAAGAGCTCCGGGGTACTGGTTAGTTCATAATGTTGATCCACCTATAGGGTTGCAGATCCCTTTAGCTCCTTGGGTACTTTCTCTAGCTCCTCCATTGGGAGCCCTGTGATCCATCCATTAGCTGACTGTGGGCATCCACTTCTGTGTTTGCTAGGCCCCGGCATAGTCTCACAAGAGACAGCTACATCTGGGTCCTTTCGATAAAATCTTGCTAGTGTATGCAATGGTGTCAGCGTTTGGATGCTGATTATGGGGTGGATCCCTGGATAAGGCAGTCTCTACATGGTCCATCCTTTCATCTCAGCTCCAAACTTTGTCTCTGTAACTCATTAATGTGTATTAATTTAAATTTTTTTACTGTTATAATAATTTTACATCACACTGAATAATGAAGCATGCTTCTCACACATGTATACACTGACTACATTCCTGTGTTTGTTCCATTTGTTCCTTTAGATAGTTTTGGTGGAGCAATTTTATTGTATTTGAACACATATCACATAATTAGTTGTTCAAGTTCAACTTGCTGGAAACATCCTTTCCCCACTGAGGTTGCTTTGCCCAACATCAATTGGCTATGTGTGTGTGAGTCTATTTTTGAGTTCTGATTTTTATTCTAATAATCTGCATGTTTATCTTTTCCTTTCCTTTGTGATAACCTCTCTTAATGCTGTGTACACTTCCAGTGATATTCTGTGAATACATAACTACATACTTAAGTGTTCTTGCATTTCCTTTTGCATTTCTATCATAATTTGCCAATTTCCTATGCTTAATATTCATATCTCCACCAACACCTGATATCACAAAACAAAATTCAGTACATAGTCTTGTACATATTTAAATCTCCACATATATAACAGTAACTGCAATATAAATTCCTAGGTATGGAATACTTAAATAATATGTACATTTTATACTTTTACTTATTTTGTTAGGCTTCAATCCTAAAAATTTTAAAGAGATTTATTCTATCATCAACAACAGGTTAGGTTAGAGTATCCATTTCCCCCAACAAACATATTTTTTCTTTGTCAATCTGGTAGGTGAAAATATTTCTTGTAGTTTAAAGATGTGTTTCTCTTTATGAGTAAGGCTTAGTATTTTTACTAAAGAGCCATTTCTCTACTGACCAGTTGATCCATGGTAGACTTCTTGACTAGCATGTGTGAGGCTTTGGATTTTATTTCCAGCACCATAAAAAATAGACATGGCAATTTCTTCACATTCTTTTCCTATTCATCTACAGAGTTATTGTTTAATTATTTAGTTTAAGATACACACATTTGACTTCCCTTAACTTGCCACAAAAAATATATGTGACTGATACAGCATTTTGTAGGCAAGATGTGAACCATTACACAAAATCTCATGTGTTGAAGGTTTGGTATATTATGTATCAACAGTCAAAGGTCAAGATTTCAGGAAATTATCAGGTCCTAAGGGCTCTGACTTCATTAAAGGGTTAATCTGTTGAAGGACTAATACTTTGGTGGTTTGTTGAGAGTTGGTAGAAACTCCTGAGATCTAGTTGAAGGAAATCACTAGATGCATTGCATTAGGGGACTGCATTTTGCCTACAGTGTGTGCTCTTTCTTCCTCCCTCCTCTCTCCCTACCCCTGTCTTCCCTTTCTATCTCCCTCCTGTTTGCCCCATTTTCTCCATCATTTCCTCTCTGTTTTTCTTTCTGTCTCTTTTTTTCTGACTATTAAGACTGGAGTGACTTTATTTAAACATGGACCTCTTTGCTATTATATTTTGTTTTATCTTGGGTCCAAAGTGATGAAGCCAACTGATCATAGGCTAAAGTCTTTGTAAGTATGAGCTAAATCAAATATTCCTTGATTCTTATTTTTTGATGCAGGGGTTCATGTATCTGAGACTGATCTCAAACTCACTATATATGGTAGAAGACAGCCTTGAACTCCAATCCTCTTGCTTCTACTTGTGAGTGTTGGGATTATAATATTTCCAACTGAATATCTCCTCTCTCTCTCTCTCTCTCTCTCTCTCTCTCTCTCTCTCTCTCCCTCTGTATGTATGTGAGAGAGAGACACAGAGACAGGAGGAGAGGAGAGGAGAGGAGAGGAGAGGAGAGGAGAGGAGAGGAGAGGAGAGGAGAGGAGAGGAGAGGGAGAGAGAGAGAGAGAGAGAGAGAATGAATACTATAGAGAAGGGCATTTGGGCAAGGATCCTCACATCTTAGATGTAACGCTTGGAGAGTACTTTGCTTACACTAGTCCTTTTCTCCAGCATTTCCTCCTATGATAAGACACTAGCCTGTTCACAGGCAGTTCTAGAGACTAACAGTTGAGAAACTGGAGTGAGTGAAGGTGGAGACGACCTTAGTGTTTCAATAGAATTTCAGGAGCCCCTTCTCTTAAGACCTAAGACTCAGCTCTGGGCCTCAGAACATTGATGTCTACTAAGTCCCGAACCTCTCTATTTCTTGCCACAATGCTTGGGGATTAGGGTGGGAACTTCAATAGAGCCTTCAATCCTTATCAGAAACATTCAGCCAGGGCTCAGTTCTTTTGCTCTGCATATATACTTGCTGTTCAGAAGCCCTACAGGACAACACAGCAGCCTTGTCTTCAGTATCTTCTTCTGTGGTTATTTACAGTTAAAGCCTCCTCCTCTCTCCTCTCCTCCTGGGAGTTGTGAAACATTCTCATTCATTGGTGTCTCTTCTCTGAAACCATTTTGGTCTTCCAGGTTTGATCCTTTTCTCAACTCTTTATAAAAAATCATTTTGGAATATCTTATGAAGGATGGGACATAAGTATGTGCTGTTAACAAGTACCTTTAACCAGCTCAACACCTTTTTCCACATTTCATGTGACCCTTTGCCAATTCTGATTTTGTTTTTTCACACTGAGCACCAGTGATCTATTATGTTGGGAAACTGTCAGGGGACGTTAGGGAGTGACTGACAGGAGTTCAATTTGCAGGTACACTATTTACAAGGCTATAGACTATGAAAAAAATCACATTTTAGGAACCTCATTTTGTGTTTGAAATGTAAGTGATATGCATACACATAATAGACTATTAACTGCACTCAGACTATGAGACTAGTTCTCTATTGTGTGTATGTATATGTGTTTTAAGATGCCAATCATTATATATATATATATATATATATATATATATATATATATATATATATATCTCAAACCATCATGCCCATGAGTACACATACTTTTTATTCTTCAGTTAAACTGGAGAAAAGGAAACAAAATGGGAATGATCATTGTAACAAGTGAAAGGGATGATGTAACTATTAAATGACCGAACATGTGTAAATCTCTTACCACTAACGTTTATACATGCTCAATGCCCTCTATATACCATTATTGGTACTCTTTTTGCAAGTCTTTTAATTTTTACAAAGTTTCTTTCCTCTGCTGGGAGGAAGAATAGATTTGACAAATACAGAGTATAATTAAATGGCATAAGCTGTTTTGATTCTTTTTTTTTTTTTCCGAGACAGGGTTTCTCTGTGTAGCCTTGGCTGTTTTGATCCTTAAGATGCATCTATTGTTGGCATCGCCAAGAACTACTCAGGAAGACTTGTGGAGACTGCCTAATTAATCTCATTATAAAGTGACACTAAAATAATTATTCACTTGGTGCTTCATTCTTTAGTTACATAATTTATCTCATATTTTCTAAGTTTATACAATGTGTTAGGTGCTGTGCTAAATGCTGGGAAATGTTTGAGGTGAATCTCAGCAGAACAGGTAGACAGAATTCTTGTCCTCAGTGACCAAGTAGCCCTATGTGAGTGTGCCTTCACACTGTTGTGAAGGAATAACTAAAAACAAAAGTATGTTCCTTTCAATGTAAGAGCAAACATCTCATGTATTTAGTTCATTTCTGTTGCCCAAGTGCTAAGTGTTGTGCATGGCATGTACTATGTGCTCATTAAAATTCTAGTTGAAAGTGGCAGGGAGATGGGGGGCACTAGGGAGAGTTGAAGGGAAACAGTGGTGAATAGATATGATCAACCGGCTTTATATTAATGTATGAGGCTTTCAAAGAACAAAACATTTTAGAATAATAAAAACATTGTCAAATATATGACCTACAATGAAAATATTTCTTTGCAGAGGTTAAACAGAAAAGGTTTACCATGACTTTTTTTCCTTTTCCTTTTCACAAAAGACAAGCTATGTGCAATGAGTAAGTGACTTATTATTAAGTTAATATTTAGCAAAATCTGAACTAAAGAGAACAGGAAGCACATTTGATTTTAACAAGAATTTTTTTCAATGATAGCTATGCGCCAGGCTTAGTTCTGAGCATGGAAAACATAGAGATTAATAAAATACAGCCTTTACCCTTGAGGATCTCGAAGTATAGTCTTATGAAGATAGACAAGTGAACAGCTTGTTACAGCAAAGAATGATAAGGGCCATAAATAAAGCTCAAATCAGATGCAGGGTCTAAGCTTGAGGACTTTGGGGAAGGCTAGAGCCATTAAACATTATTCAAAAGACATGTTTCATTTGCTACAATAAGACTCAGTAAGGAAACAATTACTCAGAGAATCTATTTTTTTTTTGTCAGAGAAAGTGTGGAAATTTCATTATTGTTAATGGAAATAGAACAGTGAAGAAAATGGAATGAAGAGAAATATCCAAATAAGCTCTCATTATGTATGAAATAGAGTCATTTACTGGTTTAGTGGTGTTTGTTAGGAAGTTATTTTGGCAGTTGATTTTTGAGAAAGATGATCAAAAGCACACCAAAAATGCCAGTTAGTGCCATCATTGCTTATGATAACTTTGCACCAACAGGAGAATTTGTCCATTAAAATAAACTAGCATTTAAAGAATTGAGTGTTTTTCATCTTTATTATTATGGATTACATCTTTTTTTTTAAAAAGAAAAGAAAAGCAAACACATCAGTTTATTAATTGAGTATTATAAACAGTGGTGGAGTTGCTGAAACAGGTAAGGAAGAGAAATAACTGGAGCTTAGAAGTCGCCTCTCCTTCACAACAACAGGTAGATAGTGAAACAAATGGAAAACTCAGTAAATCTTGATCCAGCAGAGAAGTGACATCATAGCTGACCCCAGCTTACTCACAAGGAGCCTGAGAACTGCTACAGACCACGTGGACCAATAATGGATGAACTGGCAGACACTCGGTGTAGAGATGCCTCTGAGAGTTGGCAACTCCAAGAAGACCCAGTCACAGAGGACCCATAATTTTCAAGTTGTGCTCATAAGGATTCTACCAGATTCTTACTGAATATTGGCAAAAAAGCCTCCAGCAGAGTTGAGAATGACAGATTTTTTTTTTCCTAAGAACAATACCTTATCATGGAAATAAAGAATACCTTTAACTCCTGCAAAGTTTTCTATTCTATTACTAAAGGCCTAGTTATTGTAGTTCTTTTGCGTCTATATGTGTGTGGGGGGAGGATATATGTTCATGTGTGAAGAGGAGCATGTGCATATGTGGCTTGCGAAGGTCAGAAGACAATCCTATTTGTTGTTTCTCAGGTGCTATCTATCTTTTAAAAAGTTGAGATGTTTGTTTGTTTGTTTGTTTTACCAGCCTGCAAAGCTAGCCGAGTAGGGTAAGTGGGCTGAGCAGGGAACACTAGGTTCTGCTACTTTTCTATCTCCCAAGCACTAGGGTTACCAGTGTAAGCCATTGTGCCCAGCTTTTTGTGTGAGTCCTGGGGAGGGAACTCACATATCATGCTTATACAATAAGAACTTACCTGCCTGAGATATCTCCCATCCCTATAAAAGGAAGAGTTTCTTTTATCTGATATGTCATGTCCACCACTTAACAATATAATATATAGTATACTCAGAGACAAAACAAAACCCAACCCAGTTTAAACAAATTAAATCAGAATCTTAGATTCATCAGGGAGCTTGTAATTACCAGACTATGAATTTTTAAAGACCTATTAGGGGATAGTGATGTAGCTCAGCTGGATGAGTGCTTACATAGGATGCACTGAGTCTTAGGTTTGATCCCCAGCACCACATATAACCAGGTTGGCCACATATAACCAGGTATGGTGGGACAGTTTTTAATATCCCTATTGGGAAGGTAGAGGCAGGAGGATCATCTTTAGGGGCAAAGTGAGTTTGAGGCTAGCTTGAGATAAAGAAAATCATGTCTCAAAAAATTATATGATGTGAAAGGATATGCAATTCAAGGGATGGAAATTTTAATAAAGTATCAAAAAGAAAGGAAGGAGGTGAAATCCACTGAAACAGGAAGAATATTTTTGATGGGCTCATCAGGAGATGTGACATAGCTGAAGAAAGAATGTAAATTTGGGTGGACTACAATAGAAACTTCCAGAACAGGAAAGATAAAGAGAAAACTGACTGGGGAAAAGAAGAACAAAGTACCTTAAATCTGCGAGACAGAAACAACAACAAATAGCATATGGGATACCAGAGAGGAAAAAAAAAGGAGAAAAGAACAGAAGCCAGAAGCAACAATGACCCAGATTTTTTTTTTTGAATAAGGGTATTACATTATTTTATTTTATTTCCACAGCTACAATCACAACTGTCTTTTGTTTGAGAAAAAAAAACTAAGGCGTGAGAATGGGATGTTTACAAGGTCTCATAGTACATAGGAAGCCTGGGAATCAGAGTCTAGTCTCAAATTCCAGAGGCCAAGGTGTCATTTCCACCATTTGAACAACCTATTGACACTCCATTTCTTAAAAGCCTTCACACAACCATATCATATCCAACCTGCAGCAAATCAAAGACTAAGACGAAGAAAATCACTGTAAGAAAGCATCTCATCTATAGAGGAGCACAAATATGAACCACACACTGACTTCTCCTTAGAAACTATTCGTGTAAGAATAGAATGTAGTAGAATATTGTAAATGTTGCCAGGGAAAAAAAAACCATCAAACCTAGAGTTCTCTATCTTGCAAAACAGAGACATTTTCAGGAAAAAAAAAAAAACTAGTAGTGTGCTGTCAGTTAACCTGTCTTGAAAGAAATGTTAGAATAAATTCTTCAGAGAGAAGGAAGTTGACAGAAATCAGGCATTAAAAGAAGGAGGAGTATCAAAAAGGAGTAAGAAAGGATGAAATAAAAAGGCTTATCATTCTTATTCTTAATTGCTTTAATATACAATCATTTCTTCACAGTGAATGAGGCTGGAAGGATAGCTTAGTGGCATGCACAATGCCCTGATCGAGAGTCTCAGAAATAAATGCACGTTATGTATGCACATATGTTATGTATGCATATATGTTATGCATGCATATATGCTATGCATATATATTTTATGTATTATGTATGTGTATGTGAAGGGAACGAAAACATGATACAAGGAACATGGGGGATTAGGAGCATTTTGTAATTATGTGGCAATTGCTTGGTCTGTAGACCAGTATAATAGTTAGAGGGTGCAGTACTTCCTGGCAAGAACTTCCGGCCACAGGAGTTTGTAGAAAGCCTTCCTACCGCTTCTACCATTAGGAAGCAGAGGAGCTGAATATTTGTAATTAGTTTGCTTTGTCTTTCTATTCAGTTCAGGACTCAAGCCCATGGAGTGGTGCCATCCACATTTAGAATAGGTCTTCTCACCTCAATTAACCCAATAGAGATAACCTTTTACATGCTTGCTCGGAAATTGGTTTCCATGGTGATTCTAAATTCAATCAAATTGACCATCAAGATTAATCATCTCATTAAGAAAAACACGACAAAAAGGAGAAAGAGGCCTGTGAGGTGGCTTGCTGGGTTATGACCTAAGTAGAGGAAGGAGAGAGAAAATGAATGCCGCCAGCAAGCTGCTCTCATCTTCCAATGCTCGCTGTGGAACATTCACACTTACAAACAGACATACACTAAGATAAAAGACATCTACTTACATACATACATGCAAAAAGTAAAGTAATAGTAGGAGTAAACTAGAAAAAGTTACATTTAAAAGGCAGTGGTGAAGAAAGAAAATACATATTTAATTTAGCCACAAAGAAGAACAAAATGATATCACTTGAGGGAAAAATCAATGCAACTGGAGAGAATCATGTTAAGAAAAATAAGTCAGGCCTAGGGAGACAAACATCATATTTTCTCTTGTTTGTGGAGCCTATTTTTAAGTAGATACATAAAACCATTTATATCTACAGCTGTATGCTATGAAGGCAGAACTGAGATTGTCTGTGGAAAGGAAAGAGATTAACAGGACGACTGAGCGTGAGGGACAGGAGCATATGGGTGCTAAGTACAGGTGACACAGATGACTTACTGGAATGAAAGTGTCTCTTATCTATGATAAAAAATGGAAGGTATTGCAGGTTTTGAAGGGGGGATCTCTGGGAGGAGCTGGGGTACAAAAGGGAAAGAAGGATGTGATGTAAGTCTATTTACTCAAAATGTGTTTTTAAATGTTAACAAATTCAGATAAATTGAAATTATGTATCTTTTCTCATCATAATGCAATAAAACTTAAATCCAAAAAGAAAGTGTCTCTTTTTATTGAAAATATATTTTTCTCTCATACAGTACATCCCAACCACAGATTCCCCTCCCCCGGCTCCTCCCAATTCCCTCTACCTTCCCTTCTCGCCAGATATATCCCTCCTTTTTTCTTCAATAAGAGTAGGCCTCTAAGAGATTACAGTCAAACAAGACAAAATAAGATACATTTCCTTCTGTTGGCTTGCCTTGTCCAGCTTCCACAAGTTCTATGCTACCATCTTCCAGGAAGGATAGATTAGATTGTAGCTGTCAAGGGTTTTGTGGCTGGTTTGGTATTCAGGTTTCTCTTTCCATAGCATGCAGGCTAACTTCCCAAGCCAAAGAGACTATAACTTAGGAATGAAGGCTTCCTGCAGGCACCAGCTTGACCTCTCTACAATTCAATGAGCTGTTTTGGTGGTGTCCCTGGCAATGGGACCACAAAGTCAGTTTTCAAAGAGTATCCTTCTGTTCTACTATTAACCTGGCTTGTTAGGGATCTCCACCGGACTACCTCTGCTATCAACTCAAGGGAATTTAACACAGTCCCACCACTGAAAGCTGTGCCTGGATACAAAAGATGGCCAGTTTCAACTCCATTATCCTTCATTACTAGGAGTATCATTAGCACCACCTTCATCCACTTCAGGAAATTTCAAAAAAATGTCTTTATGTAACTCATACTTGTATATAATGAATGTATGCTAGCAAAAGTCTTGTAGTCTAAGAAAATGATATCACAATTTTAAAACCATACAAGGACTGTATAATCTGAGCTAGTTTGTAGGCTGGACACATTCCCAAATCTGAGTCCAGCTTTTACTACCCAGCAAGAACCTCTCTCTCTCTCTCTCTCTCTCTCTCTCTCTCTCTCTCTCTCTCTCTCTCTCTCTCTCTTGCCCCCCCTCTGGTTCCCCTCTCGACCTCCCCTTCTTTCTCTCTTAAACACGTACATACATAAATGTAAAAATGTATGTGTCCAGCATGAATAGAATTAATATACTTATTTCCTCAACTTTTGGATATTGCTTTATGCTGGACTCTGACCCTTTAGTGTATTTAGATTGGGAATTGCATTCTAGTTCCACAGACCATGGTACCCAAGGCTCACAGCATTTGGGGGAGAGTGTAAAGAATGTCTGTCCCCAGAGGATGGGGAGGAGTGTTATGAAATAGCCTTCTGGAGCTAGAGAAAATACCCAAATAGCTGAAGGGGTTTGTAGCCCCATAGGAGGAACAACAATGTGAACTTACCAGTACCTCCAGGGCTCCCTGGGACTAAACCACCAACCAAAGAGTACATATGGAGGGACCTATGGCTCCAGCTGCAGATGTAGCAGAGGATGGTCTAGTCGGTCATCAGTGGGAGGTCATCAAGGACCAAGTGGCCCTTGGTCTTGTGAAGGTTCTATGCCCCAGTGTAGGAGAATGCCAGGGCCAAGAAGATGGAGTGGGTGGGTTGGGGAGCAGGGGTGGGGGGAGAGGATAGGGGATTTTCAGAGGGGAAACTAGGAAAGGGGATAGCATTTGAAATGTAAATAAAGAAAATATCTAAAAAAAAGAAAAAAATGTACCTAATTCACACCTTCTCTTTTAAAAGTAAAAAAAAAAAAAAAAAAAAAGGAAAAAAATGAAATAGCCTTCTGGATGTGACATGGCCCTAGTCATGAACACACAGCAATTGTGGCTACATACACATAACCTACACACTCACAAACACACACACACACACTGAAAGTAGTAGGGTGTCGACAGAAGGGAGAAGGGGATAAAAGAGGGTAGTGGGGGTGACCATGATCATAATACAATGTGCATACTAATGCAATTGTTAATATGAAGGCTACACTAATGGCCAAAAACAAAATTAAAGAAAATGTAGCACTAACAAAAACATTTAAAAACTGGGCATGGTGATGTACACCGGTCTTCCTAGCACCGGGGAGGCAGAGGCAGGGGGAGCTCTCATGTTTACCATTCAGCCAGCCTACCAGAATCAACAAGGCCCAGGTCCCAGCAAGGAGGTGGATGTAGAGAGCATGAAAATGAAGACTAAGTCCTGATCCTCTTGACACTGTGCACTTGGGTGGGTATTTGGCCTGTCAGATTTCAAATTCCTAATTTGCAAAAGTACCAGTTCCTTTTAATAAGGGAAGGAAATGTCCACAAAGATTAAGTTTAACAAGCATTGGAAGTGTGAATAAGAGGTCTGTTTGAAGATGTCAGGAAATTTGACAAATGAATTAAAACAAGGAAAAGGGGCACTCAGTAGACACAAAGATCCCAGAGAAAAGACAGCATAGACTTGAAGAGGAATAGTGTTTGGGGAAGGACGAATGTAGGACCCAAGAGAGCAGTGGTGTTATGTTGTGATGCCTAGACACCCATGTAATATTTGGTCATCTAGTTCTGAATCTTCTCACCTGTTTCCCCTTCTGGGTCTCTTATTTCCCTGTGTGAAAAGTATAGATGTTCTAGTATTGGTGAGGTTAAGGATTCCAGGTGAAAGAGCTGTGCTAAAGAGGGGCTTTCTGGCATCAGGCTGTCAACCTGCCAGAGGTGATGCTGTTGGCCATGCTGTGAGAAGAAAGACAAGCAGTTGGGATCTTGCAAACTGGGTTTGGGAGACAGCACAGGCAGATGAGTAGTGCCAAAAGGGTTGAGGTGACCATTTGGACAGGAGAATGAGAGGGTCTCTGTAGGCTTAGATTTTTTTAAAACCTACTTTTAATAAGGGCTCTCAAATGTTTCAATCTCCCTTATAGCCCATCATCCAAAGGTAGGGGAGAAAGATGGTAAATTGAACAAGAGGATGTGGACCTGTTTAGAAGTACTTCCTTGGGGTAATTCTAAACACTGTGGTCAGGATACCAGCAGTCTAGTTCAGTAGTTTCAGGATACCAAAACACGAATTGGCATCTGTGGCCCAATCCAGCAGAAACAGTCAGGCCTCCACTGAATTGGCACGAGTCAGTGGGAGTGACCAGGACCAGCAGAGGGACTCAAGGAGAAGTTATCTGCCATGCCTCTCTCAAGGAAGTGGAGACTAGCAAAGATGAAGACATGAGACCAACAAAGGTTGTACAAGTGTGCCTTCACTGTCTGTTGAGTCCTATTTATACTTTCTTCAGACATCATGTGTCCTCCTACAAGTCTTGCCTCAGCAAAACACCATGTGAGGGGGCCTCACTCTGTGAGTCTGTAGCAGCAAAACACCACATGAGTCACCTGACATCACGTGACATCACCAGATACTTCCTCTTCGGGTCATGCCTTCCTTGGTCCTGAAGCTTAGTGAGTACACTAAGGCCTTGCTTTCTAGGACTTTCCTCTCACTCTCTGACCCCAGGTCAGTCTTCTCATGATCATTGAAAGAGAAGTGATACATCTAGAAAGCAGTCTTATAGTGGATGCTCACAGTCAGCTATAAGATGGAACACAGGGTCCCCAATATAAGAGTTAGAGAAAGTGCCCAAGGAGCTGAAGGGGTCTGCAACCCTATAGGTGGAACAACAATGTGAACTAACCAGTACCCCCCGGAGCTCGTGTCTCTAGCTGCATATATAGCAGAAGATGGCCTAGTCGGCCATCATTGGGAAGAGAGGCCCTTGGTCTTGCAAACTTTATATGCCCCAGTACAGGGGAACGCCAGAGCCAAGAAGTGGGAGTGGGTGGGTAGGGGAGTGGGGGGGAGGGTATGGGGGACTTTTGGGATAGCATTTGAAATGTATATAAAGAAAATATCTAATAAAAATAAATAAATAAAAGAAATAATTCCTAAAAAAAAAAATCCCAGTCTTATAGCTACAGTGCCTGCTCCAGTCGACTACCTCCCAGCCAAGCCTGCAGGAAATCGTCATTGGCTGCTACAATCAACAGACATTCGAAGAAGGATCCAGAGACAGTTAACCTGTTTATTTTTTAAATGAATGAATTGAAATACCAATGATCTGGGTTTTTTTCTTTGTCCTGAAACTTACTATGAGCAAAACTCATATAACAACATTCACAGCAAATCATTAGAGAAATTCCAGTTTCTAACTGCAAACACCAGTTAAGCATTTAACATTTATGCTTAGGATTTGCAGCTGATGAGAGAGCAATTAAGACTGGGTTTTATTGAATGCACATGAAATCATTTCTTTTTTCCAGGAAGAAAGGCTTTAGACTTAATTCAGGATCTCACTCAGGTATCTTCTTTGAATAAAACACATTTGCAGGTAAAATTTTAACATGCATACCAACTGCAACATGCTATGTTCATCTCCTTCTCACTCATGAACTTTCATGGAGTAGTCCATAAATCTTTGAATAACTAAATAGCTAAACTTATCAGCTGTTCCACAGAAAGACTGGATTAATTAAATTTCATATTCTGGTGAACTCTATCTGATGGCAATTTAGAACATAGTACCTTTAGTAACCTGTATGTGAAAGCTAGCCCCATGGGAACAACTGAGACTCAGATGCTTCTGCATTCACCTCTTTCAGGGTTATACACATCTCCCCACAACTACCCAGAACTCCAGTGGTCCCTGATTCTTAGCTATAAACTCCTCTGGCTATTTTAACATTCGTCCACCAATACTTTGAAAAATTGCACAGATAATAATTATTAAACAAGGGGATTCTCTTGTTTAGAGAAACATTAAACTTACCCGTCTATGTCCAAGTTCCTTTTCCTGTTACTGTAATAAAATATTGTGGCAAAATCCACTAAAGAAAGAAGGGGTTTATTTTATGTCACAGTTCATAGTACAGCCCATTATGGTGGGAAGATCAAGGCAGCAGGAGGTTGAAGAAGCCGGCCACATCACAACCACATTTACTAATCAGATGGGGATAAGTGGCTGCTCCTGCTCATCTCATTTTCTCCATTTATGCACTCCACATTTCTAGCCAGGGAAAGGTTTCTCCCACAGTAGACTAGTCTTCCAATGTCAATGAAAGCAGTGAAGATATTCCCTTAGAGAGATGCTTAGAGGATAACTCCAAGGTGATTCTAGGTTCTGTTATGTCTACACACTAACCTTACTTAACACTTGTTCAGGGCTATAGCAGACTCCAAAGATACTGCAGGTACACCCCATACCCAATTTCACTTGGTGTTACTTGCCATAGTCAGCCTGTATGGAGATTTCAGCATCCAACCTGCACCCCACCAGAGGAATAAATGTAGGCTTCCAGCAATGGTCCTAGATGATAGCTACAGGTATAAATCTTAGAATTTGAAGATTTAAATTTAAAAAGATTGATATAGTTAAAAGGGGATATCCCCAGTGGGTTTAATAAGTTGTAGGTGTATTAATATTCAGAACAAGGCTGGCAAATGGAAATTTTCAACTGGGAAAATTCTACAGTACTCAGTTGATTAGATGCAATGTTCTTCACTAAAATTTTAAGAGGATTAATTATTATATATATAATTTCGAAATCTCGGGAGTGACTGAAATTATTTGCTTCATTTAAAACAGGATTCAAAACTTCTGATATATAGAAATGCATGTGATTTGCTTAATAAAAATCTTTTAACCAATTAAGTGGAAGGTGATCTTTACAGATATGTCCAGGACTTTTCAGTTATTATGAAAATGTTATCTGACTTACATGAAGGCTTTTGCTGTATGAAGAGGTTATTTGCAATCACTGATGATTAGAATATGTGTATCTCTTAATTTTGTGTTTTCAGGCACAAATTAATAAATTAACTTTCCTACTGGGAAGTGTCTTTAATCAGCACACACCCTGCACTCAGAACAACCCTGGGAACCAGTAGTGTTTTCTTTTTCCTGTAGTGGGAAGCAAATCCAGGACCTCATGGATGGCAGGCAAACACTCTATCAAACTGAGCTATATCCCCTATGTAATGTTTTGATGTTGATTTATGGGATATGGGAATTTAAGTAGATTGCACAGTTCTACTCTAAGAAAAAGTGATGGAACCTAGATTTATTAGATTCTGGAGATGATAGCACACTGCTAACCATTAAAAGTTCCATCACAAATTCATTTACAGGAAGGTAAGGGAACTGATATTATCCACAATAATTAATCTCTGCTCAAGACTCTTTATTGACTTTACATGGGCTTATCTGTTCACTAAAATGAACAAATCATATCCCAGTCAACTACTTAAATACTATATCAGAGTTTTATGTGTAGGTAGATTTGGAAGTAAAATAATGTAATAATTGTTTTGCGAAATGAACTTGACCCATGGTTTATTTAGTTTTTGAAATTTCAACAGTTTTAAGGATATTTGGTCTTTCCCGGACCTCTTTTTTTTCTCTCTTGGTTTGGTGGTTGTAGATGGTTTGATTCTGTTGTTAATGGACAATAAAATCTATAGAGGTTCAGTGAGTTTAAACTTCTGTCCTGGGATATGAATGATCTTGGTATTTGGTTCAAAGGCAATTAAACGTGATGCATGCTATGCTATGCTATGCTATGCTATGCTATGCTATGCTATGGCTCAACAGAGTGTTGGATACTATGGAACAGGAGCTGCAGTTGTTTGTGAGATGCCATATGGGTGTTGAACAATGAAGGAAGTATTCTTCAAATGTCCATTGGATCCCGTGGCTTGATAATATTGCTGATTTCTTCTCTATTCCTACTGACATTTTGCCTACTTCTTTTCAACCAATTAATGATACTAGCTACTGGGTTCTTAAAGTGTGGCTGTGTGTTTGTCTATTATGTTGTAAGTTTTGTTTCATTTTTAAATTCATCCTTAGACCTAAAACGTTTTTATGTGTATGGATATTATGTGTGTTATTATCTATCTTAACATTTCAAAAACTTTATTCTGGGGCTGGGGAGATGGCTCATTGATTAAGTGCATTGGCTGCTCTTCCAGAGGACTCAGGTTCAATTCTCAAAACCCAAATGGCAGCTCCCAACTCTCTGTGACTCAAGTTCCAGAGGATCTGGCACCCTCACAGAGACATACATGCAGGAAAAACACCAATGCACATAACAATGATAGTAATAAAATGAAACTAAATAACATAAAAACTTGGAGGTGTCCACCCCGCCCGGGAGGGCTTTGCCATAGCATCTGGGGAAGCTATCTTCATTCCCGGATTCCGCTGAGACTAGTCTGCTCAGGTGAGAGTGTGGACTACAGAAGCTAACAGCTTCTGGGACAGGCTGAAGCCACAGAGCTTCTGGGTCAGACCCCATTTCAGGCTCCAGACATCCAGGCACCTTCCCTACCAGAGGAGAGGTGTCAGCCCCACCAGGGAGGGCTTTGCCACAGCACCTGAGGGAACAATCTTGGTTCCCGGATCCTGCTGAGACTAGTCTGCGCAGGTGAGAGTGTGGACTACAGAAGCTACACAGATTCTGGGACAAGCCCTGTTTTGGGCCTTCATCTTCTGCCAGGAGGCAGGGCCGAATGCCAGATATCTGTCCACCTTCCCTGCAAGAGGAGAGCTTGCCTGCAGAGAGTGCTCTAACCACTGAAACTCAGGAGAGATCTAGCCTCTCAGGTCTGCTGATAGAGGCTAACAGAATCATGAGAGGAACAAGCCATAACCAGACACAACTATAACAACTAACTCGGAAGATTACCAGATGGCGAAAGGCAAACATAAGAATCTTACTAAGAGAAACCAAGACCACTCACCATCATCAGAACCCAGCACTCCCACCTCAGCCAGTCCTGGGCACCCCAACACACCCGAAAAGCTAGACCTGGATTTAAAAGCATATCTCATGATGATGGTAGAGGATATCAAGAAGGACTGTAATAACTCACTTAAAGATATACAAGAGAACACTGCTAAAGAGTTACAAGTCCTTAAAGCAAAACAGGAAAACACAACCAAACAGGTAGAAGTCCTTAAAGAAAAACAGGATACTGATAAGTGGATATTAGCCCAGAAACTTAGGATACACAAGATATAAGATACAATTTGCTAAACGTATGAAACTCAAGAAGAATGAAGACCAAAGTGTGGACACTTTGCCCCTTCCTAGAAATGGGAAAAAAACACGCATGGAAGAAGTTACAGAGACAAAATTTGGAGCTGTGATGAAAGGATGGACCATCTAGTGATTGCCATATCCAGGGATCCATCCCATAATCAGCTTCCAAACGCTGACACCATTGCATACACTAGCAAGATTTTGCTGTAAGGACCCAGATATAGCTGTCTATTGTGAGACTATGCCGGAGCCTAGCAAACACAGAAGTGGATGCTCACAGTCAGCTATTGGATGGGTCACACGGCCCCCAATGGAGGAGCTAGAGAAAGTACCCAAGGAGCTAAAGGGAACTGCAACCCTATAGGTGGAACAACAATATGAACTAACCAGTACCCCAGAGCTCTTGTCTCTAGCTGCATATGTATCAAAAGATGGCCTAGTCAGCCATCACTGGAAAGAGAGGCCCTTTGGACTTGCAAACTTTATATGCCCCAGTACAGGGGAACGCCAGGGCCAAAAAGGGGGAGTGGGTGGGTAGGGGAGTGGGGGGGGTGGGTATGGGGAACTTTTGGGATAGCATTAGAAATGTAAACGAGGAAAATACCTAATTAAAAAAGAAAAGAAAAACAGGAAAACACACCCAAACAGGTGATAGAAATGAACAAAACCATACTAGACCTAAAAAGGGAAGTAGACACAATAAAGAAAACGCAAAGTGAGGCAATGCTGGAAATAGAAACCCTAGGAAGAAATCTGGAACCATAGATGCCAGCATGAGCAACAGAATACAAAATGTGGAAGAGAGAACCTAAGGTACAGAAGATTCCATAGAGAATATCAGCACAACAACCAAGGAAAATCCAAAATGCAAAAAGATCCTGACTCAAAACATCCAAGAAATCCAGAACACAATGAGAAGACCAAACCTACAGATAATAGGAGTAGATGAGAATGAAGATTTTCAACTCAAAGGGCCTGCAAATATCTTCAACAAAATTATAGAAGAAAAGTTCCCAAACATAAAGAAAGAGATGCCCATGAACATGCAAGAAGCGTACAGAACTCCAAATAGACTGGACCAGAAAAGAAATTCCTCCCGACACATAGTAATCAGAACAACAAATTCACTAAATAAAGATAGAATATTAAAAGCAGTAAGGGAAAAAGGTCAAGTAACATATAAAGGCAGGCCTATCAGAATTATACCAGATTTTTCACCAGAGATTATGAAAGCCAGAAGATCCTGGGCAGATGTTATACAGACACTAAGAGAACACAAATGACAGCCCAGGCTACTATACCCAGCCAAACTTTCAATTACCATAGATGGAGAAATCAAAGTATTCCATGACAAAACCAAATTCACACATTATCTTTCCACGAATCCAGCCCTTCAAAGGATAATAACAGGAAAACAAAACAATACAAGGATAGAAACCAGGTCCTAGAAAAAGCAAGAAAGTAATCCTTCAACAAACCTAAAAGAAGAGAGCCACAAGAACAGAATGCCAAATCTAACAACAAAAATAATAGGAAGCAACAATTACTTTTCCTTAATATCTCTTAATATCAATGGACTCAATTTCCCAATAAAAAGACATACACTAACAGACTGGCTACACAAACAGGACCCAACATTTTGCTGCTTACAGGGAAACCATCTCAGGGAAATAGACAGACACTACCTCAGAGTGAAAGGCTGGAAAACAATTTTCCAAGCAAATGGTCTTAAGAAACAAGCTGAAGTAGCCATTCTAATATTGAATAAAATGGACTTCCAACACAAAGTTATCAAAAAAGACAAGGAGGGGCACTTCATACTCATCAAAGGTAAAATCTTCCAAATGGAACTCTCAATTCTGAATATCTATGCTCCAAATGCAAGGGCAGCCACATTCATTAAAGACACTTTAGTAAATATCAAAGCACACATTGCAACTCACACAATAATAGTGGGAGACTTCAACACCCCACTTTCATTAGTGGAAAGATCGTGGAAACAGAAACTAAACAGGACACAGTGAAACTAACAGAAGTTATGAAACAAATGGGTTTAAGAGATTTCTACAGAACATTTTATCCTAAAACAAAAGGATATAGCTTCTTCTCAGCACCTCATGGTACCTTGTCCAAAATTGACCATATAATTGGTCACAAAACAGGCCTCATCAGATATAAAAATATTGAAATTGTCCCATGCATCCTATCAGATCATCATGGAGTAAGACTGATCTTCAATAACAACATAAATAATAGAAAGCTAGCATTCACGTGGAAACTGAACAACACTCTTCTCAATGATACCTTGGTCAAGGAAGGAATAAAGAAAGAAATTAAAGACTTTTTAGAGTAAAAAGAAAATGAAGCCACAACATACCCAAACTTATGGGACACAATGAAAGAGGAAAACTCATAGCTCTGAGTGCCTCTAAAAAGAAACTAGAGAGACCACATACTACCAGCTTGACAACATGCCTAAAAGCTCTAGAACAAAAGAAAGCAAATTCACCCAAGAGGTGTAGATGGCAGGAAATAATCAAACTCAGGAGCAAAATCAACCAAGTGTAAACAAGAAGAACTATTCAAAGAATCAACCAAATGAGGAGCTGGTTCTTTGAGAAAATCAACAAGATAGATAAACACTTAGCCAGACTCACTAGAGGGCACAGGGACAGCATCCTAATTAACAAAATCAGAAATGAAAAAGGAAGACATAACAACAGATCCTGAAGAAATCCAAAACACAATCAGATCCTTCTACAAAAGGTTATACTCAACAAAACTGGAAAACCTGGATGAAATCAACAAATTTCTAGCCAGATACCAGGTACCAAAGTTAAATCAGGATCAGGTAAATGATCTAAACAGTCCTATATCCCCTAAAGAAATAGAAGTAGTCATTAATAGTCTCTCAAATAAAAAAATCCCAGGGTTTAATGCAGAGTTCTGTCAGACCTTCAAAGAAGATCTAATTCCAGTTCTTCACAAACTATTCCACAAAATAGAAGCAGAAGGTACTCTAACTCATTCTATGAAGCCACAATTACTCTGATACCTACACCACAGAAAGACCCAACAAAGATAGAGAACTTCAGACCAATTTCCCTTATGAATATCAATGCAAAAATACTCAATAAAATTCTCACTAACCAAATCCAGAAACACATCAAAATAATCATCCATCCTGACCAAGTAGGTTTTACTCCAGGGATGCAGGGATGGTTTAATATATGGAAATCCATCAACATAATCCACTATATAAACAAATTCAAAGACAAAACCCACATGATTATCTTGTTAGATGTGGAGAAAGCATTTGACAAAATCTAACACCCATTCATGATAAAAGTCTTAGAAATATAAGAAATTCGAAACCCATACCTAAACACGATAAAAGCAACCTACAGCAAACCAGTAGCCAATATCAAAGTAAATGGTGAGAAGCTGGAAGCAATCCCACTAAAATCAGGGACTAGACAAGGCTGTCTGCTTTCTCCCTACCTATTCAACATTGTACTTGATTCTTCCTAGAGCAATTCGACAATAGGAGATCGAGGGGATACAAATTGGAAAGGAAGAAGTCAAAATATCACTTTTTGCAGATGATATGATAATATATACAAGTGACCCTAAAAATTCTACCAGAGAACTCCTAAACCTGGTAAACAGCTTCAGTGAAGTTGCTGGATATAAAATTAACTCAAAAAAGTCAATGGCCTTTCTCTACACAAAAAAATAATCAGGCTGAGAAAGAAATTAGGGAAACAACACCCTTCTCAATAGTCACAAATAATATAAAATACGTTGGCATGACTCTAACTAAGGAAGTGAAAGATCTGTATGATAAGAACTTCAAGTCTCTGAAGAAAGAAATTAAAGATCTCAGAAGATGGAAAGATCTCTCATGCTCATGGATGGGCAGGATCAATATAGTAAAAATGGCTATCTTGCCAAAAGCAATCAACAGATTCAATGCAATCCCCATCAAAATTCCAATTCAACGAATTAGAAAGGGCAATCTGCAAATTCATCTGGAATAACAAAAAACCTAGGATAGCAAAAACTCTTCTCCAGGATAAAAGAACTTCTGGTGGAAACACCATGCCTAACCTAAAGCTGTACTACAGAGCAATTGTGATAAAAAAAACTGCATGGTACTGGTATAGAGACAGACAAGTAGACCAATGGAATAGAATTGAAGATCCAGAAATGAACCCACACACCTGTGGTCACTTGATCTTTGACAAGGGAGCTAAAACCATCCAGTGGAAAAAAGACAGCATTTCAACAAATGGTGCTGGCACAACTGCTGGTTATCATGTAGAATGCGAATTGATCCATTCCTATCTCCTTGTACTAAGGTCAAATCTAAGTGGATCAAAGAACTCCACATAAAACCAGAGATAGTGAAACTTACAGAGGAGAAAGTGGGGAAAAGCCTCGAAGATATGGGCACAGGGGAAACATTCCTGAATAGAACAGCAATGGCTTGTGCTGTAAGATCGAGAATCAACAAATGGGACCTCAAAAAACTGCAAAGCTTTTTGTAAGGCAAAAGACACCGTCAATAAGACAAAAAGCCACCAACAGATTGGAAAAGGATTTTTACCTATCTTAAAACAGATAGGAGACTAATATCCAACATATATAAAGAACTCAAGAAGGTGGACTCCAGAAAATTAAATAACCCCATTAAAAATGGGGCTCAGAGCTAAACAAAGAATTCTCACCTGAGGAATACAGAATGGCTGAGAAGCACCTGAAAAAATATTCAGCATCCTTAATCATCAGGTGAATGCAAATCAAAACAACACCAGTCAGAATGGCTAAGATCAAAAATTCTTGTTACAGCAGATGCTGGCGAGGATGTGGAGAAAGCAGAACACTCCTCCATTGTTGGTGGGATTGCAAGCTTGTATGACCACTCTGAAATCAGTCTGGCAGTTCCTCAGAAAATTGGACATATTACTACCAGAGGTTTTCACAATACCTCTCCTGGGCATATATCCAGAAGATATTCCAACTGGTAAGAAGGACACATGCTCCACTATGTTCATAGCAGCCTTATTTATAATAGCCAGAAGCTGGAAAGAACCCAGATGCCCCTCAACAGAGGAATGGATACAAAAAATGTGGTACATTTACACAATGGAGTACTACTCAGCTATTAGAAAGAATGACTTTATGAAATTCTTAGGCAAATGGATGGACCTGGATGGCATCATCCTGAGTGAGGTAACCCAATCACAAAAGAACTCACATGATATGTACTCACTGATAAGTGGATATTACCCCAGAAACTTAGAATACCCAAGATATAAGATACAATTTGCAAAACACATGAAACTCAAGAAGAATGAAGACCAAAGTGTGGACACTTTGCCCCTCCTTAGATTTGGGAACAAAACACCCATTGAAGGAGTTACAGAGACACAGTTTGCAGCTGAGACGAAAGGATGGACCATCTAGAGACTGCCATACCCGAGGATCCATCCCATAATTAGCCTCCAAATGCTGACACCATTCCACACACTAGCAAGATTTTGCTGAAAGGACCCAGATATAGCTGTCTCTTGTGAGACTATGCTGGGGCCTAGCAGCACAGAAGTAGATGCCCACAGTCAGCTAATGGATGGATCACAGGGCCCCAATGGAGGAGCTAGAGAAATTACCCAAGGAGCTAAAGGGGTCTGCAACCCTATAGGTGGAACAACATTATGAACTAACCAGTAACTCCCAGAGCTCATGTCTCTAGCTGCATATGTATTAGAAGCTGGCCTAATCGGCCATCAGTGGAAAGTCAGGCCCCTTGGTCTTGCAAACTTTATATGCCTCAGTACAGGGGAAAGCCAGTGCCGAGAAGTGGGAGTGGGTGTGTAGGGGAGTTGGTGGGGGAGGGTATGGGGCACTTTTGGGATAGCATTGGAAATGTAAATGAAGAAAATACCTAATTAAAATAAAATAAAATTTAAAAAAATTTAAAAATAACATAAAAACTTGATTTATCATGTTTGTCTATAGCTTGCCTTAGTGGTTACTCTAGTTATTATAATGTATGTATGTATGTACACATGTGTTTATGTATGCTACTATAATTATTATAATGTATGTACGTACACATGTATGGTGTATGTATTTCTACCATGTATTTGTCTAGAACGTTGAAATTCAGAAAAGGATGTCAGATGCCCTGGAATTGGAGTTATAGCTGCCATGTGGGTGGTGCACAATGTGTCACAAAAGGTCAGAAAAAAGTTTCACTATTTTCCAGATAAGTCATGGTTTTGTGTGGTGATGTTTTCATGGTGATCTTTGATTACATGTGGGCTTTCATATGTGGACTTCCCCTAAAATGAAAAAAGTGGTATAACAAAAGGATAATGTGAGCCAACAGGCCAAAGTTCCTCTTAAGTGACCCTTGAAGCATAATTTATTTGTCATTAGAATAGCCTTTATTTTTCAGTCTCACATAAAGTGCTTTCTCCACCCCTTTTCTTCTTTCTCAAGGCTTCATTTTCATGTAACTTAAGAGACAATCAGGTTAGCAATCTCTTTATTGTCTTTCAGGTAATGACCCAATATTTTCATTTAGGCTTATCTAAGCTGTGAGGACTATTACAGTCAATGGTAAGATTGCCAAAGAACCATTTTGTCTATATTCTGCTATGAGATCTAATAATGGGAGTAATTGATTGAATAATCACAAAAGTAGGAACATTAGGGAGCCATTTTAATGTGGTCTGTGCTGATGTGGTTGAGGCTTCACTGAAGTCAGGGCCATAAGACATTGTGCTTTTCATTTCCAAAACTCAAAGTACACATTTCCACTTTGGTCTTTTATGCAAGAGGCTCTCATTACTATATACACCTGAGGGTTGGGAATCCAGACCATTACAATGCAATTGGACAAAGGAACAAATACCTATCCAAACATGTTTGGTTATATTTTTGTTCTAGTCTGACAAGGAAAGTACCGAGCTTGAAGCTCTGGCAAATGGACTATAAAATGCAAATCCAGTGGTCCTCGGCCTTTAGGTAGCATTCAGTCACTGAGGTGCAGTGTAGACATGCAAGGTTGCATGGAACAGACACCCAAGCTTTATGTCTGTGGGATTTCTTATAGACATACTATTAACATTTTCCCAAGTATAAAACAATTAAATAAAACAGTTGCCAATTAAATCAAATAGTTACCAAACTGTCCTGTTTCAGAGAGTTTGAAAAAAAAATACACGTAACTATTTTTGAAAGAAGTGTGGCCAGCCAGGAGACAGCTGTGAAGAAGCTCACAAAGCAATGTGTCTGTCATAAAAGGACCCATGTCGTTTTTCAAGTACATTATTTTATGTGTATAAGTGTTTTACCTGTATGTATGTATGTATGTATGTATGTGCACCATGTGTGTTCAGTTTCCATGGAAGACAGAAGGGGGCATTGGATTCTTGAAACTGGAGTTACCATGCAGGTTCTTAGGAGAGTAGTTAGTGCTCCTAATCACTAAACCATTTCTTCAGCCCCAAGGACCCAGGATTTGGCTCAGGTCTGTTAGTTACTAGCTGTCTCAGTTAGGATTACTATTGCTCTAAACAGACACCATGACTATGCCAACTCTTATAAAGGTAAACATTTAATTTAATTGGGGTTGGCTTAAAGTTTCAGAAGTTTAGTCCATTCTCATGATGAGAGTTCAAGTAATGAATGTAACCGCTCCGAACTTCAGTTCCTTTATCTGTACAATAGGAAACAATGTGTTTGGAAGTTCAGTAAAAGTTAAAATGAGACTGAATGCAATCAAGCTGCATAAACCCTAAGTAATTTAATCCATTTGACAAATTAAATGTATTGAGTGTGCTTGTCACTTTAAAAAGTACATGATTAGTGGAACCATCAGCCTTTGTCCTGGAAACTTCCACTACAAGGGCCCTGGGAATCAAGGCTGGAACTCACGTCATCAAGCTTAGCAGCAGGTGCCTTTATCTGCTAAGACAACTCACTGCTAAGACACCTCAAAAGGATCCCAGAAGAGTTTACTAAAGAGTCTCTCACCATCTCTATTCAAGATCAGACCAGAAAGCCTTGTTAGTGTGATGGTGTGTGGCAATGGTGTGATAATCATAAATTGGGAAGGAGGAAATTATAATTTTCCTTCACAGGTGATAAGATAGTCTATATACACCCCCACAAACAAACAAAAACAAAACCAACATCCAGATCCCAATCAGTCAGAATAAAGCATATACTGCAGCCTACCTTGTAGTGACTTAAGGCCACTTTATAACCCCACAGCTTATTAGACATGAAAATAAGCTCACATGGTACACCAGAAATTTAACTCCAACCAGCTTATATTCTCAAAGAGGAGGAGCATGTCTTCCCTTCTTTTTTTGCCCCTTCTACTAAAACTACAAAGCTGTGCTCACGATGATAATTTCCCTGGAAATTCAGTGCAGGAGCCTGGATCCTGGAACAGAATCAAAGAGCAAGGCTACTACTACGGTTTGTGTGTAAAATGTTCCACACGCACGTTTTGGTTCTTGGTCCCCAGATAGCAGTACTATTTTCCGGAGGTTGTAGAAACTTGAGGAAGTGTGAACTGCCTGGAGTAAGTAGGTCACTGGGGCTGGGTCCTTCAGTATGTATGTCACTTACTTCTTCCTGTCTCCACCCCTGTTTCCTATCCAATCTGAAGTGAGCAGGTTTCTATTGTCTCACATTCCAGATGCCATGTCCTGCCCAAGAGCATTGAGTAAAGAGACCATGAACTAAAGCCTTTGACAATATGAGCCAAAATAATTCCTTTTAAGTTGTTCTATCAGGTATTTGGAAAAAAAAAACTGATAGAGCCACCAAAGCAACCCAGACATTTAGGTATTAAAGAATCTTTCATTCAGAATCCTCTTTTGTTTAAAATGTTTTTTATTTAACTACATTGATTCTCAACTATCACAGTGAGTTAGATTGTGTAAATAGTAGGACTTGGAAGATAACAATAAAACATGCGCCTTTACAGAAAGAGGACTTCAACTGTAGTCATTTATAATTCCTCTTAAGAAAAGCAGACTCACACCCTTATAGTGGTAGATGTCTATAAACCAAAACTTGGGGTTCTGAGGCAGAAAGATGGGGAGTTTCAGGTCAACTGTGAGTTTCAGTCTGGAACTCTAGTCTCAGCACCTCTTTTTTCCCCCCAAGTTTCAGGGATTTATTCATCAGTGTCATAAACTTCCCCCTAAAAGTCAACCTGATTTCATGCATTCAGAGACATATTTCCTGCTTAAGTGGAAAATTGTGTGGATGGCTTCTGAAATACCTTCATTATAAGCAGCTTTACAGTGAACTTCATAGTTTAGAAGTCTGGGCCTTCTTTCTTCAGTTTGCTGTAGTCCACAATGACTGAGTAGAACTTCTATTGTTCATTGGGACCCAGCTTGTTCCAAGGCTCTGGGTTGTTCTTCCTGTCCCAGGTGACATCTGGATTGAACAATGCCAAGCGCATCACACACAGTGCTGCTCCAGTACCCCCGGCTCCGATAAATATGAAGAGAGAGATCAAGCTGGGATGCTTCTTGGCTTGCCCGATGATCTGGCGGAGCATGTTTGTGGCACAGGCCTACCTACACAGAGAGAGAAGATCAGGAGACACACTAAGCCACTTCAGCAACCTAGCTGGCTCAGCACCTCTTCCAAATAAAACTTTTAAAGACTTCAGTATCTAGAAATGTACTAAAGATGCAATTATAGTCTTATACTACCTGCCCAAATTCTCCAGTCTATTGTAGCCTCTACCCTTCTCTTTTGCATAATTGATAATGGTTAGTCTTAATGAAACATGATTATCTGGCCATTTTAATTAAAGAAAAACTCTCAAGTATACAAAGGTATGTAAAATAGTTTAATGAACTCTTATCATCCAGTCACAACATTACCACCTCATTGGCTAATTTGATTCCTCTTGCAATTTATTTATTCACCTTGAAATCATTTTAAGTAAATACGATATTTCATATCATTTTAGAAAAGTATACTTATTTTTGTGTGGTTTTTTTTTTGTTTGTTTGTTTTTTCAAGACAGGGTTTCTCTGTATAGTCCTGGCTGTCCTGGAACTCACTCTGTAGACCAGGCTGGCCTCAAACTCAGAAATCCGCCTGCCTCTGCCTTCAAAGTGCTGGGATTAAAGGCGTTATTTTAAATCTGGCTTTTCTTTTAAAACAGCTCAATTGGAGAAAGAAAATGAAGAAAAGTGGTTATCAAGGCCAAGCAGAGTAGCAGTCATCCATCTGTAGCAGTCATTGTCCTGAAGGAAATGTTCATTCATACTTCAGTCCTAACAGAATTTGCTCCAGTGTATGCCTCACCCTGTTTTATAGTCATTTGATTGTTTTGTGCGTGTGCTCCTTAATGACAGGAACTAACAATTTACATGGATCATGTTAAGACTTTAATAAATACCTATTGAAAGAATGGAAGTCAAGGAAAATGATAGAAGAAAGGACGAAGGAATGCAATGGACAGGTATGAATGCAAGCAAGCACGAAAGGTAGGCTTGCTATGATTTTGTGGAAGAGGGTATAAGATGGAATGGACTCCTCTAACTGGGCTGCCTCAAGTACTGTCAGGTGGATCATGACTCCCATATCAGGGATAACAAAGTCATATCTGCACTATTGTAAGAAATACTCTATTGCTGCCTTTGCTATTGCTGTGACAACCTTTTACAATATGGAATATAAATGCAGAAGGGGCTATAAATTACAAAAACTGTGGAAGCTTCACGTAGTGGAATTAGGATATGTAGGAAAGGAAAAATGAAAAATTTGAAATCACCCATTGTGCTACTACCTGGAGACAAATAACATAAGGTGTGTATGTGTGTGTGTGTGTGTGTGTGTGTATGTGTGCATAGCACTCAAGATAGCCTGTGATATGTGTGTTACGTGCAGGTTATTGAGTGGGAGAATAACATTCCAGCTGCCTTGGAACCTGTTTTCAGTGAACAATGCCTCTATAACATCTTTGACTGCTGTGAGAATTACTATTGGTAGGTAAGTTGGAAGGATTGAGCCTTAAGAGTCAGTGCTCTAGGCAAGTGAGTTTCTGGATTGTGCTCACTAAAGTGGTGCAACTCACTACATATGTGGTCCACACCATCCTATGTGATGAGATCCTGAAGTGAATATGAAAAAGATTGTGAGCTGAGCACGTGAATTCTTTTCTGTCTGTTTCCTGACTGTGGCTGCCATGCCATTCCCACCATAACAAACCATGCCTTCAAACTATGAGCCAATCAATCAATCAAGCAAGCAAGCAAGCAAGCAAGCAAGCAAGCAAGCAAGCAACCAACCAACCAACCAACCAACCAAGCAATCAAGCAAACAAGCAAACAAGCAAGCAAACAGACGTGCAAACCTTTGGTTTCTAGGTTGCTTTGGTCATGTATTGTGCTACAGCAACAAGAAAAGTAACCAAATGTCAAAACCCTAAGTATATAATTTTATTTTTAATGATTGTATGGTACTTTATCTCAAGGAATCTTTAAAATTGAATTATTATTACAGCAGGACATATGAGTTTCTCCCCATTTTTCCCATCTGATAAACAATGCTGTAGAGCATATATTTTAGCCAACCATTTTTACTAAAAGGTTTTATTTATTGATTATTAGTGTGTGTGCACATGCATCCCAGTGAAGATCAGAGGATACCTTTCAGGAGTTGAGTTATCTCCTTCCACTATGGCAGCAGTTCTCAGCATGTGGGTTGTGACTCCATTGTTGGAAGTCGAAAGACCCTTTCACAGGGGTGTCCCTAAGACCATTGGAAGACATACACACACATAATGTATATATAACATATTTTACACACACACACACATATATATACATATATATGCATAAATATATATAACAATTCATAATAGTAGCAAAATTACATATATGAGGTAGCAACAATGTTATGATTGGGGGTCACCACAACATAAGGAACTGTATTCAAGGGTTGCAGCATTAGGAAAGCTGAGAAGCACCTCTCTGTAGGTTCTTGATATTGAACTTGGGTTGTCAGTCTTGTGTAGCAGGCACTTTTACCATGGCTAATTTTTGCACAATTTCCTGTACAATTATTGTAAATTAATCATCAAGTCAACTAACATTTTAAAACTGCTCCAAATTCCTCAATGTCTAGCCTTTCTTTTACTCAAAGTGTAGTTGCCTGATGGAATGTATAACTGAGTGAAAGGAATGACTGGAACTGTGGCCACTCTGCGAAGTCTCAACAAGAAGTATGTGTGGGCATGAGCAGGTGACATTTTAGTCTAATGCAAGCGCTCCATCAAATTAGAAGCCTGCACTGTACCTGTCTCAGGTAGAGTGCTGCACACTTGAATGGCAACTCTTTGAGAAAACAACTTAATAACCAGTTTAGGCTACAGAAGGCACTAGCTGTGGCTCAGTATGGATTTGGATCGAATGGAAGCTTCATTTATTAAAAGTAAGGAATGAAGGAAAGAAAAAAGAAAAGCATTATGGTGGACCTCAAACCTCAGTCAGTACAGTTTACACTGAAATCATATGCTCCTCATGAGGAGACTAGCATCCAAAGCTACTGTCCTCTGCTAGCATCTAGGATCGGTGAAAAGATTCTGGTGTGAGTAGCAAAAGAGAAAACGAGGAAAGATCATAGGGGAGCCTGGGGAAGGAGATGTAAGAAGCCATCATGTTCTGGGTAACCTTATACACTTTTAACTTCATGAGACTTTATGCAAGTATCCACTGCTGGCCTCCCTACAAATGGCATCAGAACAGTAACATGACCCTCTAAGAGTGTCATGCTGGAGCGTAAAGGTATATAAGATGGTCATTTGAATATATATGTATATATATATGTAGCATGTAATAAACTCCTTAGCTTATAGAAGTATAGTTGAAGTGAATCCTGCCACAGGTGGAGTTTATCCCAGCTGTAGTCTTCACTCTTCTTTGAATCAAGGGAATGCAGACTTCACAAGGGGACTGGGAGTGGAGAGCTACGAGATTTTTCTTTTATTTTGAGATTCTGTAGACATATCTGCATATGATTTGATCATAAATACAAAGTACACCATACGCTTAGTGTTTTTCCATGAGAGCCATTTGAAATTTCAGTTGTGGGGGAAAGGCTTCCCCTTTACACTAGAACTAATTCTTTTCTTACAGAAAAGCAAAAATGAAAGTCAATAGAGAGATGAATACATGAGAGTGAGAGGCAATGTTCTAGGGAGAAAGTGCTTTGCCCTCCCAGCAAGATGAGTTTAGCAATGGGAGGGTTGGGAGTTGATGATGCAGGTGGGTTTGCAGCTGGAACAACAGGCCCCAGATCCCACAAAAACATGGTAGGCTGGAAGGTTGAAGTGAAAAAGGCAGGAGGGCACACAGCAAAGGCAATAAAACTATAGTGGAAAGGCTCTTGGCTCCCAAACATAGGAAATTGGCAGCATGGGGGAAGGGGAGTGTGCCAGCTTCATATACCAACTACTGAATAAATGTTGTTAAATATTGCTTGCTGTGAATTAAACTTCCCAATACAGTTTTGTGCCAAGAATGTTCAACAAGAAACGGTGCATGTGCAAAAAGCACTACTTGATTTAATGTCATAAACACATACTGTGCAAGAACAAAGCTCATACAATTCATACTGTGGATATTTTGTGACAGACAAAGTCAGTCGAAGGAGGTGTGCGTAGTGCTACTCAAGGGGTTCAGGGTCATATGTGGTGGTGGCATCTATACAAAGCTCAGGTTCCAACTAAGAAGGAGAGGACAGACATCTTTCTAAGATTTAGTAAATTAAGTAACGTTGGTTATCTATTGTATACTGTGCCTTGTCCTCGGTACCATTTTCACATCAGTGAACACAGACTGGTTTGGGAACTCAAGAACTTATACAATAAGGAAAATGTTCCAATAACAGTACAGTGTTCGAAGTACTAACAGAAGTTCACGCAGAGACTGGAAAGATGGATCAGAGTTAAGGGTTTTCATTTTCCTTGCCAAGAATCTGAATTCAGTTCGGAGCACCCATAGGGCAGCTCAAAACCTTCTGTAACTCTAGTTACAGAGGACCTGACATCCTTCCCTGGCTGCTGTGGGCACTGAATGGATATGGTGCACCTATACTTACACAGTTACAGGCAAAATACCCATATGCACAAAACCAACAAGTATGCTTTAAAGAGAGATCCACTCAGGTGTTCCGGTGGGTTAATCCAACCTAGGTTTAACAGGTGGGGAAAGTAAGAAATCATCTGTGACCATGAAGTGAATGAAAACCTTTCCCTTAAAAAAAAAGTTTTATTTATTTATTATATATGAGTGCACTGTAGCTGTTTTCAGACACACCAGAAGAGGGCATCAGATCCCATTACAGATGTTTGTGAGCCACCATGTGGTTGCTGGGAATTGAACTCAGGACCTCTGGAAGAGCAGTCAGTGCTCATAACTGCTGAGCCATCTCTCCAGCCCATGAAAACATTTCTAATGAAGCAGTAATATAAGCCTGTGTGGAAAGAATTAACTTGGATAGTTACTGGGAGGCATGTGAGCTGCTGTTCATTCATGATGGAGATTTCAAAAAAAGTATTGTAGCTTCTGATAGCACATGAGGAAATGTCGCCTCTAGTAAGTCTGCAGAGATGGACGAATATATTTTTCTCCTACTTCACCTTTGAAGAGAGTTATCATGTTGTAGGGAAGCTGACTGGTCTTTGCTAACTGAGAGGGAAGCACTCTGGATGCTCATGAGGTAGTGCATCTCACCAACATGGGCACCCACGGAGTTGCTATCTCCCCTGAGAGTTGCTGTCAGTAGCAAGAAGAACTCTAGTTGATGTTGTGGATTTCAAACACATCACCAAACCACTGTGCTGGCAGAATATGGTGTAATGACTAATTGCAATTTTCTTTTATGTATGTACTCACAAGAAAGCAGCCAGGGTAAATCATTGACTCTGCTGATTTCACAGTCTAGTCTCCATCAGTGGAATGCTGGTGATCAGGAAACTACCCAATGAAGACGTCTTAGAACCCTGAAGCATCACGGTTACCATGCTTGTTCTAAGCCTAGGTGATGGCTCCTCTTTAGATATCTGAGGTAGAGTGAGGAGGCCTCAGGCTTAAGGTTAAGAGATTGTCAGAAATTGTTTTCATGTGCACTTTAGGACTGCAAATGTCCACATCATTAGTGTCATTTTTTTTTGTCTAATTCCCAGGACCATCTGTGGGGTGGGGACGGTTCGCTGTGGTGAAGCTGGCGCTGGATACTGAAGCAGCGCTGTTTGGTGAAAGTCAGATTCCTACAAACACCAAATGGTTCATTGAAACCCCTCTATTCTCTCTGAGCCCACGACGGATGTCACTTAATGTTCCTATCCTCATTGCTGACCTGGTTACCCTCCTATGGCATTTGGAATCTCTGAAGGGCAGGTTCCAGAATGTTGTAAGCAAACAGGCTTTACATGGTACAAGTTTGAGCTCAATTGAAATCCATGAAACTACTTGTTGCTAATAAGACATATGCAAAGAGGCACATTCCAATGGGCCTGACCACGATGCAGGCATCTTCTTTGCTCACTTCCTTACAATATCTCAAACAAGATTTCTGGTTTTTTATTAGACATTTTCTTCATTTACATTTCAAATGCTATCCCAAAAGTCCCCTATACCCTCCCCATGCCCTGCTCCCCTACCCACCCACTTCCACTTCTTGGCCCTGGCATTCCCCTGTACTAAGACATATAAATCAAGCAAGATTTCTTTGATGTTTGTCAAATCCTACCTGCCTTGCTTTCTTCTGAGTCTCTGGAATCACTCAGAACATTAACATTTGAGGTCAGAAATCAGTAGCAGCAGAAGTTTGACAGAAGTGTCTCAGTCATGAGCTCTTTCTATCAGCTGCATGCCTTCCTAGGTGCCCTGCTTCATGGAAAAGGGTTGTGCAAGACCTAGTTAACATGCCTCTCTTGACACTGCCACAGGAGGCAGAAGATACTTGGTGTGCAGTAAGGAGAATCCTCAAATAGCTGACAGGAACGAAGCAGAGGCACAAGATTCCACCCTCTGTAAAGAATGGGAAGAGAAACTATGTCCTCCTGGTTTCTTTCATACATTTTGTCACCTCAGAAGTCTGTTCAGAAGTTGTCCAAAAGTGTCAGTTAGCCTGGGCTGTATAGTGAGACCATGTTTCAATGAAAGTACAAAAAAGCAACAACAACAAAAGAAAATCAGGACAATGAGATAGCTCAGTGTTTAAAGTCACTTTCTGGCTAAACCTGACAACCTGAGGCAAGGCAAAGCAAGAAAGTAAATGGCCGGGCATAGTGCTATGCATGCAATCCCAGTATTCAGGAGGCTGGGGAGGAGAAGGAAGAGTTTGAGGACAGTCTTGCTTAAGTAGTGAGATCCTGTCTCTTAAAATTACACACACACACACACACACACACACACACACACAAACCTGCATACACATGATACATATGTATGTATGCATATAATGTGTATATCTGTATATTAAATATAGAGTTATTTCTTAGGTATTCTCACCCCAGCATCGGACACCCCTGACATAATCCTTTCTGCCCCAGCCTAGCACTCTGTATCTGAAGCAGTCACTATCTGGTGTGGTGTTTTGTTTTCATGTCTGTTCCCTAGATAAGCTCTACCCTTAGGGGCAGATACCTTATTTAATTAATCTCTATATCCTCAGTACGTAACACAGTGACATGAAGAGAGTAACAATTCATTAAAGGTCCCTAATGAGTGGTTGGGTGAATTGAATGAAATAAAATGTCATTTTCTCCACTCAGTATCAGGAGCTAGGAGTGGGTAGGTGAGATTTTCCTGCCCAGGATCCTACCACAAAGTGTAATACATCTTTAGTTGAATTCAGTTGTCATGGGAGGACTTGCTAGGTATGAGGATGGTTTTAGGGATAGTGGGAGAGTGGTACTGAACAAGTGCAAAGTGCATCCACTTCTGAAAGCATCTGCCATATAAAACAACAAACACAGCAACAGAGAAACACGGTGGGACTCGGTGGTGAGTATGAGCCAATTCATAACGGTTCGGAGGAAGGCAGGAGCATAGGGAAAATCACTGTCAAAGTAGAGCAGCTGCAACCAGCAGAGGTCTTTGCAAATGCGAGGCAGTAAGCATTTCCATCTGTCCAGTGCTACATTTTTTACTTTGGTGTGGTTAGAGAGGCTAGAGTGCAGGGTAGCGGCTGGTGGAGCCAACAGAACATTTTAAGTAGTATATTCTGATGGCTCAGTGAGTAGAGTTAATTGCATAAAAGCCTAATGACCTGCGTTCCCTGGATTCTTGGATTTAGCACACATGTACACACATGTACATGTGCAGACAGACAGACAAGTATATAGGATAGAGAATAGATAGATAGATAGATAGATAGATAGACAAATGATAGAATTTAAAATAATTTAGGTTAAGCAAGAACCTTAGAATAAAGAAAGCAAAAATAAAATTGAAGTGGAGAATTGAAGTGATACATCCAGAAGGCAGTATCATATCACACATTTCTGTAGTTTGTCTGAGAGCACTTATAGTTTTTGGTTTTTTGTTTGTTTGGTTTGGTTTTGGTTTTTGCAAACACCACTCAAACTAAAACTGAGGCCTGCCATTTTGTCTTCCTTCTCTCTAACTTCTTTGGAGCATTGTCTATGGTCTTTTTTCTTACCTGGCTTACCCTGAGCTATGGCTACTAATTTAGGACAAAGCAGACTAGAGTCTCAAGAAAGAGACCCCATTTCTCAATAATTAGAATTTGTAAGGGAATATTATTGTAGTTTTTATGGCACATGGCCTAGATCACGTACTATCTAACATCTAGAGTTGAATCACAAATATAGAAAGAGATCCAAGATTACTAATGAGTTCCCTGAGTCTGCCAAGAAGCTAACTTGATATCAGGAAAAATTCTATTGCATGGCATCTGTCTATAATGTTAGCCAAAGAGTTGTATAATGGGCAGTCACAATTGAAAATGACCTTCATTATGCTGAATTCATTTCTTTGATGTGTCCATTTTCCCCATCTTACATATTGCAACAGTAATAGTAGACATAGAAATAACTCCAATTGTAATTCAAATTTCAGAATGTGAGATTCAAGGTGTGGTGACTTTTCTCAGTTGAATGTTGAGGGCAGGGGAGTAAGAAACCTAGGAAGATTGAACAAAGTGAGGAACGTTGTTCAGAAAATCAGACACGGACACAGCATGGGCAAGACAGTTTGTCTTACTCCAACAGGATTTTTTACATAATGCACCAAGAATTTAAGTGGATGATGTACCATTCAGGAAGAAAACATTAACTTCTTGGGAACAAAAGCCCAAGAGCACCACGGTGTCTTTGAGCACCTGCCTCTACTTCTTGGGACTGCACCTGTGGTGCTATCGGCTTGGAATTCTGTACCTGCTGTTGGTTTAACCTGGTTGTGCTGCTGGCAGAAAGGAAGCTGGCTCTACGGACAACACTGGTTCTGCTGCTGTGTGTCTATACCATGTATGTTAGTTATCTTTTTATTGCTGTGATCAAAAGCTGAACAACAACAAAAAAAACTACTTAGGGGAGGAAGGTTTGTCTTGTTTCATGATTTAAAGGCATCATGGTGGGGGAGGGGAATAACAGGAGTGTGAGGTGGCTGATCACTTTGTGTCCACAATCAGGACGCAGAGAGAGGAGAAGGCTGGTTGCTTAGCTGGCTTCCTGTCCAGACCTCAGCCCCTGGGTTGGTGGTACCCATATTCAATCTGGCTCTTTCTTCCTGAGTTAACACTCTCACAGACGTGCCCAGAGGTCAAGTTGACAATGATGATTAATTACACCATGTCCTGGGATGACTTAACCTTTGTGCTTTAATTTCTGCAGCTGGAAAATTGGAAGATAAACAGTGTGTGCTTCGTCTCCCAGGATTATTAGGATCATATGAAACAATGTAAAATGCTTTGTCAGTTGTGAAAGGCTGATTTGTCTCCTTGAGTTCAGAGAACACTGAAGTGGCAGAAAACCGGTGTCAGGTTCAACTCTACTAAGACCCCTATTTGTCCATTGCTTTACATATTTTTGCATAATGAGTCTCCTTCTCTCTCAGCTTTACCTGAGTTATCTCAGGCTGGGCTGGCCCATCTCTCTTGCTAGTGACTTGCATATGATGTGCTATTTACAAGATTGCAAGGGGTGGGGGAATCAACAGAACACCAAATCTGAAGAATTCAGTACCCAAAGTCACCAAACCATTTAATCTGAAAACATTTACATACAAACATACATGCATGCAAACAGACACACACACACCTGCCCAGTCTGTATAATGTTACTTGCATGTATGTATGCTTCAGGGCGGACCATTTAGTATTAAATAACCAACTGATATGCCCCCTCCCTGAGGAAGCTCATTTCTCCCTCTCTATAAATAATTTTAAAAGAGAGAGAGGATATATAGGAGAGATATATAGGAGAGGAAAGACAAGAAATGATACAGTTATAATCTCAAAAGATAAAGAGAGATACCAAAAAGTAGACAGCATTAAACTCATGGCATTTTGCTTGGTGCACGATCCCATTGCTCAGATCATGAAAGGGAGCAATGAGGTAATTCTGAGGGTGTAATTTGTTAAAGAGGTCTCTCAAAATACAGATGGTGGTCAGTGCTGCTTCTCTTTCGGTGAGGACAGAATGATCCCAGTTGTTTGGTGATGATGACTCATGGCCTTGCAGCTGGGAGGGTCTGTGCACTTTGCTGGAGAACAGCTACTGCTTAGCAGAATAATAGCCATCCCGTCCCTTTTGGAAGGAGATTTCTCATTCAGTACCGCAGTTGAACTCATTTTCGTCTCACAATCACTTTCTAACTCTGTCCTTTCAGCACTCTTCCTGAAGGTCTTTTGTCATTACTTGACCTCTGTATTGCCTCCCAGTCATGGCTCAGGTTCTTTCGTCCCCGGTGGAAATTGCCTTGACCTGGCCATGAGCACATACCATTTCATTTCTGGCACCTGAGGTCTTTCCTGTTCTCATCCAACTTAGAGTTTTCAGTGGCATTTGATTCCTTTGGAATGCCTTTCCACTTCATAAGACTTTCATCTCGGGAGCATTATTCTTGATCACCCTGGGCCAGTATGTTTTTTGCATTCTTCCTCTTCTGACATTGGAAAGTCTTGGTCCTCAGGGCTGGCCCCTAGCAGTCTATTGTTGCCATCTGTTCATTGACAAGACTGTCATCTATTGTGTCTTCAGTTCCATTTCTGGGTATTCAGAATCAAATCCAGCCCACATAACTCATTTCTCATCGAATTAAAACACTCACTTGTAAAGATTGACATGGAGCAGCAGCGGTCGCCATCTTGGTCCGGGACCCGCCGAACTTAGGAAATTAGTCTGAACAGGTGAGAGGGTGCGCCAGAGAACCTGACAGCTTCTGGAACAGGCAGAAGCACAGAGGCGCTGAGGCAGCACCCTGTGTGGGCCGGGGACAGCCGGCCACCTTCCGGACCAGAGGACAGGTGCCCGCCCGGCTGGGGAGGCGACCTAAGCCACAGCAGCAGCAGTCGCCATCTTGGTCCCGGGACTCCAAGGAACTTAGGAATTTAGTCTGCTTAGGTGAGAGTCTGTACTACCTGGGAACTGCCAAAGCAACACAGTGTCTGAGAAAGGTCCTGTTTTGGGCCTTCTTCTTCGGCCAGGAGGAGGTCCAAATACAAGATATCTGCGCACCTTCCCTGTAAGAGAGCTTGCCAGCAGAGAGTGCTCTGAGCACTGAAACTCAGAGGAGAGAATCTGTCTCCCAGGTCTGCTGATAGACGGTAACAGAATCATCAGAAGAACAATCTCTAAACAGAGTCAACTATAACTACTAACTCCAGAGATTACCAGATGGCGAAAGGTAAACGGAGAAATCTTACTAACAGGAACCAAGTCCACTCACCATCACCAGAACCCAGCACACCCACTTCGCCCAGTCCAGGGAACCCCAACACACCTGAGAACCTAGACCTAGATTTAAAAGCATATCTCATGATGATGGTAGAGGACATCAAGAAGGACTTTAATAAATCACTTAAAGAAATACAGGAGAACACTGCTAAAGAGTTACAAGTCCTTAAAGAAAAACAGGAAAACACAATCAAACAGGTAGAAGTCCTTACAGAAAAAGAGGAAAAAACATACAAACAGGTGATGGAAATGAACAAAACCATACTAGACCTAAAAAGGGAAGTAGACACAATAAAGAAAACTCAAAGCGAGGCAACACTAGAGATAGAAACCCTAGGAAAGAAATCTGGAACCATAGATTTGAGCATCAGCAACAGAATACAAGAGATGGAAGAGAGAATCTCAGGTGCAGAAGATTCCATAGAGAACATCGGCACAACAATCAAAGAAAATGGAAAATGCAAAAAGATCCTAACTCAAAATATCCAGGAAATCCAGGACACAATAAGAAGACCAAACGTACGGATAATAGGAGTGGATGAGAATGAAGATTTTCAACTCAAAGGTCCAGCAAACATCTTCAACAAAATTATTGAAGAAAACTTCCCAAATCTAAAGAATGAGATGCATATGAACATACAAGAAGCCTACAGAACTCCAAATAGACTGGACCAGAAAAGAAATTCCTCCCGACACATAATAATCAGAACATCAAATGCATTAAATAAAGATAGAATACTAAAAGCAGTAAGGGAAAAAGGTCAAGTAACATATAAAGGCAAGCCTATCAGAATTACACCAGATTTTTCACCAGAGACTATGAAAGCAAGAAGAGCCTGGACAGATGTTATACAGACACTAAGAGAACACAAACTGCAGCCCAGGCTACTATACCCAGCCAAACTCTCAATTATCATAGAGGGAGAAACCAAAGTATTCCACGACAAAACCAAATTCACGCATTATCTCTCCACGAATCCAGCCCTTCAAAGGATAATAACAGAAAAAAACCAATACAAGAACGGGAACAACGCCCTAGAAAAAACAAGAAGGTAATCCCTCAACAAACCTAACAGAAGACAGCTACAAGAACAGAATGCCACCTTTAACAACTAAAATAACAGGAAGCAACAATTACTTTTCCTTAATATCTCTTAACATCAATGGTCTCAACTCGCCAATAAAAAGACATAGACTAACAAACTGGCTACACAAACAAGACCCAACATTTTGCTGCTTACAGGAAACTCATCTCAGAGAAAAAGATAGACACTACCTCAGAATGAAAGGCTGGAAAACAATTTTCCAAGCAAATGGTATGAAGAAACAAGCAGGAGTAGCCATCCTAATATCTGATAAGATTGACTTCCAACCCAAAGTCATCAAAAAAGACAAGGAGGGACACTTCATTCTCATCAAAGGTAAAATCCTCCAAGAGGAACTCTCAATTCTGAATATCTATGCTCCAAATACAAGAGCAGCCACATTCACTAAAGAAACTTTAGTAAAGCTCAAAGCACACATTGCGCCTCACACAATAATAGTGGGAGACTTCAACACACCACTTTCACCAATGGACAGATCATGGAAACAGAAACTAAACAGGGACACACTGAAACTAACAGAAGTGATGAAACAAATGGATCTGACAGATATCTACAGAACATTTTTCCCTAAAACAAAAGGATATACCTTCTTCTCAGCACCTCATGGTACCTTCTCCAAAATTGACCACATAATAGGTCACAAATCAGGCCTCAACAGATTCAAAAATATTGAAATTGTCCCATGTATCCTATCAGATCACCATGCACTAAGGCTGATCTTCAATAACAAAATAAATAACAGAAAGCCAACATTCACATGGAAACTGAACAACACTCTTCTCAATGATACCTTGGTCAAGGAAGGAATAAAGAAAGAAATTAAAGACTTTTTAGAGTTTAATGAAAATGAAGCCACAACGTACCCAAACCTTTGGGACACAATGAAAGCATTTCTAAGAGGGAAACTCATAGCTATGAGTGCCTTCAAGAAAAAACGGGAGAGAGCACATACTAGCAGCTTGACAACACATCTAAAAGCTCTAGAAAAAAAGGAAGCAAATTCACCCAAGAGGAGTAGACGGCAGGAAATAATCAAACTCAGAGGTGAAATCAACCAAGTGGAAACAAGAAGAACTATTCAAAGAATTAACCAAACGAGGAGTTGGTTCTTTGAGAAAATCAACAAGATAGATAAACCCTTAGCTAGACTCACTAAAGGGCACAGGGACAAAATCCTAATTAACAAAATCAGAAATGAAAAGGGAGACATAACAACAGATCCTGAAGAAATCCAAAACACCATCAGATCCTTCTACAAAAGGCTATACTCAACAAAACTGGAAAACCTGGACGAAATGGACAAATTTCTGGACAGATACCAGGTACCAAAGTTGAATCAGGATCAAGTTGACCTTCTAAACAGTCCCATATCCCCTAAAGAAATAGAAGCAGTTATTAATAGTCTCCCAGCCAAAAAAAGCCCAGGACCAGACGGGTTTAGTGCAGAGTTCTATCAGACCTTCAAAGAAGATCTAACTCCAGTTCTGCACAAACTTTTTCACAAGATAGAAGTAGAAGGTATTCTACCCAACTCATTTTATGAAGCCACTATTACTCTGATACCTAAACCACAGAAAGATCCAACAAAGATAGAGAACTTCAGACCAATTTCTCTTATGAACATCGATGCAAAAATCCTTAATAAAATTCTCGCTAACCGAATCCAAGAACACATTAAAGCAATCATCCATCCTGACCAAGTAGGTTTTATTCCAGGGATGCAGGGATGGTTTAATATACGAAAATCCATCAATGTAATCCATTATATAAACAAACTCAAAGACAAAAACCACATGATCATCTCGTTAGATGCAGAAAAAGCATTTGACAAGATCCAACACCCATTCATGATAAAAGTTCTGGAAAGATCAGGAATTCAAGGCCAATACCTAAACATGATAAAAGCAATCTACAGCAAACCAGTAGCCAACATCAAAGTAAATGGAGAGAAGCTGGAAGCAATCCCACTAAAATCAGGGACTAGACAAGGCTGCCCACTTTCTCCCTACCTTTTCAACATAGTACTTGAAGTATTAGCCAGAGCAATTCGACAACAAAAGGAGATCAAGGGGATACAAATTGGAAAAGAGGAAGTCAAAATATCACTTTTTGCAGATGATATGATAGTATATATAAGTGACCCTAAAAATTCCACCAGAGAACTCCTAAACCTGATAAACAGCTTCGGTGAAGTAGCTGGATATAAAATTAACTCAAACAAGTCAATGGCCTTTCTCTACACAAAGAATAAACAGGCTGAGAAAGAAATTAGGGAAACAACACCCTTCTCAATAGCCACAAATAATATAAAATATCTCGGCGTGACTCTAACGAAGGAAGTGAAAGATCTGTATGATAAAAACTTCAAGTCCCTGAAGAAAGAAATTAAAGAAGATCTCAGAAGATGGAAAGATCTCCCATGCTCATGGATTGGCAGGACCAACATTGTAAAAATGGCTATCTTGCCAAAAGCAATCTACAGATTCAATGCAATCCCCATTAAAATTCCAACTCAATTCTTCAACGAATTAGAAGGAGCAATTTGCAAATTCATCTGGAATAACAAAAAACCGAGGATAGCAAAAACTCTTCTCAAGGATAAAAGAACCTCTGGTGGAATCACCATGCCTGACCTAAAGCTTTACTACAGAGCAATTGTGATAAAAACTGCATGGTACTGGTATAGAGACAGACAAGTGGACCAATGGAATAGAATTGAAGACCCAGAAATGAACCCACACACCTATGGTCACTTGATCTTCGACAAGGGAGCCAAAACCATCCAGTGGAAGAAAGACAGCATTTTCAACAATTGGTGCTGGCACAACTGGTTGTTATCATGTAGAAGAATGCGAATCGATCCATACTTATCTCCTTGTACTAAGGTCAAATCTAAGTGGATCAAGGAACTTCACATAAAACCAGAGACACTGAAACTTATAGAGGAGAAAGTGGGGAAAAGCCTTGAAGATATGGGCACAGGGGAAAAATTCCTGAACAGAACAGCAATGGCTTGTGCTGTAAGATCGAGAATTGACAAATGGGACCTAATGAAACTCCAAAGTTTCTGCAAGGCAAAAGACACTGTCTATAAGACAAAAAGACCACCAACAGACTGGGAAAGGATCTTTACCTATCCTAAATCAGATAGGGGACTAATATCCAACATATATAAAGAACTCAAGAAGGTGGACTTCAGAAAATCAAATAACCCCCTTAAAAAATGGGGCTCAGAACTGAACAAAGAATTCTCACCTGAGGAATACCGAATGGCAGAGAAGCACCTGAAAAAATGTTCAACATCCTTAATCATCAGGGAAATGCAAATCAAAACAACCCTGAGATTCCACCTCACACCAGTGAGAATGGCTAAGATCAAAAATTCAGGTGACAGCAGATGCTGGCGAGGATGTGGAGAAAGAGGAACACTCCTCCATTGTTGGTGGAATTGCAGGCTTGTACAACCACTCTGGAAATCAGTCTGGCGGTTCCTCAGAAAATTGGACATAGTACTACCGGAGGATCCAGCAATACCTCTCCTGGGCATATATCCAGAAGAAGCCCCAACTGGTAAGAAGGACACATGCTCCACTATGTTCATAGCAGCCTTATTTATAATAGCCAGAAACTGGAAAGAACCCAGATGCCCCTCAACAGAGGAATGGATACAGAAAATGTGGTACATCTACACAATGGAGTACTACTCAGCTATTAAAAAGAATGAATTTATGAAATTCCTAGCCAAATGGATGGACCTGGAGAGCATCATCCTGAGTGAGGTAACACAATCCCAAAGGAACTCACACAATATGTACTCACTGATAAGTGGATACTAGCCCAAAACCTAGGATACCCACGATATAAGATACAATTTCCTAAACACATGAAACTCAAGAAAAATGAAGACTGAAGTGTGGACACTATGCCCCTCCTTAGAAGTGGGAACAAAACACCCATGGAAGGAGTTACAGAAACAAAGTTTGGAGCTGAGATGAAAGGATGGACCATGTAGAGACTGCCATATCCAGGGATCCACCCCATAATCAGCATCCAAACGCTGACACCATTGCATATACTAGCAAGATTTTATCGAAAGGACCCAGATGTAGCTGTCTCTTGTGAGACTATGCCGGGGCCTAGCAAACACAGAAGTGGATGCTCACAGTCAGCTAATGGATGGATCACAGGGCTCCCAATGGAGGAGCTAGAGAAAGTACCCAAGGAGCTAAAGGGATCTTCAACCCTATAGGTGGAACAACATTATGAACTAACCAGTACCCCTGAGCTCTTGACTCTAGCTGCATATGTATCAAAAGATGGCCTAGTCGGCCATCACTGGAAAGAGAGGCCCATTGGACACGCAGACTTTGTGTGCCCCGGTACAGGGGAACGCCAGGGCCAAAGGGGGGGAGTGGGTGGGTAGGGGAGTGGGGGTGGGTGGGTAAGGGGGACTTTTGGTATAGCATTGGAAATGTAAATGAGCTAAATACCTAATAAAAAATGGAAAAAAAAAAAAAAGATTGACATGAAGTTTGGGGCATCTCAAGCTCATAAGTCCTGCTACCTTGCGTCATTTAATACACTTAGCAGGTCTCTCTGGATCTGTAATTTCTATTTGGTCATATATATATTTCACACTTTTAATAATCTCACAAGCTTAAAATGCTGCTGATTTTAGTCATTTTGTAAAATCAACAGACACTGATCATTGTTTTGGATCCATCAGTGGAGGTTACTAAATTATAATTCTTCTGCATTTAAATATAATAGTTTATTAATTATTTGATATTTCATAAATGCATATGATGTATTTTGAGCATATCTATCCCCAGCTTTTCCCTCTAACATCTTCTGGATACCTCCATTCACTCCCAACTTCACAACCTTTATCTATATAACTTACTGAGTCCAGTTTTTACAGCATATATAGTCATAGGTGTTGGGCCATCCACTGGACCTTGGTCCATCTACCACAGCCCATACCCTTAAAGAAAACTCTAGTTCAGTTGGCTGCCTCATTTTTGTGAGACTAAGAAACACTAGGAATTGTTTTTATTAACTATTTCAGTAGGTTTGCAAAATTATGCTATAATTCAATAATCCCTTTTTTCTCATGTACAGTATTACTTAAAAGGTTCAGTTAGTATTATATATTGTACAACATCATGAAGTTTATAATGATATTTTGATGCATGTTTATCATATATTTTGCTCATTTTCCTTTCCCTACTTCCACTGCTCACCTTTATCTTTCTTCTACTTTTTTAGCATGAGAACATTCTATTCTTCTCTCAGTCATTATATCTGACCACAGTTTTCTCTCCACACTTCTCCCAGTCCCCATCCTTACCCCACTACTCCCACTGATTCTTTTGCTTTTACTTTTATGGAACATAGATAGCTATAAGAAAATATGGTATTTATCTTTATGATAATTTTCCACCTTTTGTTTTTATGATGAAAATTAGTTGGCTGTCTTCTTTGTCCTGAGGTATTCTTTTAATAGGAAAAGTCTAAAAAAGTGGCATCAATTTTCAAACGTTCTTATATGATTATCTTTGTTATCATTATGATCTCATTAATTCAAACACATTTGATGTTTAAAAATCATTCAATATGTCCCAAATGAAACTATGGTTAACTGAATCTCTTCTATTTAATCTCTTGTTAATGATTTTGCAGCTCACAACATTGTTCACATGTGAATACTTTATGTTCTTTCTTCCACAATGCATCAAAGGTATATCCCTCTCCATTCCCCCAAATATGACCCAAATTGCCTTATTTCTATAATAATTATCACTGTGCAGAGTTTGTGAGTCATGAACAAATAGTCCCTATCTGTCTCTATCTGTTCTGTCTCTTGTTCTAACGCATCCCCACATAGGAATGATCGTTAGAAATGGGCCAATAGGAGCCCAGGACTTCTTCAGAGCTTCCATGGCTTCTCATTGTTGATAAGTTAATACCTAAGCTGCTTGTCACACCCCTTCAAACTTGTAACATGGCTTTATAATGGAGGCTATGTTTTAATCTCCATTCATTCTCCCCTGTGGCTACTATAGAACAATTCTTTTTCATAAATACAACACATTTGGGGCATATTTTGCATTCTGTGCAGAAATGGAAAGCATAGAAAACCAACAAATCAGAGGAGAGACAGGGAGGCGAATGAATCTTATGGGTTCTCTCTCTCTCTCTCTCTCTCTCTCTCTCTCTCTCTCTCTCTCTCTCTCTCTCTCCCTCCCTCCCTCCCTCTCTCCCCTTTCTCTTTTTCCTTCAGACTCCAAATTAGTTTAATGAAAATGTAATCATTATTGCCATTTTAAATAAAGGAAAATGGAGACTTGTAAGTAGGAACACAGCTAGGGCTTGAATGAACACAGCCTACACAGGAGCCTAGCTCTCCTGGCCAGCCTTTGCCATTCTTCACTCTCTGAGAAGATAACTACAAATTTAGGTGACACAGAAAATAAGACCGGGATAAATTAAATCTTCTGCCTGGTTCTTGCAGTGTAAGTGCTCTTCGGTACATAAATCCTTCTGCTGACTGAAGCAGCCATCAACAGTTTTAGAAATACCAAGACAATGGATTTTTTTAAAATGTAAAACACATCTCCTGGAAAAGAATATTAATCAGTCAAGTTAAAAACAGTGACAGTAACAAATTCAAGGGTACAATCTCCTGTTGTTCTTATAACTGTGGGTCCCTCACTTGTCCTTTGAGCCAGCAGACATGGGTCACTATTGTAAAGCTGATCTGGAGTGTCCAGGGTTGGATGCATGTGCTCCAGCCTTCTTCCTTTCAATCGGGTTGTCAACATAGGCAGATGTTATCTGCAATTCCATCCGGAAAGGACTAACGTGTAGTGTGCAAAACAGAGAAACTGTTAGAACTGAGATGAGAAATTGGATGTCTTAAGATACCTTGAGGCTGATAAAAAGGGTTGCCAACGGCTGAGGCTGTAGGACTGGCCAGTCCAGAGTTCAAACACTGTGTGTGCTTAGGTGATGTTGACAAGCTCATGGCCTGCTGTGTTGCTTCCCTCACCTTTTTATGACTTTTCTTTTGAGACTACTTTCAGGTAGCCTGTATTATTTGGAGCTTTGTTGTTGCTATGTTGTTATACTTTATCAGAACATAAATAAACTTGTGTTGCTTAGTTACTGGACAAAATTTTCCCTGAGAGAACCAGCTCTAGTTTTATGGTGGCAATTATAGAAACTGTGATTTCTGGACGATCTCTTTAAGCAAACTTTGTTTGAATTTGTCTGTTAATTTTTGCAAGGGATATCTGAATTTTTGAAGAGAAATTTGGGCATTCTTCTATTTAAACATGCTTTCTATTGGGACTAAGGACAAGAGAGTGAAGTAAATGCCACCCGTAAGCAGAAGGGGGTACTAGCATATAGGAAATAAGGGAGTCAGACAGCAGCAGGGGGCAAGAGGAGGGCAAGCAGGAGGGCGCTGAGTTAGTACAAAATATAAGAACACATATGTTTTCAGAAGCCGTAATAGCATCTTCTGCATTGTATTTTTACTTTAAAGAATTAATTCCAATAAAGAATATTGTTGGCCAATGTTTGAAAATGATCTATAAGAAAATTATATCTATAGTACACAAAAATTCTAATGCAGCACACATAAAACAAAGAGCTCAATTTAAAGTGTATAAAGAAGCTAAAGGGGAATTTTATCCATGACTGATAAACACAAGAACTGATGCTCAATGTTTTATTCAGGGAAACAGAAATCAAGCCCACAGGAAGATAGCCCTTGGTATGCATCAGCACAATTCCAACCCAGATGTGAGATGATAAGAAGCATTAACAAGAATATCAGGGGGGGGGAAGGTGTGACTATTATGAAAAAAAGACAAACAAATCTTCAACTAGGCAAACATGAAGTTGTGATATGAGCCAGCACTACAGTTCTACCTAGGGACTATAAGCGAGGACTTGAACAGATAATTGTGCATCACTGTTATAGGTAGCATATTCACTGCAGGCAAAAACAGAATTCGAATAAAAAGAAAGAAAGCACGAGACAGAGAGAGACATACGCAGGGAAACAAGTCAAATTTCCATCAGCTGATGAATGATAAAATGTGCTGTAGCCATTAAATGGGATGAGATACTAATACATGCCATGACACTGATGAACCTTGAAAACTTTGGGCTATTTGAAAAAGCTGAACACAGAAGATTACATATATGATTATATTTAAATGAAATCTCCAAAATGGGCATCTCTACAAAGACAGAAAGGGAATTAGTACTTAGGGCTGGGGGTGAATTAGTACTATTCAGCCTGGAATGAAGGTTGTTGCACAATTCTGTGAGTATTCTAAAACCAAGTAAGTTACACAGTTTAAATGTGGGCATTGTTCAGCATGTGAATTATATTGCAACAGAGCTCTTACAAACAAAATGTTAACTGGAAGTATTCTCTTCTTGTTGCTGTATCAGATAGTAGAGACAGGATTATAGAGATAAGACTCAGAGCCATCAGGGAGTGTATGATTTAAGGAGACAGATAAGAAGGGGAGAAACTAATGGAGAGTAAATAAAATCTTATGATAGAGCCCCAGGTATCTCAGAAATAATGAATTAAAGAATGCTTCAGCTAGGAGAAAGAATTTAATTTGGATCCTGAAGTGGGAATAAAATTTCAGCTCAATCAACAAAGCTTCAGGGTGTCGTTGGCGTCAGTGTGAAAAAGCAAGGTCATTTCAAGTTGAGGGATCGCTGACTGTGAAGGAACCCTTGGCCTTCAGTCACCATCAAAGAACAACGGAGAACTGGATAGTGTCTGGAGGTGTGGAGGGGGTTGTGACAGACGAATTTCAGAAAGTAGTCTGGATCAGAGTCCCAAGGGTCTTCATTTCCCTAGAGCATAATATATTCCCTGACTTAGGACCACATATCACAAAGCTCTCAGTAGGAATCATGAAGTCACCTATAGCTGCACCTTGCACAAATGACTGATCTCTGGATCTTAATTTCCTTAAGTTTAACATGAAGGAGAGCATCCTCTATTTTAGGTGTTAGTATTGACCAAATGAAACAGGGCTGCAACAAACCAACAAACCCTCAGGGGCTATCCAGCATTGATTTTCATCCATTTCCCTGTTCCTTTTGCCTGCATCTACAACAATGGCTTGAAAAGCCAAACATTTTCCTGGCTTCCCTTGGAGTTTGAGGTGGCCATATGACAGTGACATACTTACAGTTAATGATACATAAACAAAAGATGGCTGAGGGGCTTCTAGCAGAGTTTTTCTTTCTTGAAGAAAAGACCCAGGCATTGCTAATGCTGCCTGCTTTCTGCCAGTCTCTGACTTAAATGCAGGCATGATACCTGGGGTTCTAATAGCCATCTTGCAGCTGAATTACTGGTGACAACGAAGATGAAAAGCCGACAAAAAGGATGGATGGCAGTGCAGAGAGAGTCTAGTCTTTTGATGGCACCAATGGCTAGATGCCAGCTGCCAGCTACCTCTGGACTTATGGGAGAAAAACAGCCTTCTTACTTGTATGAGTCATTCGTCCTGGGGGTTTGTTACTTGTAGCAGAAAGCCTTCTTTTAAAAAAATAAAACCAACCGAACTGCATCTTCAATCCAAGAAGCACTCATAACTGATCTAGAGGGTATGACAGAATTTTCATATGATATGAAGAACATTTACATGACATATAGATGCTTTCACTTCTATTTTTCTTCAATAAATATTCATTTTTATTCTTTGATTAGTTTGCAGAGTGCTTCCTTAGCATGCACAAAGCCTAGATTCGATCTCCAATTCTATATAAACCAGGCATGATGGCAGCAGGCCTGTCATGTCAGCCCTTGGGAGATGGAAACAGAAGAATTAGAAGTTCAAGTTTATCCTCAGCTACACAAAGTTCAAGGTTAGCCTAGGATGCATGAATTGTTTTTAAAGATATGTCATGTAGGGAATATTAGTAGTAAGAAACAACACGATTGCACATAATAAAAAAATGAAAGTGCAGTAGCAATGAAACAGGGCAAATCGTTAGGATCTCACAACTGGCTGGACATAGGGCTGGGCACAGAAGTGTGTGTGTGTGTGTGTGTGTGTGTGTGTGTGTGTGAGAGAGAGAGAGAGAGAGAGAGAGAGAGAGAGAGAGAGACCGAGACTATTTGGGATGAAAAGTTTTATTTCTGTTTGCTAAGGCAATGTTGAGGCTTCAGGCTTCCATTCTCTGTATAGAAATAAAGATAACTATAGTGGTTTGAATGAGAAATGTACACCATAGGCTCAAGCATTTGGTCCCAAGTTAGTGGAGCTGTTCTCGGGATGTCATGAACTCATTTGGAGTTATGGCCTTGCTGGAGGACATCCATCATTATGGACGGGCTTTAAGGGTTTCCAGCCTTATCTACTTGCAGTTCACTCTCTGCTTCTTGGACATAATAGAGATGTGGTCTTCCTGCTTTCTGCTTCTGCTCTCACGCTTTCCATCCCATTATGAACCATAAGTCAAAACAAACGTTTCCTTAAATTGCCTTTAAGAAACAGAACTTTATCACAGCAACAAGAAAGTAACTAATAAAGCAATATTGAGGGGAAACATAAGAGTTCCATGTTGGCCATACTATCCTTGAGTTGGTTGTCACACACCTTAGAGGCCCTCGATGATGGGGGCTTAGAACTACAAATGGAAGTATGCATGTGGGGGCACATGTCCTTGAGAGCAGCCAAAGGGAGAACATGGTGAAAGAGAAACTGGTCAGGACTAGAAACTTTTAAGTATCAGCAAGAAAAGGAAGAATAATCCGCACAGAAGGGAACAGGAAGTGTTCAGTCAGGAATATTTGTCAAAGCACCACTGGGCTCAAAGCAGAGCAGTGGGAGGAGGTAGAAAGGGTAGGTAGCAGCAGTGTGGCAGAGTGTAGTGCCTTGGAGACTGGGGAGCAGTCAGGGCTGGTCAGATGCTGAAGACAAGTCAAGTGGGATGAGAAATGCAGGGCTTCTTCCCCCGACACATTCATCTAAATTCCTTTAACGGGAGTTTATTGTTAGCTGTAATAGCCTGTCTGGAAGATAAATGCTAAATTAATTTGGGAACTGAGTTCTAAAACTCTCAAGTGGCCTAAATCGTTTAAAAGAAGATCAAATTCTATTATGTGAGATTGAATTGGTTTCTGCAGGTGGTTGTGCAACACTCTTCCCCAGGGATCTGTTTGTCAAATATGGTTTCTGTCCAGTTCTTCCTAGGAGCACAAGGCATGGCGGTGTGAGAGCAATGCAACTCCATCATGTCCCTTGGATAGCTTGTTCTGTGAATGGAAATCACAGTGCCTGGCTCCTGATTCCAGCAGACCTTTTAGCTCTCTGGCTGTGTGATAAACATCCTGTTCCTGCAGTTTTGTCTTCCTTTACTTCTGTCGTTAGTATCACCCTTGTCTCCTTAAATAAACTGAAAGTTCCTCGGTGGTACACATTTTGTTTTCTGCCCACTCTTCCCTACAATGCTAGAGGGATAGTAGTCATTTAATAAGTATTTTATCATGCCAAAAGCACTGTAATCGAGGTGTTTTTAGACAGTGCTCATGCACGTTTTACAAAATGTATACCTTTTAAAAAGCTAGTGTTATTTAAATTCCCAACATCAAGGACCTAGATATATCATCTCACAAGCCAGAAAGTGAATGAGTAAACTAGCTTGTGTAGATTAATTCTGGGCTGCAGAAGTAAACAGGCGAGAAACAGGTCCAGCTTGAATAAAGCTCAGTACCACTTGGCAGCAATCTCCCAGTCCTCAATGGGGAAGACTGGAAGAATGCCAACAGGATGGGAGATATTTCAAGAATCCATTGCAGTATTTAAGAACATGCACTCGGGAGCTCTCTGGGCCCAGGCAACAACAACAGATGCATTGAGCTATTTTTTTAATAAAGTAGTTCAAAGAACATTTATTGAACTTATATCTTGAGCAGGTACACTTGCCTAGCCATTAAATATTGCACCTCCTCAGTGCTCAACTTTCAGTACTCATTCCTTCTCACTTCACACTGTCTCCTTTGGTGATTTCATTTGCAGCCTCTGCTTCAATTACCACTCATAGGAAGATGACTCACAGGCTTGTATCTTCAGATCAGAACACCACTTTGCAATTTGGACCTATGCATCTAGCTGCCAGCTTGACATCTCCTGTTTGATGGCTCCCAGACATTTCAATAAAACAATCTTAAAAGAGCTCGTGCTCCCCTGTCTCTCTCCACCATCCTCCTCAACCATACATGGCTCACACCCAGTGTTCTCTGTCTCAGCTGATGACATTTCCATCTATCTTGTTCCCTGAGCCCAACACCCAGCAGTCATCATTGAAACATCCCACTCCTGAGCCTCATATCAAGCACCTCAGGAAATCTCAACCACCCTTTAATTGTAAAACGTAGGCAGAGCTGTCCGTTCATCTCTAGAGTCGTGGTCACAACCCTAGACTTGAACCAGTCTGCTCTCACTTGGCTTTGATCACTGCAAGATTCCTAACTGGTCTATCCATTTCCATTTTAATCTCCCTCAAGTTTGGTATCCATCTGGCAACCAGTGGGACCATTTTGAAACACAAATTCAACCACAGTATTCCACCGCATGAATTACTTCAATGGTATATCCTTCGTGTTAGAATAAAGAACAAAGTAATTTATTTAGCTTACAAAGCTTGGAATGAGTTCCAAGTTTCTGACTTGGGTTTTTGGTTAATATAAACTATCTTTTGCCAGTGAGCCAAAAGAGAATATTTAAGGCAACAAACTCTTTACAATCATAGCATTTGGGAATGTCAACATGTAAAGAAGGCTTAATTATCCAGATCACTTAAACTTGCTCCTTTAACTACTGTATACTGTATTTATGCCCTCGCTATACTCAATGTAAATTAACCTTTTCAAGGCAGCTCCATAATCCCAGCATCTTTCTTCCTTTTAACTTTTAACTTCGTCAGTGTGTATGCTTCAAATATTCTTTCTTCCATTTTTTGTTTTACACTTTCTACTACTACTTATTAGCATATATTAATTATTCAAAACAATAGGTTTGTTATGACTTTTCATACATATATATTTTGATCATGTTCAGCCTCTCTTGTACCCTTCCTTTGCCTGTGGATTCCCCCTTCTACCAACTAGTTCCTGCTCTATTTTCATGGTTTTTGTTTTGTTTGCAAACCCAATGAGTTTTATTAGCATTGCTGGGGCATGGGCAGCCTACCAGGGGCTATACCACTCAAGGAAATGCCTGCCCCTTTTCAAACAGCCGTTAGCCACAAATAACTCCTCAAGAAGAATAGGACTCTCTCCCTCTCTCTCTCTCTCTCTCTCTCTCTCTCTCTCTCTCTCTCTCTCTCTCTGTCTCTCTCTCTCTCTCTCTCTCACACACACACACACACACACACACACACACACACCACCCCACACACCCCTCTCCATGAACCATTGTTGATGGGCCCAATCTGTCCCAGTCTTGGGCTACTGGGATTTCAAACATATAATAGGTAGATTGTATATGGAAAACACTCTGCTTTTTCCACCTCTTGTATTTCTTCTTCTTCTGTGATGTTCCCTCAGTTATGGAATATATTTAGGGATAAGTATTAAAAAGTCACACAGTCACTTATTCTCTGTATTGTGACCAGTTTTTGAGGCTCTGCAGTAATTCTACTTCAAAAAGACACTTCTGTTACCAGCGCTGACAGCAGCACAGCATATGCAGAAACGACGAGAAAGCAATGTGACAGGGCACATCAGGATCATTTTAGGAATTCAAAAATAGTAGGTTCCCCTCTGGGGTCTTATCCTCTTCAGCTACAAGCTCTTGACTAGGTTTCCAGTAGCAGACAAGAATTCCCTCCTGTGAAGTAGGTCTCAGATCCCATCTGAAAGTGGTTGGTTACTCCCATAATGGTTCTGCCACCATTTCACTAATGGCATACCTTTCCAGACTGATCAGCACTGTAGTACATAGAATCAATTCACAGATGAGCTAAGACATTGGTGACTCTCCTTGTTCCTTCCCCCATAGCAGCTTCCATTGAACCTCTTGCCTTATGAAAGCTTCCTCACCAATGAGGCAGCTTCCAGCATGGTTTCATCTTGATTTTTCTGTCTTATAAGTAAAGCAAAGGTTGTCTTCAGCAATATTGCTTTGTGGTTTTGAGACAAGGTTTCATGGTGTAACTTGGGCTAGCCTTGAACTCATGGAGACCTTCCTGCATCAGCCTTCCAAGGACTGGAATTACAACTATACACCAATGCCTGTCTTAGCATCCCTTCTTTAGTGGTTCTTTTAGTGTTTGTTGAATGTGAGACACACACACACACAAACACACACACACACACACACACACACACACACATACACACATACCCCAAACATCTGAGTTGGTTTACATGATTATGGAAGTTAGTTATAACACTCTAAAATCTGTATCTATATATAGGGCAATTCATAAGGAAGGGCAGTGAATGGAAACACTTGAACAATTGTAAAATTTCTTTTTCCTTATGAAAAAAATTCAATTTAGCTGACAAGGCCTTTCAATTAACTGGATAAGACCAAATGTGTTGATTGACAGTAATGTTCTTAAACTCAATTAATTGTAGATATCAGCCACATTTACATACAATAGGAACAACATCTAGACTAGTGCTTTATGGTGCAACATGATTGTCTGCCAAGCTGACATATAAAACTGATCATCAAACTTTTGAAGCCAATATTTATAGATGAGTTCTATCCTAATCAATAAGGAGGAAGAAGGCTTGTTGATGGCAATCCTCACAGGTGTTCTTTTGTTTCCTTATTGGTTTTACACTGCTGTGTTCCACGTGTTTATAAGTTCTTGAAGCCCAAACTAGTGATAACTAAAATAGTCCTTTTCTAAAAATTTAAGTATTAAAAATTAGTATATGGGGCTGGTGAGATGGCTCAGTGGGTAAGAGCACCCGACTGCTCTTCTGAAGGTCAGGAGTTCAAATCCCAGCAACCACATGGTGGCTCACAACCATCCGTAACGAGATCTGACTCCCTCTTCTGGAGTGTCTGAAGACAACTACAGTGTACTTACATATAATAAATAAATAAATCTTTTAAAAAAATTAGTATATGAAAAAATAATGGGCTTTCCCCCCCCACCCCACCCCCAACTGAATAGGCTGCATTCTCTTAGAATGCTCTGCAGAACAAGGTTCTAGTGACCCTAGCTTCACTCACTCCTTAGTTCTCTTGCCTAACTACACAATACCCAGCATGTCTACCCCGTACTGTGCCAGGAAAGAGCTGCCACTGGCACCATGCCCTACCTGTACCCAGCACTGGCCCCGGAGCAGAAAAAAGAGCCATCTGACATTGCTCACTGAATTGTGGCTTCCGGCAAGGGCCTCCTAGGGGCAGATGAGTCCACTGGAAGCATTGGCAAGCACCTGCATTGAGACAGAGAGCACCAAGAAGAACAGATGTTTCTACTGGCAGATGCTGCTGACTGCTGTTGACTGTGTGAATCCCTGCATTGGGCAGGTGTATGTGTGTATGTGTGTGTGTGTGTGTGTGTGTGTGTGTGTGTGTTGTGATCCTCTTCCTGTTGCCACGAGACACTGTGCCAGAGGGCAGATTATGGATGACCCTTCCCCCAAATTATCAAGTCCAAGGGTGATGTTGTGGGCATTAAGGTAGATAAGGGTGTGGTGCTCCTGGCAGGAACCAATGGCAAGACCACTACCCAGGGGCTGGATGGGCTGTCTGAACGCTGTGCCCAGTGTAAAAAGGATGGAGGTGACTTTGCTAAGTGGCGCTGTGTGCTAAAGATTGGGGAACATACTCCCACAGCCCTTGTCATCATGGAAAATGCCAATGTTCTGGCCCGTTATGCCAGCATCTGCCAGAAGTATGGCATTGTACCCATTGTGGAGCCTGAAATTCTCCCTAATGGGGACCATGACTTGAAGCACTGTCAGTATGTAACTGAGAAGGTACTGGTGGCTGTCTACAAGGCTCTGAGTGACCACCATGTCTATCTGGAAGGCACATTGCTGAAGCCCGACATGGCCACCCCTGACCATATTTGCACCTAGAAATTTTCCAGTGAGGTGATTGCCATGGCAACAGTCACAGCACTTCATCACACAGTGCCCCCTGCTGTCCCTGGGGTCATGTTCCTGACTTGAGGGCAGAGTGAGGAAGAGGCATCCATCAACCTCAAAGGCTATCAACAAGTGCCCCCTGCTGAAGCTCAGGGGCCTTGACTTTCTCCTATGGCTGAGCCCTGCAGACCTCTGCTCTAAAGGCCTGGGGTGGGAAGAAGGAGAACCTGAAGGCCACCCCGGAGGAGTACATCAGGCAAGCCTCGACCAGCAGCTTCGCTTGTCAAGGAAAGTGTACCCCAAGTGGTCAGTCTGGAGCCCATGAATCTCTTTTCATCTCTAACCATGCCTACTAACCAGAGCTGTTCTAAGGCTGCTCCATCAACACTCCAGGACCTTGCCTACCCACTTGCTATTGAAGAGGGGCCTTCAGGCTCTTTCTCATCACTCTTGCTGTCCTTGTGTGTGGTGTTGTCTGTGACTGCTAATTCTGCCACCCCTTGCAGTCTACTGACAATAAACAACTATTAAGGGGGAGAATACTGGGTTTCATTATGGATTTTTTGCATGCTTTGTTCCTATGGGCTCTCCTCATTTCATTGTCCCACCTTTTTACCCATCTTCAGCCAGCCCTCATCCTACCCTCAAAAGCCCACTTTCTGTTTTTTTTTCTTCAAATTACATGTATTCTAATATACTCTTTTGTTCCCTACCAATCTCTCCTTAAGATCTTCCCTCTTTCATGATCCCCTTTATATTTTATCACATACACAGTGATTGGAGTCCATATGAAAATAGCTAATGAATCATGTGGGAAATATGCAGGGGGCTGTAGTTCTCAGTATTATGTGGGACCTCAATTGCACAACAAAAAAAAATGGTTAGGACAAAAGAGGAGACAACTGAACACAAAGGGGTGAGGAAAACACTTCATGACTGAGACATGGAGAATCCTTGTCCATAGAAAATGAAATGCTATCAGAAATAATCCATCCTTTAAGGGATTTTTATGTGTCTATACATATCACCAAGAAGAAAATAATATCTTAAATGAATCAAAAAATTTGAGCATTGTGACATGAAATTTAAAAGAAACATTAAGGTTATTATTTAATGTGTGTGTAGTGCATTCACATGTGTGTGTATGTATGTGTATGTGTGTATGTGTGTGTGTGTGTGTGTGTGTGTGTGTGTGTGTGTGTGTGTGCACATGTGGTGGCCAAAGGAGGATGTCAGGTGTTGTGGCAAATATTATTTTGAGGTTTATTATTTCACTCAGACTATATAGTTCCCAAATAAAAGACACAAAAACATTTATATTTATAGTAAGTCTTAAGTCACTAGAGCTGGCCAGATATCACCCCTCTATTTAACTTTGTCTACTTTCCTGTCAATAACCCCAAGATATCACTTGCCATATTACACCTGGGCCACTCCTACTCCAACAAGCCAGCCCTTATGGCCATGCACTAAAGATCCACCTACCCCATAGTGACTTCTTCCTTCTCCCTCCCTTATCCCCTCCTAGGCCCTGCCTAGGACCCCAAGCCCAGGAACCTTGACTCTGCTCCCCTCTCTTCTGCCCAGCCCAGGTTGTAGGTAGCTTTATTAGCCAATCAAGGATACCTTGGGTGGGGGCAAGGTTTACACACAAAAACGGTCTACATGAAAATCTGCTCATCTTGAAGCAACCAGATCATGGGATACAGAATTTAGCATTTGAATACAAGCAGCACTAGAGCAACCTTCTAGAGTCAGGCATCCTTCTAGAGATACACTGGTGGCTAGCAAGACCTAATGATCTTCCTGTCTCTGCTTCTCACAGTGTTACAGACACAGGCTTTTTATGTGGGGCTGGGGATTTGTACATAGCTAGTTATGTTTGTGTAGCAAGCACTGTTACCCACTGAACCATCTTCCACTCCACTAAAGAAAAATTATTAATAGATAATAATCTCTAAGCCCTGTGCTATCTTTGCTTTTCAGAAAAGAGTTGGTAAAGGTAATTATAAACAGATCATAGCATGACGCCAATGTCACAAGCCCCCATTAATTTAAAGAAAAGGAGTGTTAGTCAAGTGAGCAAACATTACTAAAATACATTAGCATGGGATACATGTTTTTTGTTTGTAATATGCAATAAGGTCTAGGAACGTTACATTTCCTGCCGCCAGATAGCTGGTGATTAAATTCTGTCAGGAAGACGATGTTTAATTGGGTGGGTGGAGGGACAAATGTAGATGGGACAATAGTCTGTAAAGGAAAGCAGTGGAGTAAATGTGACTCATCTGAATTAAAGTATCTCAGGAAGCATGAGCAGGGCTAGCTGGCTCCATCATGGGGATCCGAGGGATGGTCCATACTTGTTTCAAAAGTTCCAGAAAGTCTCCAGTTGCAGAGATTTTTATTCAGCTAACTTTCTCACCCTTCTTCATCCACTGTCCTCCAGAGAAATAAGTGATTGGTGCATCTGCAGACACCGTAAACATTGCCTTTTCATTCTGACTTCTATGGAAACATCAGGAGCAATGATCCCTCCAAGATTTTCTCCTTGAAGATAACATCTCCTTACATTGAATTCTCTGCCGGAATGCCAGGAGAGTGTGGCTCTCTATTTGGGGCTGGAGTAGCAGGGTTGGTGGGCATAGCACTGAATGTGGATTCGGATTCTCTTGGATTTATGTCTTACTTCCACATTTCTGAACTTTGCTTTCTTCATCTCTAGAGTATGAACAGCAATGTCAAAGAGATTAGTAAAACAAAAATTTGTCAACTCTAAGCATACATATACCTGTTTTCTAAGTGGAGGTAGAAAAACACAGAACCCAAGAAAAAGAATAAGGAAAATGGATTAAGAAACTTTGCTTTGAGGCTTGGGGCAATTTTGTTGTTGTTTCTGAGTGAAGGCAATGTTCTTTTGTGAGCTGAAAACAATCCTGATCAAGGCCAGGGAAAAGCAGTGCGACTGATGTGTCTGGATCCATAAGCTTTGAAGTCAAATTAGACATCACGAAACCCAATGCTGCCCTCAATCTTGAAAGGCTTGGAAAATGACCCCACATTACCTTTAGCTCCTCCACAGACGTCTCCATCTATCTGCTTATTTTTCTTAATTATGTCTGATTTACCTAAAGCATGAGTCACGAAGCTAAACAAACTCGACCTATGCAAGTATGTGACATTTCATTTGCTGGTTTTAGAACACAAATGAAGCTGTGAATACGCATCACAAAGGTGTTTGAATACATTCCTTTAAAATGCATTGTTTTTTATGTCTGCATAAAAAAGTGACCCCACGGTCAATTTTGGTTTTCAAAACTTAGTTTCAAAACTCAACAAACATATATTAGCATTGCCACTGTATGAGTTTAAGAAGACTTTGTGTGGCTGCCTCTGATTTTAATCAGGGAGGCAGCAGGTTGATAATGAGCCGTAGAATGAGTAATCAGAAGTCGCTGTGGGTCATAGTTGTATGATAGTCATCTGTATGAGGGTAAGTATTTTCCTCCATAAAATGGAATAATACATGTTTTTCTGAAATGTAGCTCTCCCCAGAAACTATGTCTATAGTCTCTTATTCTTGGCATAGTTAATTATATTGCAAATTCTATTGTTTCCAAGGCTCAGTGGTTTCAAATTACAGCTCTGTTATGGCTACTCCCTTTTAGAAACTCTAAGGGGAAACTGATTCGTTTGAAATTTTCACTGGGGAATGTGGGTTTTTTGAGACAAGGTTTCATATATCCCACACTGGCCTCAAACTTGGTATGTAGCTTAGACTTGACTTGAACCTCTGATTCTCCAGCTTTCACTTTCCAGCTTGGGATTACAGGGTGTGCATCAATGTGCCTTGTTTTATGCAGGGCTGGGGATTTACCTCGGGGCTTCACACATACAGGCAAGTGTCTCCCAAGTGAGGTCCAGCCTCCCCCAGCCTTGCTTAAAAATTTTTAGCTCCTACATGCTTTGGCTCTTTCAGCCATCCTCAAAGGAATCTTTAATAATTCTTTCATTGTCAAATCACACTCCTCATTTCTGCTTCTATGTTTAGAGTTCCTTGTGATTACATTTTACCTATCCAGGTAATTCAGAATAAACACTCCCCCATTAAAAGACCAGTTTACTAAAAAACCTTAATTGTAACTTTAACTTATTTTCTCTTTTCTATGTAACATACCATATTCATGGGTTCTGAGAATAAAGATCAGAACATCTTGGAGGGCCATTGTACACACACACACACACACACACACACAAACACACCTTTAAAAAGTTTTACATTTTCATAATGTGTGAAAATAATATAGAAGTTCTTATTTCTTCCTAATATTAGAATTTCATGTTACCATGGTAAGTTTGTCACAAGAGATAGTACTGGTATACTACTTATGAGATGACACTTCATTAGATTTTTGTCAGGGTTTTCACTAATGACTTTTCTGTCTTTCAGAATCTAAAGTAGGATACTATGTTGTATTTAGAAAACTACTGCTCTGATATCAATCTTATAATTTTTATGACAAAACACAGTCTTGATTCAGTCAACTAATTTGTTTCAAAATTTCCCATAGAGACAAAACAGACTCTAAACACGGGCATTCTTTATATGTTAAACATTATTTTCTCTATGCTTCTTTTTAACACACCTATTAACTATCTGTCTTGTGTTCTCCTAGGCCCTGTGGATGATGAATGAAGAAACAGATAAAATAATCCCCTGCCTCTGAGTAGCTGACAGTTTAGTGGGGGTGCCGTAAGGAAAGCACAGACAATAAGCAAGGCAATTAGCTAGAAGCAATAACTTCCACAATGAAATGAAATTCAATAAATGAAATAAAGAAAATAAGACAGATAAAATAAAATGCAAAACGGAAAAATATGGAGGATGCTAGGTGCTTTGGGAGCAATTTCAAAGAATGTCCTTATGTATACAAAACCTAAAAGAAGTGATGGAATGAGCCACAGAGGTGCATAAGGGAGGATGGCTACAGGTGGAGAAAATAGTTTGAACCCAGGGTCTAAGATTTCCCAATAGGTTGGAGAAAGAACAGAGGCCAGGGTTGCTCAAAGTGAGTGAATGAGGCCAGAATGGTAATTAAATGCAACTCTATTACAGAGCATCACTGGAGAGACTTTGGCATTAAAAGAGGGATATAAAAACTACACAACTGGAAAGTTAAAACAGAGACATGATATGACTTGATCATGTGCAAAATCAATTCTGGATGCTGTGTGGAAAAGAAATCCTAATGGGGCACATGTTCAGGGAAACCTGGGTAGGAGGCCATTGTAACCTATGAAAGAGGTGATCTACTGGGGATTTTGACTGGACTTGAGGGGGGAGTGTTAGGAAAGGATGATTCCATGATCTCTTAGAAGGAAGGTGACATGAAACTTCTGGTAGTAAGTGTGACTTTGGAAATGAAGGATTGAACTGGGGGTAATTCGGGATGTTGAAAGGATTATCTGCACGTATTGTTGAAGCCACCAAGATTTAAGATAGATGGAGTGTAGCAGAGAATGAAGGTATGTGTCTAGTGCTAAAGTACAAAGAAAACCTGGAGTCATTGAATAGCCTCAATGAAGAGGTAGTAAGTGTACTGCACTGACATCACAAGGTGAAGGATGATGTACAGTTAAAACAAGGAAGACCCAGAAGATGTAGTAGTGTGAAGACCTGGCTCAGAAAAGGGTATAGTCATCATTTAAGAAGGCAACAAGGTGAGAGGATGTCCTCAAGGGAGACCTGAGTCTTAGGGTAAATGAGGAAGGAAAACTTCAGAGAATAGAATAAGATTATAGAGAAAGAGTTTATGGAGAAGAGCTGTAGTGGCTGTAAGATCAGTAGCAATAGATCCTAGATTATCCTAGATCTTTGATCAGTAGCAATAGATCCTAGATTAACAAGGAAAGAGTTCATGTGTCAGAGAAGCAGGACTCATCACAAAGACACACCTTGGTGTCTGTCATTTAAATCCACCTAACAGTTCTTGTCTGGATTATTCTAAAATCCTTTGGGCTTTGGTCTGTTTTGCAAGTTATCCTTTGTGCTGGCAGAGGAGCATTGGCTGGCTGGCAGTTCCATTTCTAGGGGTAAATCCATCAATTGTCTTCCCATTTAGTCCCCTGTAAATTTGGTTAGTGTGAATCAGTTCCCTGAAGCCTGACCACTTCTGTGTGAATGACATACAAATCAAGTTTCTGAATTTCTTAGCCTGAAAACCAGACAGTGGCACTCATGATGACCCCAGTAATATGGCCCAGCCTGCAGTGATGATGTCTGCTTCCCCACAGATTTGCCTTAATTCTTTTCTACTAAAAACAGGTGAAGAATAGAATGCAGCTCAACCCATTATCATCCCTTACTCTTTAGACAGCAAAACCTGTTGAGCACAGACTATTTGCTAATATTTGATATCAGGTTTCCATATTTATAAAGATGTGATATGAGGAACTATGGAGCAATTTGGTTTAGCAGTTACTTTGGTGAAGTGCATAGACATGCCTCTGGTTACTTGAAGAGCCCAGCATTGGTCGTTAAGGTATCTTGGTTGCCTTCAATTCAGAAGAGTAAAAAGAGAACTATTTTATTAGCTGTCTGGAGGATCAAAGAAAAGTTAACAAATGCAGTCATCTCAGGTTTTTTTTATACCACTAAGGAAAGGAAAGATGCCTATTTAAACTTTTTTTGTCTTCCTCCTCTTCCTCCTACTCCCCATACTCCTCCATTTCATGATTATCCTTCTTCATCCTCTCTCTTCCCCTCTTCCCCCTTCTCTCTCTCTCTCTCTCTCTCTCTCTCTCTCTCTCTGTGTGTGTGTGTGTGTGTATATATGTTTAGTTTACATTATCATTGTGTTAAAAATTAAATTATCAGCAGTCATGGTAGTTCATAGTTATAATCTCAACATTCAGGGCACCATGGAAGAATAAAATTACCATGAGATAGTCATGTCTGGACTACATAGTGAGTCCTAGACCAGTATGGGTACAATCATAAGCCTGGAGAGTACTTAGAAATATAAACATAAATGAAATTATGAAGGAAAACAATCAGAATGATGCTGTGGCCAATGTGAGCCTGAGCAGAAGGTGAGTAAAAGCAAGCAAACTCTTATAATGTTCCCCCGAGTGTCCATGATCTAGTGATGCAAGGTAGGTGAGAAGAAGGCTACTGAGGTTGTTGGACCCAAATTGGTGATAGCTCCAACAGGTACCAGCAAAGTATAGTCCTCAGCATGGATGCAGCTTGCCACTTGGACTTTTATGGTCAACAACATGGGCTGATTTTCATGAAGCTGGCACAAATAACAGGAAGAAGGTTTCATGAAATGTAAAAGCCACATTCAGTGTTCATAGTTTGTATTAGAGCATAGCTTCTGGCCCTTTTGTGTACTGTCTGTGCTTGCCTTTGTACTACCATGCCAGAGTTATTGTGACAGAAACCTTATGACCCACTGAACCATCAAAGTGCCTATCTGTCTCTTTACAAACAAAACCAAAACAACAACAAAACCCTAATTCTTCAGTTTGAGGGCTGAAGAGATACCGTTTTGTTTTGTTTTTGAGATGTCAACTTTGTTAACTGACATCCTTAATTAAAGTCAGACTTTGAAGTGATTTGAAGATGAAGCTCAGTTGGGGAATGCTTGCCTAGCGTGCCCAAAACCCTTGCTCAGCTCCTTAGCTTCAATTCAACTCCAGAGCACTGGTTCTCAGGCTCCTTTTGCTTTCTGTTGCCATGACATTCAGGGTATAATTTCTATTCTTAGTAAACCTCACAATAAAAAAAAATGGCTTCTGGAGCTACAACCATCTTGACCATGATCCACACAGAGAAATGGAGAAAATAGAAGGAAAAATAAGACAAACCCTCCTCCCAGACTGTCAGTTCTATTTCATGGGGCTTTATAAAACCTTTTAAAAGTCTCATGCAGTTTTTATTTTAAGGTCACTGGCCAGAACTTGACTAGGTAAACACACTTAACAAGAAAAACTAAATAATAAACTGTTTACTCCTGGCATCTGTGTACTCTGCTAATATTTTCTTAAATTGTTTTCCTACAATATATTTTGATAATATTCTTCATGTCTCACAACTCTGCCAAGATCCTCCCCATGTGCCTACCCACCTGAGTTCATGTTCTCTCTCTCCCTCCCCTTTCTCTGTGTGTATGTCTCGAAACTGAAAATAAAAACAAATAAAAACCCAATATGACAAAAAATTTTTAAAAATCAAAACAAAAGGTGCAGAGAGGGAGAGAGAGAGAGAGAGAGAGAGAGAGAGAGAGAGAGAGAACGAACTTAATATACCCAGTGACACTTCCTTGGATACCCTGCTAATATTTGAAGTTTTCATCCAGAGGGAAAATGGTAAAGTGGATTTACCTTATGAAATTAGAAGGCTCTTCAATGAACTTTGGTTTTGGGCAAAATTCAAGACTGAAAACAAATCCATAGTAATATGTTTTATTATTCATGTGCCCCATGGAATTCTTAAGGGTGTACTAAAGTTTAATGTAATACAATAATGATCATGACATGACACATTAGAAACCAGTAGTAAATGGTTAACAACTGGCTCTCCCTCCAGGGAAGAGCTTAGTTTGTATCACAGAACTCATTCCCACTATGGCAGGCATGAAGCTACTGAGCGTATAGCACCGAGGAGAGTTAGAAAGAAATGCTACCACTTGGCACTGTGAGCAGGTATGACTGGCTTGCACAGCATTGCAAGAAACAATGGTGGATATTAAGAACTTAAGGCACAGCCTGCTGTACAGCAAATAAAATGAATGAAAATCTGGGGATAAACATCTTCTTTGATGAGTTGCTCACACCACAGTGAATAGCCCCACATCCATGTGCATAAGGTCAGCACTTATTGGACCCAAGGAGACAATTAATGATAATAGTGATGATGACAATGATAATAATAGAAATAAAAGACATGAGGTTTGGAGGGAGATGGGTTGGGGAGTACTAAAGGGAGTTGGAGGGAGATAGTGGGAGTGGATATGGTGAAAATGTACTGTATTCTTGTATGAAATTCCCAAATAACTGAAAATATTATGAAAACCGATAAAAGAAAAAAAATGATATGATTGCTTAAGAGATGGCATGAGGGGTTGGAGAGGCCAGAGGGTTAGGGTTGGAATTAGTTACTTTTTTCATACTTGACTCCAAATACCTGACAAGAAGCAGCTTCAGAAAGGAGGAGTTGGTTAGCTTGTAGTTTGAGGGACTGCAGTCCATCACAGTAGGAACAGCGTGGGTGGCAGGTAGCTCCATGGATGCCAGACAGACAGACTCCTCATCTTCTCACATCTCAGTGGACTAAGAAGCAGTGAAGTGGGACCAGGCTGTAAACCCTCAAGTTCTAGCCCTTTCCCAAGCTAAGCCACAGCCCTAAAGTCTCCACAGAGCTAAGGAGCAGATATTCAAACACATGAATTGGTGGGGGACATATTATAGTCAAGCCATAAGAGTGATGACATGCTTGGAAGTTTATTCATTCTACCTATTTGTGGAATAATAGATACAGAAGTAGTTAATATTTTAAGGTGACAAATAGCAAAATAGAAATTAAATGCCTGACATTCAAGCTACCAAAGAACAAGCAATGTATATACAAAATCAACGAATGTAGTAAGTATGTATCAAAGCATTAAGCATTTTAGAGTATTATGCATAATGCTACTAGATATAATACAAAGCTATTAAAATTATATATTTTATTTTTATTTCTTCTTTAACCTACCTTCAAACAAAAGTGACTATAAACAAATCTTCACCTGCAGTGGTCTCCACAATTACAGTACCCCCTTTGAAAATATTTACATACTATATCACATGAACTGTCAGAGAGGTCTTAAGAGTAGCAACAATTATCTCCTTCCTTAGAAACACCATGAATATATCTGTAAGATATCTGTATAGATCTGTAAGACAAAGATCTAGAACATCACCACCAAAACCCAGACACTATTGCAGATGCCAACAAGCGCTTGGTGACAGGAGCCTGATATAGCTGTCTCCTGAGAGGCTCTGCCAGTGCCTGGCAAATACAGAAGTAGATGCTCACAGTCATCTATTGGGTGGAGCACAGGGACCCCAATGAAGCAGCTAGAGAAAGGACCCAAGGAGCTGAAGGGATTTGCAGCCCCATAGGAGGAACATCAATATGAACTAACCAGTACCACCAGAGCTCCTTGGAACTAAACCACCAATCAAAGAAAACACATGGTGGGGCTCATGGCTCTAGCTGCATATGTAGCAGAGGATGGCCTAGTTGGTCATCAATGAGAGGAGAGGCCCTTGGTCCTGTGAAGATTCTATGCCCCAGTATAGGGGAATGCCAGGACCAGGAAGCAGGAGTGGGTGGGTTGGTGAACAGGGAGAGGGGAGAGGGAATAGAGGATTTTGGGAGGGGAAACTAGGAAAGGGGATAACATTTGAAATGTAAATAAAGAAAATATCTTTTTTTTAAAGCCCCAATCTCTCTCTCTCTCTCTCTCTCTCTCTCTCTCTCTCTCTCTCTCTCACACACACACACACACACACACACACACACACACACACACACACAAGATACAGAACATCTAGAAGACTAAATCTGTATCTCTCAAAGAATTCATCACCACCTCATTGTCCCAACACATAGGCCACCATAACCAGTACCTGTGATCTTTGCCTGTATTTGAGTATCATCTGAAATGGCTGAGTCTCTCCAGTGTAGAAGCCAGAGAATTGCTTCCCCGGCCTCTTTGGCATGAGGACATGGGGATGTGGCCTGGATTTACTCATATTCTCCTGTATCAATCTGAGAAGGGGAAAGAAGCACCAGGCAGACAGATATCTACCAAGGCTAGTGTTAGATGCATCCTATTTGCCAGAAGTAGCAGTGGTAGGGGATGAGCTTCAGAACTCAGCATATTCAGCAGAAAGACCTCCATGTGGGGAATTCTGCAGTGGCAACTGGATGCTGTTCATTATGTAGCCAATGGGTTTGCTTATCTGTCTGGTCAGAGAATCAGTATTTTACCTGATACAGCTAAGGTCACTTGATGTTTTAGACTAATGAAAAATATTTTTTAATCACATCTCTCACACATTAGCCACATGGCAAAATACACAATAAAGAATATAAGATAATTTCAGTATTTGTCTGTGAATTAAATCTCACTATTACTTTTAGATTGTGTCAAAAATGTTGCATGAGCAGTTTATAAGTTAGATATAATTATAATGAAATAGCAATGATAGTTTGGTAATTAATATTTGGAAAATCAGGAGACAAATACTGTTTGGAGTTAAACCCACATAGAGAAATAGAACTAGAACCTTGAGTGTTCATGAAGAAGGAAACCCTGACACTATTTGAATAAGTATCTAATTAAATGAGCTAGAAGAATAACAGGAAAAGCTTCTGAGGAGTAGATGATAATATAATTCAACGTTCAAAAGCAGAAGTCTGGTTAAGGATAAGGAAAAATAGCTCTATACCAAAAAACTTAAAGAAAAAGGAGGTCCTCTCAAAGGAAGAGAGTCTAGTAGAACAATTGAAAGTGGAAAACTTGAAACATTTTCAGAGAGTGGAGTATACATTTTTATAGATTTGACTCTTGAAATCATGTTGACATTTTAGACATCCTGAAAGTGAAATAAAATTAGTAAGAATGAGAACATCTTTAAAATGGCACAGAAATATAGATGGAAAGAGTTATTTGCCAAACTGACCACATAACCAACTCAGAAGAAAATAGAGCCTAATGGAAGTACCCTATGACCATGCCCTCATCCCTCTAAGAAGAAAGGGGACTGACTGTCCATGGACCTTACATCTTTTGTGGTTGTTGTGTTGTTTGTAGAGGTGATGGTATAGCAATGTTGAAACTATTTTGTGTGTGTTTGTGAGACTGAGCAAATGAGTGATTAGATTAATGTTATTGGGAGCCAGAGTTCTCACAGTGAGAGAGGAAGGACAGCTCTTTGGAATAGGAGAAGAAAAGGAAGAAGCCTGTGGTGTTGGATTGGAGTTAGAGACATCAGGATGAACTCATCCCCAATGCTGCTCTATGGAGGCGGCTACAAGTAGGAACCCGCCCTAGCACTGAGCACGGATCTTGCCAAGATTTTGTTCTCTCAGTCACTTTCCTCAGCAAACAGAGGAGGAGAGGATTCTGGGATCCGAGCTAAGGGAATTTGAAGTAAACAGGTAACATCTTATTGTGCCAAGATGGATTGCAGTGATCAAGAATGGCCATAGGAGGCAGCTTGAAAGGCTCCTGCTTTCCAATTTGGAACCATTTTACCCTCAAAATCCACAAAGGCATAGATTTAACAAATAGACTCTAAGAAATTAGACTCATAAGTCTCAACTAATACAAAAGCCTAAAGTCAGGGGAAAACATAATAAATCAAATAAGCCAAGCTGTCAGCTATTTGAAAATGGGATTGATTTGTCCTCTCTAAAAGGAATGTCATGAGTCAGACTTGATGGTACAAGCAGTGATCTCAGCTAGTAGGAATGCTGAGGCAAGAGAACTACAAGTTCAGTGCCTGCCTGGGTTACAGACAGAGTTGAAGGCCAATGTGGACAACACAAGGAGACTGTTTCAAAGCAAAACAACAACAACAACAATAATAATAAAAAAGAAAGAAATAAGAAAAAGGACCATGAAAAATTAGTCTAGAATATGTGAGAACCTAGCTTGCAGTTTTGGAGGTTTATTTCATTATCATCATCATGGCGGGAAGCATGGTGGCATGCAGGCAGGCATGGCCATAGAGAAGGAGCTGAGAATTCTCCATCGGGATCCTCAGGCAGCAGAAGAAGACTGTGTGCCACACGGGGTGGAGAGTGAGCACAGGAGACCTCAAAGCTTGCCTCCACAGTGACACACTTCCTCCAAAATGAGCACACCCCCTTATAGTGACACTCCCTATGGGCCAAGCATTTACACACATGAGTGTATGGGGGCCATTCCTATTCAAACCACCACACTGAAGAAACACGTGGTTGAGTTACAAAGAGAAGCTGATGAAATTAGCAGGGGAGGGCTAGTTGGGAAGAGGAAGAGGATCAGTGGGAGGAGAAGGGAACCAAGGGAGGTTGATGGATGTGAATGAGATCAATATGCATTACATACATAGATAAAGCATCCTACTGGAGAATGGTAGTATTTGTTGTTTCTACAGAGAGCTAGCAACCAAGACTCTCTGTGATGCTTTGTCAGCTCCTGTGTATTTTATCCTTCCACCTTGGTTGCCATTAACAGCTATGCACTGAAGCTTTCCCAGTCTTTTGTAACCGATGATTCATTTTCTTAAATTACTGGATAGTAATCTGTAGTGGTAAAGCTTGTCGACGTGATGGGAATAATAGTCTTCCCGTGAAAATGGGGCTCTGGACATGTCTGTGAAGTGTTATCTGGATTAGGTTAATTAAGGTGGGGAGACTCACCCTAAATGTGGGTGACACCATCGAATGGACTGGGGTCCTAGAGAAAGCGAGTTGAGCATCAGTTTTCATCTCTGTGTGCTGTGGATGCAATGTAACCAGCTCCCTCAAGCCTCGGCTGCCAGGACTTCCTAGCCACAACGGACTGTACTCAAACTGTGAACCAGAATTCTTAAATGCCATACTGAAGCCCATTGCTATGTGTAATTTATATATGCTTATGAGAAGCTTTTTAAAAATCATAGAGATAAAACATTTGAAGGAAGTTTATGGGTTGTTTGTTTGTTTGTTTGTACGCTATGCTTGGTCACAGGTTGAGCACATGGTGCTGAGGTTTATGTCTCCTACCAAACTATTTTGCTGTGAGACTCGAGTCAACACTGTAGGAAATTAAAAGCCTCGGGTCCATGTAAGAAGAGCAGCAACAACAAAAACAAATGAAAGGAAAGCAAGGAAAGCACACTAAATGGAGCAATCAGGGATGTCTCAGTGCATCTTGGGAACGGGCCTGCATTGATGGGTCTGTGCTCCTCAACAACCCATTCCTCCTGTGGACACATTTTATCTAGCTTGTGAATGGAAAGTAAAACCCAAGAGGCCAATGGTGGCACTCCCTAAACGTTACTGTTGGATATTCACGCTACCTTGAAATGGTTTATGTAACCAAGAAATTACCTCTTATTTAAGGGGTGGTGACTCATGTAGAGGTATAAATACATTCCTCAGCTCTAATGACATTTCCAAAAAGTGCTTCTGATTTTTCTAACCCAGAGCACGGTGCCCTCCTGACAGCATTTGTTTTTGTTTGTCTCGTTTCCCATCTCCGCCCCGCTAATCGTGAGCTCAAAGGGAGCAGATACTAGATCTGCCTCATTCATCGTGGTCCCAAGTCAGTGCTCACATAGTAGGCACTCAATAAACATCTGTTTAAAGTCTCTTGAAACGAGTTAATTGAATAAAACCCCTTACTGAAAGAAGCCTTCTCTTCTTCAACAAATATTTTGGAAACCCTTAATGATTTTTAGTGAGTTTGCCTCACTATATGAGGGCTTTAGGAATCATTCCAGAAATTTCCAGTTTCTGACAAAACCCAGTCTCTAGGCTGACTGCTGGGACGGGAGTGTTTACAGAGTCGCTCTGCCACCTTTTGGCAGCACCTGGAAACTACAGCATCTCCGCGGTTCCCCCTGGCCTTGAGAGAGAAGTGCAAGTTCACTTGCCCTGTAACCCTGGAGCCCAAGTGTCCTTCTTTTACCCATTTCAGGAACACTCATTGAACACACATTGCTTACCAGGTTCTGTGCCAGGGGCTGGAGTTACAGTTCTGAGAACTCAAGCGTGGCTCTTGCCCTCAAGGCGTTTATAGTCTGCTTTAAACGAGAGGATAGTTCTGAGTGCCCTATGGTCTTTCTATCCTGCTTTTTCTTTGGCACAAAGCTAAGCATTGCTGCACTCTGGTAGCCCATTCTACACTCCAGAAAATAGTAACAGGATACATTTGCCTTCTTAAAGAGACGAGCAGGAAAATAAGTGGTAGGGTTCTGGTGAGGGTGTGGAAATATGATCAGAGCGACAGGGGGACTCATGGGATGCAGATTTTCCACAATGCTCCGTGTGCCTTTTGTCCAACACCAGACTGCTATCCAAACTAATTTATTCAAAGCAACTTGATTCTCCGGAGTTCAACACTCTTGCTTTCTTGGAGGAGGAGGAGGAGGAGGAGGAGGAGGAGGAGGAGGAGGAGGAGGAGGAGGAGGAGTAGAATAAGCTTTCTTCTCATCTGGCATATCTGAAATACAGCAGCTGGACTCACACTCATATTGAGTCTACAATGAGCAGTATATTGCCAGTGCTCCTGCAGGAACAGTGATAGCGAGAAGCACAGGCAGGATCAGCCACCTGTGAACCAGCCTGTGTAACTCTAGGCAATTCACCTGTTTTCTCTTGTATAAAATGGGAATATCAGTGAGCCTCCGCTGTAAAGCTGATGTGCCCAGTAATTAAAATTAATATAAGTGCCCGACACATAGCAGGGTTTCACTCCATTGGGTGATTGTTTCTATAGTTGAGGGCATTTGGACTTTTAGATCTGACCTCACCAAAGCTTGCCTAGCTGCTGGGTGGTCCAGGTGATGAGAAGAGCTGGCTCCCGAGCTTGGCCTGCACGTGCAGCCACTCTGCCCATCTAAATGCCTCCATCTGTTTCTCTGGCAACAGAAATCCCAAATGACTCCGCACAGTAATATTCTGGGATTGTTGTGCTGAGCCTGGGTCTTAGCTGAATGCTGCACTTGCTGTTTTATTCCCTAGGAAGAGATCATATGGGTATACTGCGGAGGTCATTTCCCCTCGCTATATTGATGAAAGCATTGAAAATGCCATGCTTTCAATACCATGATTGTTTTCATGCAATGTCTTTGGGAATATGATGTACTCACTGCATACACACCTCAAGAAACAGCAGCTTTGAAAACAAACAGATCTGGTATGTACCCCAGCTCTACTTTTGACTCAGACTGGGCTTTTCTTGATGTTGGAAGCAAGCATAACTTCTCCATAGAATTAGTGTGGTAGAATAAAGGCAAATACATACATACATACATTATGGACACATTCATATAAATGCATATATATCTACACATATATATGTGTAGATATGCACACAGGTGTTAAATATACCTCAAGTTGAGAATTAATGGGTGATAACTCTCACTGTGAAAAAGTTTAGCCATGGCTGCAAAGAGGTGAGCACGCTGAAGATGATCCAGGCACACAGCAGGCAACCATAGAAAGCCAATGTGTGGGAGGAACTAAGGGGAATGACTAGAGCGGCAAAAACGAGATGCAAATAATTTCACTCTGGTCTCAAAATGCAGAGTGTGGCATGTCTTGCTGGTAAAGAGTCAACCTTCGGCTGTGATTACCGGAGTGTACAGTCCTCACACTGCCTGCACCATCTGGGAGAAATGTGCTGATTGAGAGCAGCAGCCCTAGCTGCTGCCACAGCTGTCCCTCTGAGAACAAGGTTAATGGCAGGGTTAAAGAAAAAGGCAGGTGAAACGTGTCTCTCTAGTTCATTCCTCCTCCTGCTTTAATGAATGCTAGCTCCAAAAGCTCCCTCTTCCTGGAACTGAGGGCCACTTGCCTTGGAAGACAAATCAAACTAAATTGATATCTTTTCAGATGTTTTCTTAATCAGTCATATGAAAATTCTGGGGGTGGGGCTGACTCAGAACAAGTTTTTCTCTTCTCTATGAGCCATGTTTCAGCTGTTTAGATCTGATTGGGTCTCCGAGTGTATTGGGAAAGAGGGCTGGGTTGGCAGCAAACTGGGTTGGAGAGAAATTCCTAACTTCACTTAGGGGCTCAGGACCCAAGGTTCCAGATTTGGATTGGATAAGTGGGATCTCAAACAAGGTAGATATTAGGGAGATTTGGTACTATACCAGATGTAGAACTGGAAGGCATTATAGCTGGATTTAAGCTATCTCAGATATGAGGGTCTAGGGTACCTATTGTCTGAGATCTGATGTAAAATGAGCTGGAAACTTCAGTTGTCATGGTGATGCTGGAAGCTTACCAAGTAAATACAAGCTACTTCTTGCTTGTATTGACAATGCAATGGCAGGAATATTGCTGTGACACTTCTATGCAAACCACACAGTCACCTAAGTGTGGCATTTAAAACAGACATGTGAAAACTTGAGCCGATGAGAAGTTATCTCCAACGACCTCCACAGTTGCAGTGAAGCATTTGTGCAATGCTGTCTAGAAGCTGAACATTTCATGGGGTACAGTAACGAATCCAGAAGAAGCTGGGACTGGGCCCACAGGGCAAATAAACTACCTCCTGCAAATGCTTCTATGAACAGGGAGACAAAAAAAATCTCAGGCCAATGACATTCAGAGAATGTGGTGGCTGGAGAGACAAGTAGGGTTAGAGACAAGTAGAGAGAACTAAATAAAAAGGCATAGACAATGCTAATACTACATGACTATAACCCAAGGACTAGATCAAGGACACATCACAGTGTAAGGATGACAAAGCATGTCTCATAGAAGGGGCTTAAAATTAATCTGGCAAACAGGGAACAAGATGGGTGGTGAATATTTTGTTTTAGGAACTGTGCTAGATAGTTTTATGTCAACTTGACACAGTCTAAAGGCTGATAAGAGGAGGGAGCCTCAGTTAAGAAAATGCCTCTGTAATATGGGGATGTAGGCAAGCATGTTTGACAATATAAAAAAAATTGGTGATTGATAGGGAAGGGCCCAGACCATTGTTGATGGCCTGGTGGTCCTGGTTCTATATGAAAGCAGGCTGATCGAGATTGAGCCATGAGGGGAAAGGCAGTAGCAGCACTTCCTACCATGGCCTTTGCACAGCTCCTGCCTCCAGGTTGGCCCTCACTGCTATTGATAATGAATGGTTATATGGAACTCTGAGTGAAATAACCCATTTCCTCCACATGTCGCTTTTGTTCATGATTTCATTATAGTAATAGTAAATGTAACTAAGATAGGAATGTTTGATACTTTCCCTCTATCTGACCTTATCTTGTCCCACCTCATAATGTTGAGATGAGTAATGCTGACATCCCATGTGATTCCCAACTCCCAAACTCTTAAGTGCTGGGTCCACTCCATGTATTCAGGAAATAGAGACCTTCTACCTTACCACTCTGAGATCTTCAAGGGCTTTGTAGATGACCTGCTGGTTCCCTAGGAAAAAAAGGATTCAGAATCCCATGTTGAAAGGTACATCTCTACATACACACCCATATATTTATGTATTCATGATACCACTTCAGCTCACATTTCATTGGCCATAACTTAGTCTTATGGTCCCATGTAATGAGAAAGAATGCTAATCCTGGAGACTGGTTCTATGATTTGTAAGAAAGGGGAAGGTGGGGTGTGGTGAACACTGAGCACCTCTGCTCTATGCCTCTGTGGCCACTCTAGTCCATCTTACTGGCCTGGCAGTTCTGTCAACATGCTTCGGTCTTTGTCTGTGGCATCTTTGCAATGACTTTATCTGTGCCCCTTGCTGGTGAGAAATCACCATTGCCTCTGAAAGCTTTTCCTTTATCATGTGCAGGAAAAGTTTCATCCTATCTCACTGACTCCTTTATCTTCTTCACTGTACTTCAAAGGCAGGTGCACACTTACCCCATGCCACCCAGAAGTAGTTCCATATTTGGAATGTTTGCCTGGTTCTAGAGAATCAGAGACCTTGTACATCTTGTTTGAGGCCATATCTTCAGCATCTGGAACAATGCCTGACTCACAGTAGTTGACATTAAAAAGAACCAAGGAAACAGAAACATTATGAAAGAAAGAAGCTGTCAAGCAACACAATGCCAGGGAAGGCTGGAGGTTTGTTAATGGGCATGCTGGCCAGTGGAAATAAAAATAGTTAATACTTCCGCAACACTTAGGATGAATTTAATGCTCACAATGTCACTCAGAATGCAACATGATTATTGGGTTCATTCTGTAAAAAAAGAAAGTACAGCATGAGAAAGTTAAACAATTTGTCTAAATGTGTACAGCTACTAAGCAATGCAGGGAATGTTCAATGGTGGGCTCCATGGTCAGAGGCTGGAAGTGATGTTCCTGTTAACCTTGTAGGGATGGGAGGAGCTTGGCTGGGGTACAAGATGTAGAACTGTAGACTGCTCTGGGAACTGGGCACGCACTGGAGATTTGGAGTGTTCGCCTGAGACTTGGTTTACCATTATACTTAGAAAGGGGAAGAGATCCTTGATCATATACAGGCATATTTATCCTAGTGATCCAAGGTACTCCAATACTCAACTGGTGCTCACGATTAGCCTACACTCCCTGCTTGCCTCCTGATGAAGGTATTATGTGATATAGTGAGGGAAATGAGGGCAGAGGATTAGTCAACTGAACGCTAGAGGAAACAAATGAGCATATAATCTTCACAAGAGAAGGCGGCATAGCAAGCCAAACCCCACCATGCTCGAAGAGTTGATTGAATAAAAGGTGAATCATCTCTACCTGTCTCCTCACAGCAGTTACAAAATAAAAATAAAAATGGAAATTCCTCCCTTCTTAGGGGAAAAGCACGGGCATTACAGACTTCAGATAACAACAGCACTGTAAGCCTTGAGCTCTCCTGAAGGCAAATTGTTCTTCTGGCTCTTCCTCTCTTCATCTCTAATTGCTTGGGTCATAGTGCAGGCCTTTTCTTCCCTTATCACCACCTTGTCTCTTTCCTGACTTATCTCATCTAGACATTGACTTCATTTTCCATCCACAAGCTGATAACACCCACACTTGCATCTCAGCCTCAGAAGTCTTACATGAGCCCTGCACACTTATGCATTCCTACTGATCTGACATCAAACCCCTCCATTCTAAAGCTGTGCCTGCCCCATCCTCTCCATCTCGACATAGAGTACCACTGTGCAGTATCTTAGAATCCAGGTTGTGATAGCATCCCTGCACCTTCCTAGTTCCTCATTCTTTTATCCTCAGTCTTCATGTAGTCCACCATCAATCCCTGACAGCTTCATCTACAAAATCTGGAGTTACTTTTCATAGTTCAGGTCTATATCACCTCTTATCTAGATGACATCAACAGTCCTTACTCTTGGAACATACTGCTACCCTTTTTGTTGTACCATCAATATTTAAGCAGTGATCTTTTCAAACTTTGATTCAGTGAAATTTATTGTATTCTAGAAGAGTTGAAGACATCATTATGAAGTATGGTTTAGTTGAATGAAAGTACAGATAAAAAAACCACTAAGTACCTACTTGTATAAACATGGATTGGCATATCGTGTGTTTTCTGGCTATGTCAGAGCAATGATGCTCTGTTAGCAAGGACAGCATCTGCTGCATAGATCTTGGTTTCTAAAGCCATAGCTTAGGAAAAGGCACCCATGCTCCTTGGAGAAAACATCTGGATTTTAGGGCTGGGGAACAGTATACATGATCATACAGCAAAGAGCCACAGGTTGAGTCAAATAGTGGGGGAAAGTATCAGACAAACCAAGATTGGGATATTTTACAAAGTTGTTGCTAAAACTCCTTCCCAGGGGAGACAATGTCTACCCTTTGGTTAAAGTCCCAATGACAAACCAAGACACAATTTCACCAGACTTTACTCTAGAGGACCCATTAGTTATTAGGCTTCCTTACTGAGCACAAGTGAGTGGTTACTGATGAAGGTTTGGTTATTCCTCCCCACAGCAGGTGACACCTAGAAAGGCTTTATTCAGTAGGAATAAGGGCTTCCCCATAGCCATAGCCACATGGATGGAGCCTCTAGTCTTCTTCTACTTGGATACTCTAGCCCTTCCACAAGAAGATCATGTGCAATTAAGGTAGAGTTGCATACTAGTGGTAGGAATGCTAGACTCAAAAGTGAGGGGTCTAGTGACCCTCTCCACCCCTCCACAGGGAAGGTGCGAACAGCTAACAAAAACAGCTAGGGGGATTGTTTTGTAAGGACATGTAGCTGAACAATATGTCTGCTGCTTGACTTTGAGGACAGTCACTGACAAGAGGATATATTATTGGAACTCTGTAAATCCTTAGTTATGGAAAACAAGAAAAGTATCCCATACCAGAATGCACCATGGTGAGGTCCTAAAGTTAAACCTAAAACAAGAAATGGGGAAGAGTAAAAAAGTTAATGAAATATATTTACATAATGTGGGTATTTTTAAGATGTTAAAAATAGGAGAATGTAAGCCACTGTGGTTTCATCTTATTACTTACAGGCCTATCATCTTACTCAGAATGTGGAGGCAGTGAGATCAAGGGCAGTCTGGGCCACATAGAAAGATCTTGTTGCAAAATACTCAGCCACAACAAAGAAAAACAAACAAAAATCCCCACAAAATTTGGAGCAATTGGACAAACATATCCAGAAATATTCTTCATTATCTTGGAAACTTTTCTGGAAATGTAAAATTACCTCAAAATGCTGGAAAGAACCCAGATGTCCCTCAACAGAGGAATGGATACAGAAAATGTGGTACATTGACACAATGGAGTACTACTCAGCTATTAAAAACAATGAATTTATAAAATTCTTAGGCAAATGGATGGAGCTAGAAAATATCATGCTGAGCGAGGTAACCCAATCACAAAAGAACATACATGCTATGTATGCACTGATAAGTGGATATTAGCCCAAAAGCTCAGAATACCCAAGATACAATTCACAGACCACATGAAGCTCAGGAAGAAGGAAGACTAAAGTGTGGGTGCTTCAGTCCTTCTTAGAAGGGGGAACAAAATACCCATGGGAAGAGATACAGAGACAAAGTGTGGAGCAGAGACTGAAGGAAAGGCCATCCAGAGACTGCCCCACCTGGGGATCCATCCCATATACAGTCACCAAACCCAGACACTATTGTGGATGCCAACAAGTGCTTGCTGACAGGAGCCTGATATAGTTGTCTCCTGAGGGGTTATACCAGTGTCTGACATATACAGAGGTGGATGCTCTCAGCCAACCATTGGACTGAGCACAGAGTCCCCAATGGAGGAACTAGAGAAAGGACCCAAGGAGCTGAAGGGTTTTGCAGCCCCATAGGAGGAACAACAATATGAAACAACCAGTACCCCCAGAGCTCCCAGAGACTAAACTACCAACCAAAGAAAGAGTACACATGGAGAGACGCATGGCTCCAGCCACATATGTAGCAGAGAATGGCCTTGTCAATCATCAATGAGAGGAGAATCTCTTGGTCCTGTGAAGATTCTATGCCCAAGTATAGGGGAATGCCAGGGCCAGAAAGTGGGAGTGGGTGGGTTGGTGAGAAAGGGGAGGAGGTGGTAGGGGTTTTTTGGAGGGAAAACTAGAAAAGGGGATAACATTTGAAATGTAAATAAAGAAAATAGCTAATTAACAATGTTTATTTGTAGAAATGTAATTCATGTTACATGGCTGCCTCATTTAAAACTCTTCAAGTGTCTCTTGCACATAGTCCTTCCTAAAGGGAGGCCACCCCTACCTAACCTTCTATTCAAGGGAAGCCACCCCTAAGCTTCTATCCCTTAGCATCCTGCCTTTTCACCATGACTTAACTGTATTCCCTTTACAACATGCTGAGTTATTTGAAACCCTCTTATACATCGACTTTATTCTCAACCATGAGTTCTGTGAACTCAGGTTTTTACTTAGTTTGCTTGTTCCTCTCACCCCACCATCTTTCTGGCACCAAGTACTTGAAGAGCTGCAAAATGATTTTGGGGCTGCTCCTGAAATTTTCTTTCTTTCTGAAAATATGTATCTATCTTCCTTCCTTCCTTCCTTCCTTCCTTCCTTCCTTCCTTCCTTCCTTCCTTTCTTTCTTTCTTTCTTCTTTCAATCATCCCTTGCTTTCTTTTTTTTTGAAAATAGAGTTTTATGTTGCCCACAATGACCTCAAACCCTCTCTGCAGCTAAGGATGACCTTGAGTTCCTGGTGCTCCAAATCTCTCTCTTCTAGCTACTGAGATGATGGGCATGTGCTGTTAAACATCACTGAAATTCACATTTTTCTTTGGGATCACAACCCAAGCTGTTAAAAATCAAAAGAGAAAGGCAGGGGGTACAGTTTTTGTTGCCAGGGGGCTTGAGAAGCCAGGCATCTTGCACAGTCTCTTAAATTCATGCTGTAGAAAAAGGAATTTCTGGATGGAAAAAAGGAGCATTTGGAGTCAGGGTTTATCCTAGATGACTCAGAAGAGCCTGGAGGAGCTTGTTAGAAATACTGATATCCCTGGGCCTGTGGTAATTCTGAATTGCTACTGTCTTGGGTTCGTACTTCAGGATGCTGGTATTTCTTATCAAGCTCTTTCAGGTGATTCTGTTGCATAGCCAGGATTGAGAACTACCTGTGTAAGAAGTACTACAGAGTCCTTTCAGCAAAATCTTGCTAGTGTATGCAACTCTCTTGTGAGACTATGCCGGGGCCTAGCAAACACAGAAGTGAATGCTCACAGTCAGCTATTGGATGGATCACAGGACCCCCAATGGAGGAGCTAGAGAAAGTACCCAAGGAGCTAAAGAGAACTGCAACCCTATAGGTGGAACAACAATATGAACTAACCAGTACCCCTGGAGCTCTTGACTCTAGCTGCATATGTATCAAAAGATGGCTTAGTCAGCCATCACTGGAAAGAGAGGCCCATTGGACTTGCAAACTTTATATGCCCCAGTACAGGGGTACGCCAGGGCCAAAAAGTGGGAGTGGGTAGGTAGGGGAGTGGGGGGGAGGGTATGGGGGACTTTTGGGATAGCATTGGAAATGTAAATGAGGAAAATACCTAATAAAAATATAAAAAAAGAAGTACTACAGAAAAGAAAGAAAATAAGAAACATGCACTGAAAGTGAAGAAATGGGTTCTTTTGATTACTAGAAAGTTACCCTGGGCAGAGGGAAGACATACAGTATTTCCATGGTACTAGATGTAAGATAGTCCAGGATAACTCACTATGATCAGAAGGTAGGCAAGATTGAAGATGATTGTTCTAGATCTCTCATGGACCTCAAAGTTGCCTGAAAAGTTCGCAAGATAATAACATTTGGACATCAGAGAATGCACTTCAATAGAGTACATGGAGCCCAAATGGATCCTTGGTTTATTTAGATCCACAGGGCAAAAGTGCTGCCTTTCTCTAAGTGTGGCACTTTCTCTGCTTCATCCAAAATACCAAGTGTGTGAATGGGCAAGTGTGTGTGTGTGTGTGTGTGTGTGTGTGTGTGTGTGTGATCCCAACCTCATGTTTTCACTGCCCAATACCACTTACTATTTTAATATAAAAATGTGATGAAGTGCCACACACATTGTATCCCTGCCATAATTTGGATGTTGAATGGGGGTAAAGAGTAATAAGATCTATACAAATGAGCAAGAAGCAATATTCAGCTGCTATATGGAATAGAACAATATTTTATCCTTTTACAAGCAAATACCTGGAACTGTACAACATCATATTAAAGGAAATAAGACAAACTTAAACGTTGCATGTATACCCTCATATGTGGAGTCTCCATTTACATATGCATTCATATATGCATACAACATGAGAGTAGGAGAGGAACATTTTGGAAAAAGGAAAAGAAGTATCAGGATGAGGACAGGAGAGTATAACAAGTGAATATGGTCACAGCATTTGATGTACTTGAATAAAACTGTCCTTATGAAACCTATTATTTTATACAATAACATATGCTAATATTTTTTCTTTAATTTTGAAATTTTATCTTCACCTTTTCTTATGTTTTAAGAAGTTCGTACTTGAGTACAATGAAATATGACCCCCATCTACTCCTTTCTCCTCCCCTAACCAGTCTCATAAGATTACGCCCCCTCCAAAACTCATGTCTTTTTATTTCGTAATAAGCCACTATGACCTGTTAGTGAACCCCATATGTTCATGGTGAGTGGGACATTATTGAATAAAGAAAACCTACCAGGGGCCTGGAGCGATGGCTCAGTGGTTAAGAGCACTGACTGCTCTTCCAGAGGTCCTGAATTTGAATCCCAGCAATCACATGGTGGCTCACAACCATCTGTAATGGGATGGATGCTCTCTTCTGGTATGTCTGAAGACAGTGACAGTGTACTCATATACCATAAATAAATAAATAAATAAATCTTAAAAGAAAGAAGGAAAACCTACCAGTGCCTGTATCCTCACTCAGGAATGACGCTTCCTCTCCCAACCACCCACTGCTAATAGCTCATTAGTATGGGATGGGGCCTGGAAACTATCGACCTCATCTATGCTGGGATTTTCGCTGGATTGATCAATAACATATTTTAGATTTTCATAAATATGTATTTTGATCATGTTCACTCCTTATTTTGTCTGCTAGATCCACTCCCATTTCTTATCCATCCCTATACAACTTCATGTCTGTTTTTGCTAGTATGCAAATTTGCTTTTGACTTTGCTAAATGATAAAATTGTATGTACCCTTTAAGAAGTGCAGGGATTTAATTTTTACTAATTCTTTGAGTTTCACATAACATGTTCTAATCATATTTACTCTCCCTCCCACAACTCTCCCAAGATTCATTCATTATATAGTCTTTTTTTTTTCTTTCACCAATTCCAATCTGTACTATCCATATACTCCTGGAGTGAGGTCAACTTGCACAATTTTCCTCTTCCCAAAAAGTTCTATTCTGACCTTCATGTGTTTATTTTATGCTGTGTTACCTTTGATTGCTATTATTTGCATTAACGTGGAAGGTTATTTACTTGAGCAAAGGGCACGTTACACATAGCCACGCCATTAAGGAGTATAATTTTCCCCATCCAGCAACTAGTAACAGCCAATAAGTCATCAGGTATATATGGAGCCTTGTGGTCCCCTCTCTCATCCATGATGCAATGTTGATTGCCTTAGTCTTATGCAGGTAACCATGGCTACTGAGTTCATGAGTATAATGTCCAGGAGACAGTGTTTCCCAGCTCTCCTCCCATTCTCTAGTTCTTGCATTCATTCTTTCATCTCTGCCTTCCCCTTCAAGTTCCCAGAGCCTTCCTGGGGTTGACCTCTCATTAGTCAGTTACTCTCATCACTGTGTCCAGTTACGAGTATCTGCATTAACCACTGCTCACTGCAAAAAGAAACTTCTCTTATCTAGGTTAAAAGCCGTACTGCTTAAAAAAAAATCTTAGTGTTATAAAACCCTGTCTCAAAAAACAAACAAAACAAAAAAGCAGTACTGATCTATAGGCATAAACATAAATATTTAAAAGACAGTTTCACACTATATTCATTTAATAAAACATCAGTATTAGCTTCCCCACTAGGACCTAAGGCCTCCCCAGGCATGGACTTTTGACCATATTCAACTGTGCTGAGCTTTATACTTGAAAACGTTCTAAAGCTCTGATTCCGTGTATTTATATATATTCCGTGATTCCATATATACCTGATGACTTATTGGCTGCTACTAGTTGCTGGATGGGGAAAATTATACTACTTAATGGCGTGGCTATGTGTAACCTGCCCTTTGCTCAAGTAAATAACCTTCCATGTTAATGCAAATAATAGCAATCAAAGGTAGCACAGCATAAAATAATGACAGAATGACAGAACTTATTTCCTTTAAAAGCGCGTATCGTATTTCATTGACTATATAAAGTACATTTTCTTTATCCATTCATCAATTGACAGACATAAAATTGACTCCATAGTTTAGCTATTTTTGACTAATGTGGAAATGAATACAGTACCAGGGAAGACATTTCCTCCAACTTATGAATTCTTCTCCTTCGAGTCCATTCTAGGTTTGTTGGAGCATGTGGTTACTCGCTGTTTAGCTTTTTTGAGGACCCTCTACACTATGCTACACTAAATAAACTAGGCACAAGGGCAAATCCTGTAAGATTTTTCTCTGAGGTAGATTCATCTCACAGAACAGGGAGTAGAACAATGATTACCATAGACATGAAAAATGCAAGTTGACAGATGAAAGTAGAGACACATAGCCACAAGGCACAAAGTCTCAGACAGGAGGGATAAATTGTGATCAGCTGCTGTGCCACAGAGTGACCACTCTCAATAGGAAAATACTATGATTCCAAAATTGCTAAAAGAGTTGTTAATGTTCTCACCACCAATAGTTAATGAGGTGATAAACATATCAATTAGCTTAACTGTTATCTCTCTACCATGTTCATGTAAACAATTTTAAATCTATTTTATTTGGTGTGTGTTGTGGATGTGTGAGTGTACATGAATATGGGAGAGAGTGTGTGCTTGTGAGCACATATGGAAGCCATAAACTCCCTCAGGGCTAGAGTTACACATATTTATGGTATCCCTAGCTTGGTACATATGTACTGGGATCCAAACTGTTGTCCCCATGATTTTTTTTTCAGTAAGTATTTTTTAAATAGAAATTGCTGTTTTGGAGCCTGGCATGGCTGCCTTTCGGGAGGCTCTACTAGCATCTGACTGAGACACATGCAAGCCAATCATTGGATTGAGGTCGGGGACCCATATGGAGGAGTTGGGGGAAAGACTGAAGGAGCTGAAGGGGATTGCAATCCCATAGGAAGAACAACAGTGACTGTCTGGGACCCTTCAGAGCTCCCAGAGACTAAGCCAAAAACCGAGGAGCATACATGGGCTGATCAGTGGCCCCAGAGCTGAGGACTGCCTTGTCTAGTGTCAGTGGGAGAGGATGACCTTAATCTTGTGGAAGCTTGATGCTCCAGGGAAGAAGGATGCTGGTGTGGGTGAGGAGAGGGTAAGGGGGCTGGTGGAGGAACACCCACTTAGAAGCAGGGGAAGGAGGTGAAGAACGCAGGAAGGAGGGATCAGGAAGGTGGACAACTTTTGGAATGTAAATAAATAAAATAAGTTTTAAAAAAAAGAAATTGCTGTTTTATATTTCTATGGCACTAAATAGATATTTCTTTTTTAAAATTAGATATTTTCTTTATTTACATTTCAAATGTTATCCCCTTTCCTGGGTTCCCCTCCAAAAGGCCCCTATCCCGTCCTCCCTCCCCCTGCTCACTAACCCATCCACTCCCACTTCCTGGCTCTGGCATTCCCCTACACTGGGGCATAGAGCCTTCACGGGACCAAAGGACTCTTCTCCCATTGATGTTCAACAAGGTCATCCTCTGCTACATATGTGGCTGTAGCCATGGGTCCTTCCATCTGTATTCTTTGGTTGGTGGTTTAGTCCCTGGGAGCTCTGGGGGTACTGGTTAGTTCATATTGTTGTTCCTCCTAAGGGGCTGCAAACCCCTTCAGCTCCTTCAGTTCTTTCTCTAGCTCCTCCTTTGGGGATCCTGTTCAGCAAGAACTCTTAACTGCTGGGTTATCCTTCCAGCCCTTACTATGGATAATTGTCATTTGCTAGTTAAGAATCATCGTATGTTTTTCCCCACTTCATCCCTCATATTCTCATCCTCAACCCTCCTCTACCCAACCCCCTCCCTCTATCAACCCCCAATATCTAATCTATTTCTTCTTCTCAGTGAGATTCAAGTATCTCCTCTGGATCTTCCTTGTTTCTTAGCTTCTTCGAGTCTGTGGTTTGTAGCTCGTGGTATGGTGGGGACATCTTTTGGGTATATCTTGGTCTTGAGGTAGTACTATTTCCAGTTTTCTGAGAAATGCCAAATTGATTTCCACCGTGGTTATACCAATTTACACATCCACCACCAATGGAGGAGTGTTCCCCTTTCTCCACATCCTTACCAGTATAAGCTGTGGCTTGATTTTTTTTTTTTATCTTAGCCATTCTGATGGGTGTAAGATGGACTCTCAGAGTCATTTTGATTTACATTTTCCCCATGACTAAGGACATTGAACATTTCTTTAAATGCTTCTCAGCCATTAGAGATACTTCTATCAAGAATTCTCTCTTTAGATCTGTATCCTATTTTTAATTGGGTTATTTGGTTTGTTAGTATCTAATTTTATGAGTTCTTTATATATTTTGGATATCAGCCCTAGCATACCTGTCCTCTGAGAAGCTTCACCCAGCAGCTGATGAAAACGGATGCAGATACCCGTAGTCAAACATTAAGTGGATCTCAGGGAATCTTGTGAAGAAGGGGAGAAAGGACTGAAGGAGCCAGAGAGGTAAAAAATACCACAAGAAAACATACAGAAATAACTGACTTGGGCCCATACAGAGACTGAGCCACCAACCAAAAGGGCATACATGGAACAGACCCAAGTTCCCTACACATAAGTAACAGATGTACAGCTTGGTCTTCATGTGGAACCCCTAATAACTGGAACAAGGGCTGTCTATGACTCTGCTGCCTGCCTTTGGATCCCTTTCCCCTAACTGGGCTGCCTTGTCTAGCCTCAATAGGAGAAGATGCAGCTAGTCCTACTGAAATTAGATATGTTATAATGTGTTGATATCCATGGGAGGCATCCTCTTCTCTGAAGAGAATGGAAGAGGGAGATGGGGGAGGGGAGGGGAGAGGGAGGGACCTCAAGGAAAGGAAAATCCAAATTAATTAATTAATGAACAATGGTTATGAGTTACATCCCATAAAAAGGACTAAACACAGAAAAAAACTAATGAAAACAAATTAAATGAATTAATCCTACATTAACTTCTTACCTTCTGATATTCTCCAAACTTCTTTTCCCCAATCTTTAGTGGTTACAGTCTCTAGTCTTCCACTCTGCAGTTGGAGAAGCCAATAACTGCGGATAGGAACTCCTCATATCCACCTGTTTTCCCTTATAGAAAATTGCCATTTTCAACAGAAAGAGTTTCTGAGATAGAAGCAAAATGGTACTACCTGTCGCTTGACATAGTTAAAGGTAGTTTGGGGCCAGACTAAAAGGCAGCAAGAAAATCTCTGCTGGTCCTTCTCTCTAATCTAGAGCCTGCTTCCCTGGGGTTCTGATGAATCCGCACCTTTCCTGGGTGTTGGAGTTTCGGTGCTATCTCACAAGTCTCTCTTGCAGCCTTGGGATTATCCCAAGTAATGAGCTACATGATAGGGATTGCTTCCTATGGTTTGATTCCCCACTTGCCCACTACATAGCTGGATTTCAATAAACTTTACTTTGATTCTAAGCTTATTATAAAGTACACAGTGCCCTGAGTCACTTGCCACTGTGTTTGAACTACCTTATGGGACTGTAGTTTGTACATCTGCTTTCTTGAAAAAAAATATGTTTTTTCTAAACAGGGATATAAGTGACTTTTCTTATAATGAAATGATCTTGTTTTAAATCTTTAGACACAGAACTTTTTTGAAGTAAACAGCTGAATGCTTATGTGAAATTGTAATGACATGATTTTCAGTAATGAAAGGAAGCAGTGATGTCACACACCAAACACTATTCAGGAACAGTGAGTAATTCCATTTCGGGAAGCTCCCTGACTTTCTTAATGGGGTTAGCACTCTAGACACGTGAAAAGACACTACATTTGGGAACAGTTGATTTCTGCCAAGTGGTCTCACATGTTGCTTCCTTTTAGTCTCAGTCTTCTTCTGAGACTGGCAGAAGAGCTGTGAGCTCTGCATGTCAACCACGACACTGTCACAGAGATCCTTAGGAACATGGCCAAGGCAGGACTTACAAATCAGCGCCAGAGCCAGGGCAGTGCCATGGCATGCCCTGTTTTTGTCTGGAATACAGAACTGTCTGTGTAGTATTAGCTGGCAAACAACATGAAGACCAAAATGCTAAATGCCAGAATGTCTGAATTCCCTAAGCATGCAAACCCTCTGTCCACATGAATCTGTTCTCTATACAGAAAGACAATCACAGGTCTATTAGCCACATGCTTCAGGCTCCATTAGTGTTGTTTGCATTGTTGCTGTTTGGAATATGTCTGTTGTTCTGTGTCTACTGATTTTCTAACCGTAACATTTGCAATGTCCAAAGTGGGGAGGACTGTGAACCAATAATTTATTTCGTTGGTTATTTTTTTAATGGAATCCATAAGTTTGAATGACCCTCACATGCCATTTAATTCAGTCTCTCTTAGCTTTAGAAAGCTGAGTCCCCAGAAAGAGAAATGACTGGCTTAAGGTCACAGAGAGTAGAAGAGGCAGACTACAGTTGTAATTACTTCTTTGTAGCCCAGAACCTGTTTCTTTGATTGTAGCTAAAGTTGTCTACTCTCTTTACATTAGGGAGAATGGTTTTCATACAATAGTTAACTTTGATTGTGCTCATGTTGTTTCAAACTTTGGGCTAAGTACTATTTGTTCATTTCATATGTTTTAAACCTGCTTCTTGGGCTAAGTAGTGATGGAGTGCTTGTTGCTTACACCAAAGGTAAGTAGAATTGCAAGATCAAGAATACAAAACTCTCTCTCAGTCCCCCTCAGCATCCCATCTCTCTCACATACACAGACACACACAGGTGCACACACACACACACACACACACACACACACACACACACACACACACACACTTCTGACAGTATTACAGTGTTACAGGCTGGGAAATCTAAGATTGAGGTGTTGGCAAACTGAGAAGACACCAATTTTCAGATCCACATCCTCATGTCTTTCCCACTTAGAAATAGCACATTTTTTTTCTCATTTCTGTGAGGGCATCACTGAAAGTGAGTTTAGTTCAAGCGAATTTCCTTCTTTGTTTACTAATTTATTCGCTCAAAGAGCATATGCACAATTTCCGGGTTCCCTTCATAGCACTTCAAACAAAACCTTTCCAACCACAATTGTGTTTTTTTTTTAATTCATGAAAGAACGAGTAAGTCAGTAATCAACACCCCTCCCTGCTCTCTCTCCATTCTTACAAGAAGCTATGAAAACCTCAGGGAAACACTCAATGGTGGCTCCTTTTGGGGTTTGAAACTCTGGGGTCTTCACTTCAGGTCTAGTAATTTTATCTCCTACCAAGGCATCTCCATGGTTGGTATTGTTGTCAAAAAGAGAGCAAGATTCTAACCTTAAAAACAACCAGTATAGTCCTCTGAGCTTTTATTTTCTTATTTTGAATATAAAATGCAATGAAATGACCACATTTATTTTTTTTTCTTCTCAAATGGGTGTCCCTACATTTCATTTTGATAATATTGTTTTCCCTTAGCAAATATCTTTCCTGTCCTCTGAGATTTCAATCTCTGCTTTTGAACAGCTTGCTAGAGGAGCCTGTTTCACAAGCACAATGGCCTTGGCCTTTCTAGGGAAGACAAAGGGCCAAATTAAAGGCACAGCTGGTGACTTGCCACGGGCTGGGCAGGAGAGAGCTAGTTAGTATTCACCCATTTCCCTCTGCCCAGTTGGCAGGCTTGCATTTCTCTCTTTTTTCTTCCCATAAAGGCTGGAAGTAAAGAATCACTAGGTTTTCATTGTACTTGGAGCAGCTGGGGCTATCAGCAAGGGCCTGCCTGGATTTGCCTTCTTTTGCAGTAAAGATTAGAAGGCCCGGAAACAGAATCGCAAAAACAGGAAATGCAGCAAATAAACACTAACTTTCAACTCCTTGTGCACATAATCTTTCTGCCTTACAAACAGCATGCATTTCCCTCTATTTCTGGGAATGTATGATTTTGTTGGGAGAAAATTCTTGCTTTGTAAGCATTATAAACAGGATAAGTTACAGCATTATAGGGCACAGACTCCTTGGCTTACTTCTTCCAACTAGGCCCTACTTCCTAAAAGCCTATTCAGCTACAAATTCACCGAAGGATAAGTCCATTGATGAGGTTAGCATCTTCAAGGCCCAATGACCTTTCTTTCAGTAGCACAACCAGCTGGAGACAAGCCTCTGACATGTGGCTATTTGAAGGCCATTTTGTATCTGATCTATAAGAGCCACTGAGGACAAGGCTGCCTGTGTGTTCACCAAGTACATTTGTTTTTCTTAGACACTCACAACAAATGTGGTTTTCTGGGCTCCCTTGCTGTGAAGTTGGGGGAAGAGGCTCAGTTCTAGCTTGAGGAATGTGGGAAGAAGTGTTATTTGCTACCTCTTGCTTTGGCTCAAAAATACAGTACTTTGAGTTCCTTTCTTCATCCTCCTTTCATTTATCACCAATGAGTTGCATCTTATCCAGGGGGGACTCTAAAGCTCTCAAGGATGAAAAAAGCAATAGATATGCAGAGGAAACCTGCTTAGGGGAGCTATCAGGAGCATCTGAGTTGGGCTTTGCGCAAGGGATCTATAAACTTGGTGTTGTGTCACTGAGATTTGAGGTTTATTCATTGGAACTATAGCAGTCAGCCTACCCTGATTAATGTAGCAAGCTATGAGAACTCTACTCAGCACAATAACTTGTAGATAGTGGCTACTTGCAAATATATCTTCAATACATTCACTCATTCTTGTCCCCACTTTAATTTGTCTTGGCTCACAATTAACACTTGGGAATATTGTTAGATATAGGACTAATGTTTCAGTATGAGTACTATTTTATGATATATTAGACAGATGGGGTAATGGGCCATGAGATTAAGATTTTTTAACAGTTTTAAATGAGTGTGTGTGTGTGGGTGTGTGTGTAAAAAGAGAGGGCTCAGTTGCTTAAAACTTTGTAAATCCATGTCTTAGAATGGGGCATACATTCAACATTCTCACAAGATTTCAAAGACATCAAATAACTTACCCTAGACTGGGCCACCTTCTACCCCCAGAGGGAACTGGTTCTTACCCTCTTAGACACAGTAGTCCTTTGTACCTTACATAAAATAACAACAGTAGCATGCCTCTGAGGTGGGGTTTCCCTTAGGTATTGTGTTAAAGGGTCTTAGAACTTTCATTTTCAGGAAACTCTTCTTTGGGGAGGATCAAATAAAATAGTATATACTAAGGCTCTTTGTGAAACATTAAAGTACTGTGGGACTGTCACATCATTAACCATTGTTTTACCAGTAAAGCCCATTTCCTCCTTTTCTGTTCTTTTAATCATGTAACATAATTTTCTTTACTCATCAGCCACTTAAAAGAACAAGAGTTGAAAGGCATATTCGAAATATCTACATTGCAGATGTAAATAGTCAAATGCTTGAATTAGATACGTGTGGTGGTGTTCCTGGAATATGTGCTATACACTGAAATGAGAGAGTTAAAGCTAGTTTTCCTGTAGAAAACATGTTCCTTGGAGATACTGTAGTAGAATCATTTCCTAACTCTGGGTTAACTTTTTTATTTTTATTTTTATTTTTTTGTAAATAAAGGGACTAGTAGTACCTTTCCTGACATATTATCAGGGTTTAATGGGCTGGGTTATATCTATGACATATATGATACAGTATCTGTTATATAAATAGTACCCTATAAACTACAGCTCCCATGAAAACAAAATATTTTATCCTCACTGACACTCATTTGTCTCATAGGTGAAATGAGGGCAGTGATGCTGCAGACTGTCTTGTAAGGTTATTGTCGAGAACAAATAACGTAAATCAAACATCTCCCTTCATCCACAAGGACCCGCAGTCTAAGACTGGGAGTGAATGCCAGAAGCTGTAGTAGTAAGAAACCCCATGGTTTCCCTGAACATACAACCTTATGTATATAATTCAGTTCAATTTGTGCATTCATTATAAAAGATAACCGTAGCCAACATTCAGAAGGAACACTTCATAATTAAAGTTAAGTGAAAAGTGGTCTTTCACTTCATTATAATATAATCTCCTTTTTTTGATACTGAGACATGATATATAAAGGAATGATCTGAGATGTGTATCACATTATCAGACTACCATTATCTTTCTAATGATAAAGCATGGTTGTTGAGACAAAACAATGCCAGTTGAGCATGAGTAACTGGAGCCATGGAAAGTAGAAGTATGCATAAAGGAAAGCCCCTTTATGTGTAAAGTATTTATAAAAGAGTGCCAGACACAGAGAAAACTCGGTTAATCGTACTAGCCAGTATAGTGCCTAGATCCTAGCAACCAGGGGGAGTTGAAGCTCCAGAATTTCTCTGAGTCTCTGACTTTTGTAGCCTGGATTCTGTGAGCTGGTAGAGAAAATCTCATAAGTCTGAAATATGCACACTACAATTAAAGTTTCTGAACACTCTTAAAATCTAGATATTAATCCATTTTTTTAAAGTTTTATTTATGTGTTTGTTTGTTTTTTCAGAACACGCTCTCACTATATAGCTCTGACTGTCCTGGAACTCACTATGTAGATCAGGCGACACTTGAACTCTGCCTGCTTTTGTCTCTCCAAGTGCTGTTATTAAACATGGGCACCATTACACACAGCTTAGTTTTCTTTTAGATTCTACATTTCCCACAGATTCTGTTTCAAATTTGTTGTTTATTATTATTATTCTTAAAACTTCTACCAATATTCTTGCCCTCTTATACCAGGCAGATGACCTTACTTTCTACTTCAAAGAAAATGGATTAGCTTGAGAAAACTGCTCTTGGCTTCCCAGTTCAAACCAAAACAAAGCAAAACAAACAAACAATGTATCCTTGGTTACAGGATTCAGAACACACTTGAGAAGAGTGTTTGACTGGGAACTGCTCCTTTACCTTTCCTGACTCCTCTCCCTTTAAACTTTCCCTGAAACAGTAGATTGTATTGCTTTGCCCAATGTTATGTCTCTCTGGCTATCCACATAGCCATCCGATCCAGCACCGAAAGGTATAACTTGAGCCTTTCTTTGGGCCTTCATTTCCATATGACACTCTTGTGGATGTCTTATAGAACTCAAATAAAATTTCTATGATTTTCTCTTGTTAGTTTGTCTTTCATTATAAAAACTGAACATCAGCAAGGAAAAGATATTTTGGATTTTTGTTGCTGGTTTTGGCTTATATGTTGTATGTATTCTTTTGAGACAGGGTTGGTGTGTAGCCCGCCTGGCCTGTACTCATTATGCATCCTTCTGCCTCTCTACCGCCCACCTGTGGCCATCATGGATGTGTAACAGTATGGCTGCAACAAGTCCTTAGAGGTTTACTCTGAAGTAGACCAATACAGTGAGGAAGAGCTGGGAACTTGTTACTAGTTGAGGGATCTTGAGGAAGTTACATAAATTCCTTGAGCCTCAGTTTTTCCCACAGTGACCACCTCATAGTTTGGTCCTGTGGACTGAGGTAACCTGAGTAAGTGCTCACACAAAACATGACATAAAAACACATTACTATTATTGATGTCTTACTTTACATCTATTGCTATGGTCGGAATGATGGAGTCTCCAAGGATTTGCATGTTAAAACCTGCTGTCCAAGGAAGTGCTGAGAGGTGATGAGGTTATGAGGATAGAACCATCACAGAGGCCTTGGAGAGTCCCCTTTTCTATTGACCATGAGGAGACACAATGAAAGGGGGCTACCTATACACTAGGAAACAAGTCCCCACAAGTCTGTGAATCTGTTGGCTTCTCATTCTTGACCTTTCTGGCCTCTGGGACCAGGAAAATAACTTTCTGTTAGCTGTAAGTTGCTCACTTTGTGCCATTTTTGTCACAGCATCCTCAGTGGAACATGGCAGCCACTTTGATTGGTATACATCTTCTCTCCTCCACGATTACTCTTCTGCATTCTTCCCTTGAACTATTACAACAGACCTCTTGCTTATAGATTTGTCTCCATACTCAGTCTAGCTTCCATGTGGCAGCCAGAGAGTATTTCTGAAGAGCAAATTAAATTTACCTTTCCCTGGATTGGGGCTCCTCAGTGCTTGCCAGTGTCCTCAGGATAGAATCTAAACCCCTGAAAGTCTCTACTGATGTGTCATCCCTCTCCTTAGCAGAGTCTTTCCAAGATTTAAGTTAACCAACCTCCTCTGATCTTTTTTCCTTCCTTTCCCTGGTGAGTCTTAATGAATTTTTCAACCTCAGTTCCCTTCTTGGCCATTGGAGACTATATTAGGCCCCTTTCTGTGCTCCTGTGGTACCCTAGAGCCATTCACATCTATTTCCATCCACCCTTAGTAGTGAGATAGCATGACTTACTTCTCTATTAGCCTAGAACACTTAGTCCTTGAGTATATGGAGTATGTCTTCTTCATAATGTTCAACACAGCTCCTGCTTCATCATAAATGGTCAATAAATCGTTTCTGGATGAATAAAGAGTAAAGATTATCTAAAGGTCAATATTCCAATTTTATCTAGAAATAATGTCTATGCCATACATTCTTGGTCCAATGTAAGTCACAGACTTGTTCAACTAGAGCATCCTGAAATATATAAGAAGACAGCATGTAAGTGATTCTCCATCTTCCTCTGATCAGGTACTGTTGGTTGTCATCTAACACTACCCCCACAGTATTTTTTGTCTGTGAACAACAGGAACTTCTTTATATTTTGCTTATTTTTATGTTATGCGCATTGGTGTTTGGCCTGCATGTATGTCTGTGTAAGGGTGTTGGATATTCTGAAACTAGAGTTACAGACAGTTGTGAGCTGCCCTGTGGGTGCTGGGAATTGAATCTGGGTCTGCTAGATGAGCAGCTAGTGTTCCTAACCACTAAGCCATCTCTCCAGCTCTGAATACCAGAAACTTAATGACAGAAATTTAGTACCTAGCACAGCACTGAAGGAGCACTGTCATTTGGACATAGTGCGAGAGAGAATCTATAGTTTTTTTCAGAGTACATTTAAAGAAAGCAATTTACTGTGGATATTGTTTATGCATTGTTTGGTGTTGACATACTGTTATGGTTGCAGTCCCAAAGGAGAAATTAAGAGTGATTTTTATAAGTTCAGTTATGTGAATATTGGTTTGTATAAATATGTGGTAGAGAAATGTCAGAAGTATGTCTAGGGCCACTTCAGAAATTGTGGAAAATTCTGTCCTAACCCCAACCAAAAATCATTTAAAGACTTTTTTCCATAAAAATCAAGTGAGCATCCCAAATATTGGTATTTAAATTTAAACATTCTAATATAGTACAATCCAAGATAGATTAATTTGATACATGCTGAGGAATGATAGCAGAAAATATTAAAGGTTTTTGTTTTCCATAAATAAACCATTATCTTTCTGTCAGAGGCAGAAAACTTTATGTGTCTGTCTATTAAGAACACCGCAGTTCATAAGCTATGAGTGCCTCAAATCTGACTGAAATATTTCAGGCAGCTTTCCCTGGCATTGTATGCTTTGAAAGCATATTCGGTGCAAAGAAGACACATTGCATGATCCAAACCAAGGTTGCAATGAAGTCCCACAATGCATAGGGGCCAGCAGTGTCAGCAATGACTCAAAGTAATTATACACGTGATTTTTGAATTCGAAACGTTTTATGGTTGCCAACTGTTTCGGGACCCTCCCCTTCAATTATGAGCTCATGGTTTAAGAAGCTGCACTGTGGAGCATCAGTTGTTTCTCTTCATATGTGTAGCTGACCAGCAGGGATGCCACCTCAAGAGAGTATCCATGTAAGAGACAGTTTCTACTGAATGGGCATCTCTCTTGTGCTATTATTTTTTTTATTAGGTATTTTCCTCGTTTACATTTTCAATGCTATCCCAAAGGTCCCCCATACCCACCCCTCCAATCCCCTACCCACCCACTCCCCCTTTTTGGCCCTGGCGTTCCCCTGTACTGGTGTGCTATTTTAAAGGTGGGAAAGCAGTCAGCCGTAGGATCTGAGGTTCTATATGTTCGATTGACCTTTTTCTGTTTCTCCATTGTCTTGTGAAAAAATGCTTTTGGACAACCTCTGATAGCTAGGTTTTTATAGACAGAACTGTGAAATTGGACATTCTGGTCATGTTTCAGGCCTATAGTATTTCTGTTAAAGCTTGGTTAATGATTTTTTTTTCTGTCGTGACTTTATTTTCTATTACACACTGCTTATGGACAAATATAGGCGACTCAGATTTCACCCAAGAAGTGGAAGAATCTTGGCCACATCTCAGAAAAAAAGGGGGGCACCTAGTCAGAAATGTCCTGGTACTTGGGACTGTGCTGAACAGGAGCATTCTATGAATCCCCAGGGTGGGGCCAGCTGGCACTTTTCAGCAAGTTGTAGCTACAGACAGCTGGGAGGGGTTATATAGTCTATGCATGTGTGCTTGTGTATATGCAGAGAAAAACATTTGTGATAGAGATACCTAATCAGTCATTATGTAAAGAATCAGGCCTTCATTTCTTTCAGTGCTAAGTGCTTTCTGAAGACTGTGCTAAGTATTAAATTTTGTTTATGAAGGATTTCATATTGTTGTTCAAATTAATAACAATATGAATGTGTGTGTCTGTATATGTATATCTATGTGAAGTACCAAGTGAGGAGTTGTGGGGAATGGAAATAGTTCGTATCAGAATATATTGGAATGACTATCAGAGCCTCTGCATCCCTCCTCCTAAGGACTGATGCAAACAGGGTGCTTGTCTCCCTTTGGATCTCATAGCTAAGTTGGACTACATGGCGTAAACTACTTGAATTCCTTTCTGGAAAGATGGCCACTTGTTTCAGAATCCAAGCTGAGAAAAGCAACAACTCAGCAGCTGTGGCATTTCTCAATTCGTGCCTCACTGATATGCCAAAGCACAGTGGGGAAGTCATAGGAGGGGTGCCTCTCTCTAAGAAAAACAATACTAAGTACAAAGACAATTCTGTAGGCTTTGTATTAACATTTAGCTGTGTGAACATGAGGCTACTGGCTTGTCTTAAAACTTAAAGTATGTTAGTGTCTTATTGGAAACTGCCTGTTGCCACAAGTCCAAACAATACTTATGCATTCACTGAAGAACACAGGTAATGGGAGAGCTTAGAGTGGTGGTTCTCAACCTGTGGACCATGACCCCTTTGGCAAAAGACTATCTCCTAAAATATTAACATTACAATTCAGTACCATAGCAAAATTACAGTTTTGAATTAGCAATGAAATTGTTTTATGACTGGGGAGCCACCACAGTATGAAGAGCTGTGTTAAAGGGTCACAGCATTAGGAAGGTGGAGAACCACTTGTTTAGTGCATTAAAAACAAACCCCAACTTATCTGAAGACATGATGAAGTTCTAAGATGTGGAAAATGTTAAAAAGCAAGCTGTACTCTATTCTCCGGCAGTTCTGATTAGTTATGTTACATGGTTTTGTTTCAGGCGTAGTATTGAAAATGCCTTTCTGTTTCTTTATGATGATTTATGGAGAAAACTGGTGCGATTCAAGATAGATAGACATTAAAGAAAACAGGCATCTTTAAGTCAAGCTATAACTTCACATTAACATCTCTTAGTGCTGCTTTTCTTATGAAGTCCCTCTCTCTTTCTCTCTCTCTCTCTCTCTCTCTCTCTCTCTCTCTCTCTCTCTCTGTGTGTGTGTGAGAGAGAGAGAGAGAGAGAGAGGGAGAGAGAGAGAGAGAGAGAGAGAGAATGTGTGCACACAAGCCTGAGTGCAAATAGACCCCAGAGGTTATGGTCAAGTGTCTTCTTCAGTCACGCTGTATCTTCTATTTTAAAACAGGTCTCTCATTGACCCTTGGGGTTACTGACTCGGTTGAATTGGCTGGCCAATAAAGTCCAGGGGCAATCTCATGGATGTGCTCCCCCAGTGCTGTGCCTAGCTTTTACACGGGTTTTAGGGATTGAATGCTGGTCCTCATGCTTGCACAGCAAGCACTTTACCAACTGTGGCTCTACTTTTGACTGTTTTTTGATGGATTAAAGAAAAGAAAATAGCTTGGTCCTTAAAACTTGTTACTAATGGCTACTTTTAAAAGGTCAGAGGAGTTAGTGGTGTTATGGCGTCACGAAGGCATTAAAATGGTGCCCTTTCAAAGTGTAGACGGAACCCAAGAGGTGGCTATATATACTTCTTAAAAGGTCAATATTTCTCAAATCATAACACAGTATCTAATTATTTTAGAAAATGAGGGGGAAATTTAAAGTACATTTACTGAATGTGTAATCTGTGCACTGCTGGTGCTGCCATTGTCCACGACCAGGAGTTGTATTAGGTTATTTAATCACCTAGCTCTGGAAGTAAGGAACAATCACAAGGGACGATTTCCATCTTAAAAGCCTTCAAAAATATATGTGACTGTTTCTTAAAAGAAACCTGGTGCACAAAAACCCAAACTTTACAAAATGCGTAGCTTAGTGTGTGATAAATGTCAAAATAAGTTATTCTTCCTTTTAAAAGATTCATCCTGGGGTGCCGTTTTGCTTTCTGCTTTTTGGTCCTAGGGGTCAACTTCAGGGCTAAGCATATTTCATTATAGCACAGAACGAGCCCAACACTCAAGATTCCTTCCTTGCTTGCTTCCTTTCTTCCTCTCTCCCTAACTCCCTCCCTTCCTTCTCTTCTTCATTTCATTAAAATACATTTTTATTTTATTTGCATGAGTGTTCATCTGAGAGTAGGCATGCAGGACCCCCCATGGAGGCCAGAAGAGGCCATTGGCTCCTCTAGAATTGGAGTTACAAGTTGATATGAGGTGCCGTATGAATGCTAGAAACTAAATATAGGGTTTCCGGAAGAGCAGCAAATGCTCTTAACCATGCCTCTAGCTCAGTGGTCCCTAACCCTCCTAACGCTGGGAACTTTACTTAATACAGCTCCTCATGTTGTTGAGACACACAGGTTAAGAACTGCTGCTCACTCTTTCTTGGTTTTTATTTAATTTACCTTCTTACTTACTTACTTACTTACTTACTTACTTACTTTTAGAGATGTAATCTTCACTCAATTGTCAAGAAAGGTCTTGAACATCCCATGGCTCTGCTCCAGTTGCCTGTGGAACTGGGATTGCAGGCCTGTCGCACTGGGGAGTGCTTCAACAGTAACCTTTCCTGTCAAAGTTCCAAATTGCTGGGAAGAGGCTCCTTCTAGCTGGGCTACTAACTGTGTTCTGGTCAAGCATCCCCATACCTCTCTTAGACACTACTGGAATTGTGTCTACTGTTTTGAGAGTTAAATGTGATCGTGTGTGGCCCTATGGCCAGGAGAGTGATGTCATGTGACAGTTACGCCATTTCTGCTATTTTATACTGATTTAGAATGCTTCTTATATGAGTTTCAAGCTTACCTCTTTTGTGTTCTTTTACCCATTTTATGAATTGATTTATTTTTGTTGTTCTTCTAGGTTTTTTAATGACACTTACAGCAGTGAGATTAAAACTCCACTTGTGCATATTTTAGCAAAAGTGTTTTAATAGCATGCAATGAGTCCATTTATTAAAAACCACCCCCAAACACAGTGATTTGAAATAACTAGGTAGAATATACTTTTGATTGGGACTGTCTAGTTTGTTTGTTATTTTACTTTAATTTTGATTAGCATGAATTAATTGTACATGTTAATGGGGGTAAAGTATGATATTTGAACACATGCACACAGCATGCACTGATCAAATCAAGGCAATCAGTGTTTTCCTCTTCTCATCAGTCTTTTTTGGAGCTTTCAAATTCCTGTCGTCTGCATTTTCAAAAACCATGTACTAGGTTACTGTGAACACTACTAGTTCTCCCTGGTACTGCAGAACAACTGTCTCCTTCAGTCTAAGTCTGTTCTGGTACCCATTATTGAATCACTCTGCAGTGTGATGTCCTGCCATTCATAAGCACACTCACTGTGCTCTGATATTGCTAGTCATGTATTTCTACACTATATATTAACTTCCTCAGGTACATAGGCAGTATTTCACTCAGGTTTATAAGCCAGTACCTACCCTATAATAAGTTATAAATAAATATGTGTTAAATTCACAAGCATTTCTCTGCTTGGATCATAGTAGCAATCTCCATTTTTATATTTTCAATTATTTATTTTTATTCATTCTATAATTCTATATTCTGAGGAAGGTCCTGTGCCACTCAGTTGTGATTGCCACCTTCTGTATGGTGACTGTTTTTAGATCTCTGTCTGGTTCCAGCATCTTCCCTGGCTTTCCAAATGAACCCATCTACTTGTAGCTCTAAGACACATTAAAGTGAACATGAACTCAACCAAAGTTACCTTCAACTCAAGGTTTCTCTTTACTCTGTTTCCTCTAGTTCAGGAAAAGGTGTCACTGTCTTTTCTAGCCATCCAGCAGAACCCCAAGGAACACTGCCCATCTCTCATGCTCCACATCCAGTTAAGGCACCAACATCTGCCCATGTTTCTTTCAGTTTCATTACTTCAATTCTGCCACCTCTTACTAATCCTGCTGTCAGGACTGGGAATAGGACTCAGTGGCAGAGTACTTGTCTAACATCCGAAGGTTCTATATACAACCCTCAAAATACAATCAGAAAAGACCCATGATCTATTCTTCTTGAGGTACTTACCCAAGACATCATTTGTCACCTGTACATTTTCTTTCCTTGCCTCATTTCGAATTAATCTTGTGTTTAATGTTTTCTTAGGAATACTTCAAAGCACATAGTAAAATTAAATCATATAACAGACATTTTTATTCCTGTCACTAAATTATATCATTCATATTTTGAAAACTTGCTTTACAGCCTGTATTTTAAAATAAATATTAACTTAAATACCTCAAAACAAGTCTCTGAAAATTAAAGTTATATTTTTGATAAGCATATTGTTTTTACATCTAGTAAATGAATAATGATTTAATAATATCTAAGAGTCTACTCATATTCAAGTTTCCCCAGTTGTCCCAAGGAACCAGAGAAGAAGGATCCAAACACAGTGATCTTATCAAGGACCAATTACTATACCTTTACTTTCTGGTTTTTTTTGTTTTTTTGGTTTTTTGAGACAGGGTTTCTCTGTGTAGCCTGGACTGTCCTGGAACTCACTCTGTAGACCAGGCTGGCCTTGAACTCAGAAATCTGCCTGCCTCTGCCTCCTGAGTGCTGAGATTAAAGGCATTCGCCACCACGCCCTTTACTTTGTTTAATCTAGAACATTGCCCTTTAAATACCTCCAGAATAGTTGGGTTTCTGAGACAATGTGTCATGTAAGTAGATAAGGGCCTCTCCCTCAGTGTGTAGCCATTAACAGCTTACTTCCTGATGGTCTTGCCTCTACCTCCCAAAGACTGGAATGACAATCATGAACAACCAGGCTAGGCCTACTCCCATTTTTTTTTCAAACATTGGGATTCTTAAGGGAGAGAATATGTTTTCCTGTAGAGTGTTTCCTATAGGGCTGTCAGCCTGTGTCCACACTTGGGGAGGCAGAATGTGGGGTGTTTGGCTTCACTTATCCCAAGTCACCACCTAGCTGGTGCTGGGCCATGCGGAAGCACGGAGACACGGCTGCTGGATGGGTGGAAAAGTGCAGTCTTAGCTGTGGGAAAACAGGGGTTCCCTGGGCCTGTGATGAGGCCAGGGTTATGGGGTTCTCAGACTCTTGGACATCCAGGCTCTGGTGAAAGTCTCAGAAGAGCAGAGAACAGCAGGGGATGGGGAGGTGTTAGGAGTGGCTAGCCAGGGGGCTGGGGCCAGGAGGCTTGGTAGCAGTTGTGGCTGGGAGCACCGAGAGGCCTTCTATGGGAGATTAGGCTGCAGCTCCCCACAGCAGATCTCAGTGAAGAGAAACAGTCCATGGTTCTAAACAGTTTATTGTCATGGCAGAAAGTGGTTTATAAAACCATATCCCCCCACCCCTCAGGGTGGGCCTGAAATTAATACCTTTTGCAGGGAGGAGTGTCTGGGAAGGGAAGCTGATTGGCTAAACCCTTCAAGCCTTTAGGTACCTCAATAGCATGGAGAACTCTGATTGGGGCCTATGTCACTAGAGATCACCTCTCTTTTATGTGAGAAGCATGGCACATGATCCAAGTCAGGAATCTAACAGGAAGCTGGGAGTCACTTAAGCCTCAGTTGTGTGCCCACTTAGTCTCCGAGTCTCAACCTGCTGTACCTTACCAAACCTCCCGGCATGGTTTTACATCCCAGTTTCCCTCTTTTTCTGATTGCTGCTCTATAATATTGTGTAGCCTCTGCATATTCTGAAATCTGGAAGATAAATAGAGCCCTCATCGTATGCAGGGGAAATTTTTTAGGCAGCAACCCTTATATTTGAAATTGGACTTTCTCAAATATCATGTGTTGAAATTCAAATGACCCAAAACTTTGAGTTTGGACTGTATTTGGAAAACTACGATCTTTAAGAAGTTGGTTAAGTGAGCCGGGCATGGTGGCACACGCCTTTAATCCCAGCACTCGGGAGGCAGAGGCAGGCGGATTTCTGAGTTCGAGGCCAGCCTGGTCTACAGAGTGAGTGCCAGGACAGCCAGGGCTACACAGAGAAACCCTGTCTGGAAAACAAAAACAAAAACAAAGAAAAAAAGAAGTTGGTTAAGTGGGGTTAGGCTGGAGAGATGGTTTTATGGGATGGGGGTTTGTTGGAGGGGTAACCAGGAAGTGGGGTATCATTTGAGATATAAACAGATTATTAATAAAAAACTTATAGAACATATAAGGGAGAAATAAATGGCATACTAGTTCAAAAAAAGAGTAATTCTTGCTCTTCCAGAGGACCTGAGTTCGATTCCTAGCACCCACAAAGTACCTCACAGCTTTCTCTAGCTCCAGTTTCATGTCTTCTGGCTTGAGTAGGCACCCAGACTGCATATGGTGCACAGACATGCAGAAAGACAAAATATCCATACACGTGAAATAAAAATAAATAAAAGTGATTTTTAAAGTGTAGTCATTAGGGTGAGCTCTAATTCAGGTCAACTCATGTCAGCTCAGACATAAGTAAAAACCACCAGATTTGCTTGTGCAGAGAAAAAACCATGTGTGGACATACTAAGAGATGTTTAAGACATTCAGTCTGTATTTTGTTACAACAGCACCAGCACTTTATGTGCCTGACACATAAAGTTTTGTATGTCATGTTGTATCCCATCAAGAAGTCTGACAGAGAAACACTAAGTTCTTGGGAAACATGGAATCCCTCCAGGCATACTTCTGCCTTGCACAAAGGAAACTATAGGGCAACATTTTGGTATTGTGCCAATATCTCTATCAATGGTCCAGCCTTTCATATTAGTGTAACTTTCATGGATGATTTGGAGAGAATAAAATGTTTCATTATTAGCTTCTCCGCTTCATCAGTCTTCTGAATCAACTACCTTTGGTTCTTCTTCTTCTTGGAGCCTCCAGAAGCCTTGGATTGATTAGAAGAAAAAAAAAATCCCTCTGCCTTTAAAAGATTAACTTATTTTTATTTTATGAATATAAGTAGTTTGCCTACAGGTATATCTGTGCACCACATGCATGTCCAGTGCCCACAGAGATCAGAAGAGGGCATCAGATTCCCTGGAACTGGAGTTATAGATAACTGTGAGCCACCATGTGAGTGCTGCGACTACATTAGGTCCTCTGAAAGGTCAGCCAGGCTTTTAATCACTGAGGCATCTCTCCAGCCCCAAGAGCTCTCTTTTGAAATAGACACACTCAAGCTCCTGGGCTTATGGCTTGGCAAGAATTTTACTCAGGTTAGATTACAGCTTCCTTTTGACCATCAGGAAACTTTCCTTGTATACAAGCAGCCTATACGTCCTTCAGCCCTGCTTACTTTGCTTCATTCCATTCTCCACACAGCAGTCAGAGTAAAAGATGGCAAATAACAGTGTTTCCTCATCTGCCTGAGACAAATCGCTGCCTTGAACTGCCAAGAGTTGACTTGGCCTTACATGACCTACCATAGTGCACTTTGTCTTCTATCACTCATAGCCTCTGTCACAAACCTCCAGCCTCATTGCTCTCCTTGTGACTCCTGCATTGCATCATCCCATCTCTTTACACTTTCACTTCCCTCCTCCTAAGTGCTTAAGTCCCTTCCTCTTCTTGCCTTGTATTCTTCACCCTAGACCAGGACAAGGGTCTGGCTCTGCTCAGCTCCACCATACCCTGATTTTCGCTTGTTAACAATGTTTCAGCTCTAACTAAACACTGATTTGTGCCACCATTGGTTCATTGTTACTTGGTCTAACAGGACAGTAAGCTCAGAGTGATTGCATTGCTATTTTATCCTTTGTGACTTCCACTATCTATAATAGGATAGGTGCTAACTCACAGTTAAAGCAGAATGGAGTGTGCTTAATTGGAGTTACGGATGTGGATGTAATTGTGTTACTGTGAGGCTTTGTACAAGGATGGGAATACATGTGTGCCTGATAAAAAGCTCACTCGAGGTAGATGTTGCATAATGCACCTAAATTAGTCCTAGATGTGGAGGGGTGGTATTGTGGGTGTATCAGACAATAAATGCAATAAATGCAACAAAATATCATATTATGTGTCTAAAAATATTTTTATGTTACTACAATATTTGTTGTAAAGTCCTGTCATGTACATAAAAGGCCTTTTCTCCTGGCAATAGAAGCTTCTCTTTAAATATATCAACTCTTCCGTGCAATTTTCAGGTTGTATGAAAGTACTTCATTGAAGGCAGGAATTAAATTGAAGAGCAGGCATTACATTTGTTGGCTCTTTTGTGGTTGAAATGTATTTTGAAAGATAAGATTCTGCTCCTTAAATAGATATACCCAAGTTTCTGGGATGAATAGATATATAAAGATAACTAACGGCAGTAGAGTGTGAATCAAATTCCTAGTTTAAGGTGTGGTAAAGATCGTTGAGATGTAGGTTGAGAACTTGTGAAAACTGCTGCTTTCCTTAGCCTTGTAATCATTAGTGTCTAATGGGATCTGGAAAAACGCAGGCAGGGCAGGCTTGGGGGAGTCACTGCAGAGTACACTGATCTGAGAGTCTTTGTGAGGAGCCCTGAATCAAAGTTTGCAGTTGCCTGTGCTTTGAATCCCTCCCTCCAGCCGTCCAGTGATGCCACGCTGGTGGCGTTGACCTCAGGGTCATTCTTTTTTAAACAATGATGTTTAATTTGTGAATGTGATTTCCAAATGCAAACGCTCCCCTGCCTTCCCTGGGTCTCCCTCTGTGGAAGAATGTGTGAATTCACACGCATCCTGTTCTAACTGTGCAGGGGAAAACTCCAGTCAGGAGACATTGTCCCACAACCTGGTTATCGGAGCAAGTAATGAACTGATAATACAAAACAGGGCTCATAGACACCAGCCTCCTTTGCTGACTGTGAAAAAGTGTCATAGGTTCTCATCCACTTCTAGGTTTTGTTTCTCCGACCAGATTGGGCTAAAAGTAAGACAGGGGGGTGAAGGCTCTTACTTCTGTTTGTTAATCTTTCTCCTTCTATCTTTTTTAAAGCCGTCCTCTTTTCTCCCCCTCTCTTTTGCCTCAATAGAAAGAGAAAAAAAAAGTTTTGTCAGCACTCCTGTTTCCTTTGTTGGTTGCTTTTTCTCAGAAGTCTTTCTCTGCTTTTATCCTCATCGCAGTCATGCATGAGAGAACAGTTGTGCGCTGTTGTCTGGCTGCTGTGCTAGTTTTGAATCAGTGGGACTCCCTCTTTGTTCTCTGTAGATTCTGAACACCGAAAGGTAAAAGAGTAGAAACAAGGATTGGGGCTCTTAAGAAGAGAAACCTAGATTCATTTAGATTTAATTCATTTGAGGGCCACGGCGGTAATAATTGAGGAGTTGCAGGGAGCAGAGCTGCCAGAGCTCAGTTTCCTTTACCTAGAACGTTTTGCTGACCTGGTGTCTCCGGCAAGCATGCATTTTAGCCATATGCTTCCAATATTCGGGACTCTAGGAATCTGCTTGGTGATTTGACGGAGAACTGTTCATTTCCCACTTGGGTCTGAGCCTTTGTAGCAGTTGCTTTAGCATACAAACACTGTCTACCTGAGGTGACGCCTGCCTGGGGTTTCGCGAGGACTTCATGGTAAGATAATTTTAAAATTCTACCAAAAAGATTTGCCTACATCTGCGCCAAAAGAAAGCTTTTGTCTCTACGTTCTTACTTTTGCAAAAGAAAAAAAAAACATTAGGCATTCAGAAGTGAAACTTGAACTTCGGATGGATGTGAGGGCTTCATCCTTACAAAACAGCCCCTTTCTGATCTGGTTATCCGACATGGGCTTGCTACGGGTTGTCATGGTGATAGTGTAGGCCTGAACATTTTCACAGGCTCAAACTATGAAGTTTTTGAAAACTGTTTTGATTAATTTTTCCTTCACTCCAACTTCTCTCTCACTTCAACTGTTACTTCTTTTGTTTCACCCTTGATTTATGGCAGGTTGCTGTCATTTAAATAGATGTGCATTTTGAAATTCCTCCTTTCTTTGCTAATGCAAAGAAAAAAATAACCCATGCAAGTCATGCTCAAAGAGTTGGTTATTGTTGCTTGCTGGATTTCGACTCTCTGTGGTTGTCGGGCCTAATTCAAAGTAATTCAGGCTCCACAGTGGGGGCAGTGCATAGCTCCACAGGAAATTATGATAGCAAAAGTCTTCCTGTCGAGCGGCGCACTTGGCACTACAAAGTGCCTTGGGCTGCAGCTACCTGAATAGGGTTGAATTAGACCAGACAACCGCATCATCCCACTTCTTAATCTATTAGAGCCATATACAAGTGGCAATTGTTGATTGCAAAAACGGGATTAAGAGGCTCTTCAAGTGAATTGATTTTCTTGTGAGAACAAAAAGAGGAAAGAGAAGCCTTCGTTTGAATCGCACAGCTAGAAAGTTTCATGAATGGGTTCCACTCCAAATGTTAGAATTCAAGCAATCAGTGAGTCCCCATGGGGCGTGCAGGTGAGAGAAATAAACTGCTCAAAAATAGCAAAGGATGTGCAAAAACCGAGTTTAAGGCATCTGCTTTGCAAGACTCCTCGGAATAAAGAAGCCCTTAGAAAGATATCTAATAAGGTGACACAGACAAACGGTTGTTCATAGTGTTTGCTCTTTGGCCTTGCATACTGTAGTGTGCGCCTGTCAAGTTTGTTAGAACCAGGTGAGTCATATACATATCTTTTTCATTCCAGCCTCTCATCTGCCCATCATGATGCGTCTGTCTCCCCCACCACCACCTCGCCCCATTAGCAGGTCTATGTTCTCCATTGGGATGTGTCCCCATGAACCAGGTGTCTTTTGGTGCATATGTTTTCTCCTTTAAGTGCCCTCAAGCTCTTTGACTTTGGTAACTTTGGAAAACGTAAATTGACTCTCTACTAGTTGGAGTCAAATGCTGTTTTGCCTTTCCCAAAGTGTCCTTTTTATTTGGAGGCTATCTTTGATTAGCACTCTGGCTTTAGATGGCCAAATCGCATGGCCAAGCCTCTGCCACAAGACAATTCCTCAGACCTTGAAAATATCAACTTTGTCCATCTAACATCTTCTGTTGCTCCGAGCAGTAGTTAAATGTCAAATTGATTGCAAACCCCACTCTAAAAGGAAACATAGAGAGGATGCACATGCATGCACTTCTGTACTCAGATTCCTAAAACTTTTCTTAGGCTCAGTCTAATGTTGGTTGCTTTCGATGGTTCATCGTGTCTCCCATATGTGTCTAGGATGGTCACGTATCTGGCAGCTTTTGCCATCAGAGACTCCAAGAATGGAGAGAATAGAAATGATACTCTTGCCAGCTGGAGAATGAAAATGGCCAGAGCAGACAAGGTGAGCCTCCCATTTCCTCTGCCTTCTGCGCTGTGTCTCAGACTAACCAGGAACATATCATCTGGAATGGCCTTGCCCTTCGAGGGTAAAACTGGTGAAGGGTGGTTAAGATATGCTAGAAGGGGCTCCAGTTTGGAAAGATAACTGTGATGAGGAAAAGGAACCTGGAACCCTTCACAAATCAGACTACTCAAAAGAGAATCTGTCGTCATCAACAGAAAGAATGAAAACATTCATCTGGCCTTCACCAATCAGCTTCAGTGGTTAGTGGATAGCAGTGTTGAGATGGGAGAAGCCACCTTTCTTTACAAGCTCAAATACCCCATTTCTCAAGCTGATAAAGAAAGTCTTATTTGTTTTAAATGGGGAATATAGTTTCCTTCTCCTTTTTGTTTTGTTTCTCTCATTTCAAAGTCAGTAGGCAAAGATATCAGTTGTTATAGTACTGTGAGTCTAGAAAGGCTACTGGATCTCAGATGCTGGCCCGCACTTTTGGGGACCAGGGATCTTTGATGCAATGTGGGAAAAACAAAGGGACACCCAAGTCAAGGGTTCCCACCCATCAACCAGCAAGCACATTGGTAGGTGGCTTCGGTTTGGCCTGTCATAGCCCAGCAGGCTGAGACACCCAGCACCATCCTTCCTTTGGCAGTGGGATTTCCCTTAAGGGGAGGCCCTGCTCAGACAACATTTATACAGGTACTTTTAATAGACTCACAAGTTGTGAGACTCTCCAAAGAAGAAAGCATGTGTATATTTACATGAAATATAATCAATACACCTCATGTCTTTTCTTTCCTGCATGTGTAAGTAAGTCTCCATCTGAGTATATTATACATGCAACCATCTTTATGTAAAGAGGAATTCAGAAGAATCACAGTTAGACAGGTCTGTTCTTTCCCTCTGGAATTTCTTTGAAGTCCAAAAGTAGAGGCATTGGCTTGCATCTAACATACCAAGTATGAAATACAGTAAGTAATAATTGGCTATTTATCATAATGTTGCTTTCCCGGCACACCATTCATTAACTGCCCCATATTTAATTATGCCAAAATTAGCACAGGGGAGTCTTTGGCTAGTGTATTTGCACATGCCATCAATTATGTCCTAATAAATTAATTTGCTTTTCAGGATTCACCAGAGGCACCAGTTGGGCCTCTGCGCTCCTGCTTGACTGTTCTGACTTTGAACAGGTTTATTCAGCTGCTGTCTGCTAAGCCCTACAGAAAAGCACAATGGCTGCTGATCGGCCTTTTATGGTTTATTGGAAACTGGTGGTCCGCACTGTGGCTCTGGTCAGTGATTAACCCGCGAGAAAACAAACTACACAAGGCTAAGTTGATGTTGGAGGAGGAATGAGCTCACTTCATTAAGGCTTGAAGAGGAAACCTTTTCTCCTTCAGTGCTTGTTCAAAACTTTTCAGGTCTCTATTTAATCACGTAATTCTCTCTAAGTAGCAAGAGAAGCCTGCTGCACAGCGAGCGGTCTTTTGCCACATGACAACTTAGAGAGATAAATTATATATAAATATCTTCATGGTTTTGTACAGGAAGGAAACCAATTTTAGTATTCCTCTGGAAAACTAATTTACTTGTTTCTTTATTAATAGAAATAGCCATTAGTACACTCCATGCTATTTCATGCACATGAATGGTGGACTCCATATTTCTTCTGGGCAACTTGCTCCTTGATAAGGTTATTGAAATTCAGGTGAAAGGTGCTTCCCTCTAGCCCTGTGATTCTAAACAAATATTGAAAGGGGCTGTGGAAGAGGACAGTGAGGGCAAAGGCTCAGATAATACAGATTATTGCAAAAGTGGAACAAACTAAATCTGTTCTCAGCTAGACTAGAAGGGGGAACAGGATCCGTGTGTGTCTATTTCAGGAAGTATTCCGGTTTTGAGCTTCATGTAACCTCGCATCACTCACCCAACCCCTCTTCTCCTTCCCTCTGTATAACTTCAACCTTGTAGTCAGGAACAAAACAGAGGATGTAGATTCATCAACTCTGGTTTGGGGGGTATTTATTTACTTATTTAGAACGAAAAGTTAATAAAACATGTAACATGGCAAGTTGGGGGATTTCAATAGCACCTTTTCATTTGATAGTTAAGGTTAGAATTATCCCTGCTATAATTCAGAGAACATCTTACCCACTTTTTTTTATTAGATATTTTCTTTATTAACATTTCAAATGTTATCCCCTTTCCTAGTTTCCCCTCCAAAAATCCCCTATCCTCTCCCCCCACCCCCTGTTCACCATCTCACCCACTCCCACTTCCTGGCCCAGGCAGTCCCCTATACTGGGGCATAGAGCCTTCACAGGACTAAGGGCCTCTCCTCCCACTGGTGACCGACTAGGCCATCCTCTACTACATATGCAGCTAGAGCCACGAGTTCCTCCATGTGTTTTCTTTGATTGGTGGTTTAGTCCCAGGAAGCTCTGGGGTACTGGTTAGTTGGTATTGTTGCATCTCCTATGAGGCTGCAAACCCCTTCATGTCCTTGGGTACTTTCTCTAGCTCCTTCCTTGGGGACCCTGTGCTTTGTCCAATGGATGGCTGTGAGCATCCACTTCTGTATTTGTCAGGCACTGGCAGAGCCTGTCAGGAGACAGCTTTGTCAGGCTCCTCAAGAGCTCAGCAAGCTCTTGTTGGCATCTGCAATAGTGTCTGGGTTTGGTGGTTGTTTATGGGATGGATCCCCAGGTGGGGCAGTCTCTGGATGGCATTTCCTTCAGTCTCTGCTCCACATTTTGTCTCTGTAACTCCTTCCATGAGTATTTTGTTCTCCCTTCTAAGAAAGATCGAACCTTTACTGGTACATTTTCCCTATCAGATATGCAATGATAATATTAAATTTCCTGCCCCACACTTGACCCACCTCACATACTCATGTGCCCACAAAGTACTCATTTGACATTGTTATTTACAAAAATTCCCCATGAATTAAAGACTGCATGTCAGTGAGAAAAGTTTCACATATAATCTATCAGCAAGGATGTACCAGACTTCAGAAAGCAGCAGGGAGATGAGGGTTCAGCTATGGGAGAATGCAGAGCATAAGAGCTAAGCCCTGACCTCTGCTCTGCTTCCTGCTCTCATTGCGGAATTCATCAGACCCCTTCCATGGACACTGATTTGTCCCTGATTGCACTGCCAGCAGGGATGAGTCTAAGCTTCTCTGACTGACTCCCTCAACCTTCTACCACATCATCTGTATCTCCTCCCCATGCTTCCCTCTCCCTTCAATGGCAATGAGGCCTGCACACACCTCTGACTTTGGGTACCATCAAAACTATCCATCCTTATCTTTCCCTTCCCACTATCAGTGATTCTGTTCTATCATGTTTTATGAGGCTTATCAAACTGTAATGTGCTCAATGTTCAACCACAAATTCTGATTCTACAGGGCTGAGGTGGTGCCTGAGATTCTGCATTGCTAATGAATTCTCAAAGATTGTCGATGTCGCTGGAGTCCTACTAATGGATCAGACATTTTCTTTCCTTCTGTGAGGAGCAAGGTGCTATATGCCAGCACTATTTTGCTGTAGTCAAATACTCTCACCAATGTGTAGAAACCTGAACAATGTTCTTAAAGGGCATCATAACATCATGGTATCTATTAAGGTCTCTATGTTAACTAGCCTCTTTCAATATTCAGTAGAAATACCTGCCAGTCCATACATATGCTTTTCCATATTTTAAAAAATGTCATTCATAACTACCAGCAAAGAAAAAGGCACAATTTGAGCTGATGTCCACAATTGTGGGAAAAGACTGGAGCTCAACAAATGACCTATAATTACAGGATTTTGAAATGTTAAGGAAATTTACTATTAAATCACATCCTGGTAGTGTTACTATGAAGAAAATGTTCTCAGCTGGGGGAATATTTTAGCTCTATAATGACATTTCATAAAATGGCTTTTAATATCAGCATAGCAGTTATTTTAAATTTTTTTAGCTTCTAAACCTTCCTTAGTGCTGAAGTCTGTCTGAGTAGGTGCTGGGCTAGCAATAAACCTTAGTCTAGACTGCTCTTTTCTCCCTTTAACTCCTAAGTTACCACTCTAAGGGATTGTGCATGGAAGAGAGGTTACTCAATTCTATTTGACAATTTCATATGCAAATACAATGTATTGTGATTCGATCCCCACATATTCTCTCCTACCTCCCCCGTTTTCTTCTGAACCATTCCTTCTTCCCAACTAATCCTCCTCTTCCTTTCATGATTTATTTTTGCTCCACTGAATTTAGTTAAGGTTTCTTACATAAGCATGGGTGAAGGGTTATTTGCCGGAGCAAGGATAAACTCATCTTCAAATACACTACTGAAGAAAAGGTTCTTCCCTCCCACAGCAACCACTGCCTGCCAATAGTTCCTCAGTTAAGGCTATGGCTTCAGGGATGTCTCCCATGATGACATACAGAAGGGCCCAGGCTTATGCTGGCATAGGGGTATGCGGAGGAGCTTTGCTTGTTATTGCAACAACCATGCTACGCTCTAAGTGATTTTTGATGAGTTTAATAATTCTTATTGTAGAATGTTCTTATTTATATCTAACCATACTAGTGGGATATACTTTAACGTATATCGTTACTATTGTTACTGTTGTGTCTAATGTATTATAAGCTGACCTAGAGTCCTGTATAGCAAGGATGAGCTTTCACTCTTGATCTTCCTGCATCCACCTCCAAAGTCTATATAATGTTACATGTATATATGTTTTCAGGGCTGACCATTTGGTATCAGATAACCAATTGGTAACCTCTTTCCTAGGGAAGACTATTTCTTCTCTTCTCATATTCCTCAGTTGCCTGTAGTGGTTTGTCTAGGTTTGAAACCTTATGATCTTTTCCCCTTCCAAATTGGCATGTCTATTATTGACATGCTTGTTTATCTTGGGCTTAGGCAGTCATGTTGGTGCAGTTTCATGGGTCTACCTTCTGATATTACTAGAAGATACAATCTCACAGGAACTTTCCTGCTCCTTTGGCTCTTGAAATCTTTCTACTCTCTTTCTGCAATGTTCCTTGAGCCTTCACTGTGGGGTTGTATTATAGATATATTAGTTGGGACTAGGCTCCACAACTCTGCATTTTGATTGGTTGTGGTTTGCTGTAATGGTCTCTGTCCATTGCAAAGAAGTTTCTTTGATGAGGAGTGAGTACTACACTTACATGTGGATATCAGGAAAAACACTTTGAGAGTAATTAGGGATTATTCTAGTTTAATAAAGTAGTGGCTGTATGTTTTCCTTCTATCACTGTGTGTGTGTGGGTGTATGTATATACATACATATATATATATATATATATATATATATATATATATATATATATATACTCTGAAGAATCTGAAGGTCATTAGTATATTGACAAGAACTGCATTTGTAGCATGGTCATTTTAGCAATATTAATTCTTCTAATACAAGAATGTGGGCTGTCTTTTCATTAGTTTGTGTGTCATATTGAATTTCTTTCAGTTAATGTTTTATAACCTCCATCACAAGAAATCACTGACTTCCTTGGTCAAATTTGTTCCTAGGCATTTACTAGCTATTATGAATGAAATTGCTTTTTAAATTTCTTCTCTTCAGACTCATTATTGGTATATAAAATGGTATTGATTTTTGTATGTTGATCTTTTTATTATGCAACATTACTGATATGCCATTATTATTTTGTTTAGCTAATCTTAAAATATTTGTAATTTATCACATTATTAACTTGGCTTGGTGTTAAGGTACTGTGAAATGGATAAAGAATTTTAAACCATGTAGTACAAAAGTTGTATAAAAGAAGGAGCCCTACTTTATAATCTGATAGAGTGTATTCAATGATAACAGTTCAAGGATAGCTTGCCACTTTTTGTATTAGAACTAAGAGAAAAGAGGTGTGTGTGTGTGTGTGTGTGTGTGTGTGTGTGTGTGTACAAAAACTAGTACAGAAAGAAAGTACATGGATGGAAGAATGAATTATCCCTTAGCTTTTGGGAAAATATCAACTTTTATTATTGACAATCTTTTTTTTTTTTTTAATATTTTTACTACGTATTTTCCTCAATTACATTTCCAATGCAATCCCAAAAGTCCCCCATACCCTCCCCCCCCCCCACTCCCCTACCCACCCATTCCCACTTTTTGGCCGTGGCGCTCCCCTGTACTGGGGCATATATAGTTTGCATGTCCAATGGGCCACCAGTATCAGTGATGGCCAACTAGGCCATCTTTTGATACATATGCAGCTAGAGTCAGGAGCTCCGGGGTACTGGTTAGTTCATAATGTTGTTGCACCTACAGGGTTGCAGAACTCTTTAGCTCCTTGGATACTTTCTCTAGCTCCACCATTGGGGGCCCTGTGATCCATCCAATAGCTGACTGTGAGCATCCACTTATGTGTTTGCTAGGCCCTGGCATAGTCTCACAAGAGGCAGTTATATCAGGGTCCTTTCAGCAAAATCTTGCTAGTGTATGCAATGGTGTCATTGTTTGGAGGCTAATTATGGGATGGATTCCTGGATATGGCAGTCTCTAGATGGTCCATCCTTTTGTCTCAGCTCCAAACTTTGTCTCTGTAACTCCTTCCATGGGTGTTTTGTTCCCACTTCTAAGGAGGGGCATAGTGTCCACACTTCAGTCTTCATTTTTCTTGAGTTTCATGTGTTTAGGAAATTGTATCTTATATCGTGGGTATCCTAGGTTTTGGGCTAGTATCCACTTATCAGTGAGTACATATTGTGTGAGTTCCTTTGTGATTGTGTTACCTCACTCAGGATGATGCTCTCCAGGTCCATCCATTTGGCTAGGAATTTCATAAATTCATTCTTTTTAATAGCTGAGTAGTACTCCATTGTGTAGATGTACCACATTTTCTGTATCCATTCCTCTGTTGAGGGGCATCTGGGTTCTTTCCAGTTTCTGGCTATTATAAATAAGGCTGCTATGAACATAGTGGAGCATGTGTCCTTCTTACCAGTTGGGGCTTCTTCTGGATATATGCCCAGGAGAGGTATTGCTGGATCCTCCGGTAGTACTATGTCCAATTTTCTGAGGAACCGCCAGACTGATTTCCAGAGTGGTTGTACAAGCCTGCAATCCCACCAACAATGGAGGAGTGTTCCTCTTTCTCCACATCCTCGCCAGCATCTGCTGTCACCTGAATTTTTGATCTTAGCCATTCTCACTGGTGTGAGGTGGAATCTCAGGGTTGTTTTGATTTGCATTTCCCTGATGATTAAGGATGTTGAACATTTTTTCAGGTGCTTCTCTGCCATTCGGTATTCCTCAGGTGAGAATTCTTTGTTCAGTTCTGAGCCCCATTTTTTAAGGGGGTTATTTGATTTTCTGAGGTCCACCTTCTTGAGTTCTTTATATATGTTGGATATTAGTCCCCTATCTGATTTAGGATAGGTAAAGATCCTTTCCCAATCTGTTGGTGGCCTTTTTGTCTTGTAGACGGTGTCTTTTGCCTTGCAGAAACTTTGCAGTTGCATGAGGTCCCATTTGTCAATTTTCAATCTTATAGCACAAGCCATTGCTGTTCTATTCAGGAATTTTCCCCCTGTGCCCATATCTTCCAGGCTTTTCCCCACTTTCTCCTTTATAAGTTTCAGTGTCTCTGGTTTTATGTGGAGTTCCTTGATCTACTTAGATTTGACCTTAGTACAAGGCGATAGGAATGGATCAATTCGCATTCTTCTACATGATAACCACCAGTTGTGCCAGCACCATTTGTTGAAAATGCTCTTTCTTCCAATGGATGGTTTTAGCTCCCTTGTCGAGGATCAAGTGACCATAGGTGTGTGGGTTCATTTCTGGGTCTTCAATTCTATTACATTGGTCTACTTGTCTGTCACTATACCAGTACCATACAGTTTTTATCACAATTGCTCATTAGTAAAGCTTTAGGTCAGGCATGGTGATTCCACCAGAGGTTCTTTTATCCTTGAGAAGAGTTTTTGATATCCTAGGGTTTTTTTGTTATTCCAGATGAATTTGCAGATTGCTCTTTCTAATTCGTTGAAGAATTGAGTTGGAATTTTGATGGGATTGCACTGAATCTGTAGATTGCTTTTGGCAAGATAGCCATTTTTACAATGTTGATTCTGCCAATCCATGAGCATGGGAGATCTTTCCATCTTCTGAGATCTTCTTTAATTTCTTTCTTCAGAGACTTGAAGTTCTTATCATACAGATCTTTCATTTCCTTAGTTAGAGTCATGCCAAGATATTTTATATTATTTGTGACTATTGAGAAGGGTGTTGTTTCCCTAATTTCTTTCTCAGCCTGTTTATTCTTTGTGTAGAGAAAGGCCATTGACTTGTTTGAGTTAATGCTATATCCAGCTACTTCACCAAAGCTTTTATCAGGTTTAGGAGTTCTCTGGTGGAATTTTTAGGGTCACTTATATATACTATCATATCATCTGCAAAAAGTGATATTTTGACTTCATCTTTTCTAATTTGTATCCCCTTGATCTCCTTATGTTGTCGAATTGCTCTGGCTAGGACTTCAAGTACAATGTTGAATAGGTAGGGAGAAAGTGGGCAGCCTTGTCTAGTCCCTGATTTTAGTGGGATTGCTTCCAGCTTCTCACCATTTACTTTGATGTTGGCTCCTGGTTTGCTGTAGATTGCTTTTATCATGTTTAGGTATGGGCCTTGAATTCCTGATCTTTCCAAGACTTTTATCATGAATGGGTGTTGGATTTTGCCAAATGCTTTCTCCCCATCTAAGGAGATGATCATGTGGTTTTTGTCTTTGAGTTTGTTTATATAATGGATTACATTGATGGATTTCCGTATATTAAACCATCTCTGAATCCCTGGAATAAAACCTACTTGGTCAGGATGGATGATTGTTTTAATGAGTTCTTGGATTCAGTTATTGAGAATTTTATTGAGTATTTTTCATCGATATTCTTAAGGGAAATTGGTCTGAAGTTCTCTGTCTTTGTTGGATCTTTCTGTGGTTTAGGTATCAGAGTAATTGTGGCTTCATAGAATGAGTTGAGTAGAGTACCTTCTACTTCTATTTTGTGGAATAGTTTGTGCAGAACTGGAATTAGATCTTCTTTGATGTTCTGATAGAACTCTGCACTAAACCCATCTGGTCCTGGGCTTTTTTTTTTTTTTGGTTGGGAGACTATTAATGACTGCTTCTATTTCGTTAGGGGATATGGGATTGTTTAGATCATTAACTTGATCCTGATTTAACTTTGGTACCTGGTATCTGTGTAGAAATTTGTCCTTTTCTTCCAGGTTTTCCAGTTTTGTTGAGTATAGCCTTTTGTAGAAGGATCTGATGGTGTTTTGGATTTCTTCAGGATCTATTGTTATGTCTCCCTTTTCATTTCTGATTTTGGTAATTAGGATGCTGTCTCTGTGCCCTCTAGTGAGTCTGGCTAAGGGTTTATCTAGCTTGTTGATTTTCTCAAAGAACCAGCTCCTCCTTTGGTTGATTCTTTGAATAGCTCTTCTTGTTTCCACTTGGTTGAATTCTCCCCTGAGTTTGATTACTTCCTACTGTCTACTCCTCTTGTGTGAGTTTGCTTCTTTTGTTCTAGAGCTTTTAGGTGTGTTTTCAAGCTGCTAGTGTGTGCTCTCTCTAGTTTCTTTTTGGAGGCACTCAGAGCAATGAGTTTCCCTCTTAGAAATGCTTTCATTGTGTCCCCTAGGTTTGGGTATGTTGTGGCTTCATTTTCATTAAACTCTAAAAAGTCCTTAATTTCTTTCTTTATTCCTTCCTTGACCAAGGTATCACTGAGAAGAGTGTTGTTCAGTTTCCATGTGAATGTTGGCTTTCCATTATTTATGATGTTTTTAAGGTCAGCCTTAGTCCATGGTGGTCTGATAGGATGCATGGGACAATTTCAATATTTTTGTATCTGTTGAGTCCTGTTTTGTGACCAATTATATGGTCAATTATGGAGAAGGTCCCGTGAGGTGCTGAGAAGAAGGTATATCCTTTTGTTTTAGGATAAAATGTTCTGTAGATATCTGTTAAGTCCATTTGTTTCATCACTTCTGTTAGTTTCACTGTGTCCCTGTTTAGTTTCTGTTTCCACAATCTGTCCATTTATGAAAGTGGTGTGTTGAAGTCTCCCACCATTATTGTGTGAGGTGCAATGTGTGCTTTGAGCTTTACTAAAGTGTCTTTAATGAATGTGGCTGCCCTTGCGTTTAGAGCGTAGATATTCAGAATTGAGAGTTCCTCTTGGAGGATTGTACCTTTGATGAGTTTGAAGTGTCCCTCCTTGTCCTTTTTGATAACTTTGGGTTGGAAGTCGATTTTATTCGATATTAGAATGGCTACTCCAGCTTGTTTCTTCAGACCATTTGCTTGCAAAATTGTTTTCCAGCCTTTCACTCTGAGGTAGTGTCTGTCTTTTTCCCTGAGATGGGTTCCCTGTAAGCAGCAAAATTTTGGGTCCTGTTTGTGTTGCCAGTCTGTTAGTCTATGTGTTTTTATTGGGAAATTGAGTCCATTGATATTAAGAGATATTAAGGAAAAGTAATTGTTGCTTCCTTTTATTTTTGTTGTTAGAGTTGGCATTCTGTTCTTGTGGCTGCCTTCTTTTTGGTTTGTTGAGGGATTACTTTCTTGCTTTTTCTAGGGCGTGACTTCCGTCCTTGTATTGTTTTTTTTCTGTTATTATCCTTTGAAGGGCTGGATTCATGGAAAGATAATGTGTGAATTTGGTTTTGTTGTGCAATACTTTGATTTCTCCATCTATGGTAATTGAGAGTTTGGCTGGGTATAGTAGCCTGGGCTGGCATTTGTGTACTCTTACTGTCTGTATAACATCTGTCCAGGCTCTTCTGGCTTTCATAGTCTCTGGTGAAAAGTCTGGTGTAATTCTGATAGGCCTGCCTTTATATGTTACTTGACCTTTCTCCCTTACTGCTTTTAACATTCTATCTTTATTTAGTGCATTTGTTATTCTGATTATTATATGTCGGGAGGAATTTCTTTTCTGGTCCAGTCTATTTGGAGTTCTGTAGGCTTCTTGTATGTTCATGGGCATGTCATTCTTTAGGTTTGGGAACTTTTCTTCTATAACTTTGTTGAAGATATTTGCTGGCCCTTTAAGTTGAAAGTCTTCATTCTCATCTACTCCTATTATCCATAGGTTTGGTCTTCTCATTGTGTCCTGGATTTCCTGGATGTTTTGAGTTAGGATCTTTTTGCGTTTTGTATTTTCTTTGATTGTTGTGCCAATGTTCTCTATGGAATCTTCTGCACCTGAGATTCTCTCTTCCATGTCTTGTATTCTGTTGCTGATGCTCACATCTATGGTTCCAGATTTCTTTCCTAGGGTTTCTATCTCCAGCGTTGCCTCACTTTGGGTTTTCTTTATTGTGTCTACTTCACTTTTTAGGTCTTGGATGGTTTTATTCAATTCCATCACCTGTTTGGTCGTGTTTTCCTGCAATTCTTTAAGGGATTTTTGTGTTTCCTCTTTAAGGTCTTCTACCTGTTTAGCTGTGTTCTCCTTTATTTCTTTAAGTGATTTATTAAAGTCCTTCTTGATGTCCTCTACCATCATCATGAGATATGCTTTTAAATCCGGGTCTAGCTTTTTGGGTGTGTTGGGGTGCCCAGGATTAGGTGGGGTGGGCGTGCTGGGTTCTGATGATGGCGAGTGGTCTTGATTTCTGTTAGTAGGATTCTTACGTTTGCCTTTCGCCATCTGGTAATCTCTGGAGCTAGTTGTTATAGTTGTCTCTGATTAGAGCTTGTTCCTCAGGTGATTATGTTAGCCTCTGTCAGCAGACCTAGGAGACTAGCTCTCTCTAGTTTCAGTGGTCAGAGTACTCTCTGCAGGCAAGCTCTCCTCTTCCAGGGAAGGTGCCCAGATATCTGGTTTTCGAACCTGCTTCCTGGCAGAAGTTGTGTTCCACTCACCAGAGGTCTTAAGATCCCGTGGATTGTCCTGTGCAGACCTTGGGGTTGTCCAGAAACTCCGTGGACAAGGAACCCCGGTGCTGGAGTGGACTGAAGGGACTTGTGCCCCTGATCAGGCCGGGTTATCTGCTTCCCTAATTAATGAAGTCTCAGGTCCTGCACGTGATTGGATTGGAGCAGATGCTGTGTTCCACTCACCAGAGGTCTTAAGATCCTGTGGGGGATCCTTTGGGGGTCCTTGCTGGTGTCCTGAGACTCTGCGGTCAAGGAACCCTGGTGCTGGAGTGGACCGGAAGGGACTTGTGCTGACAATCTTTTTTATTAATCATTTTATTTGTTTATATTTCAAATGATAGCTCCAGGAAAATATCATCTTTTAAAGCTTCTAAAAGATGTAAATCTTTTAAATATTATTAAAAATTCAGTAAAAAGATCTGCAAAAATCAAAATTTAATTTCAACTTAAATATTTGTTTGTCCATTTATTTTATGTCTTCATGTGCAGGAAAGGGGCATTTCTCAGAGGTTGGAGTCAGGCTGCCAGGCATGCCAGCAGATCCCTTTACCTGAAAACCTATCCTGTTGGTCCTAAAACTTAATTTTATTTTATTCCAGCTCTCCTTAACCAAAGGACTTAACACCAATGACCCCTTTAACTCCCAGTGTCAGTGACTACACCTAGAGCTTAAGTATTGGTTGCCTTCCTTTTTTCCTATCTTGCTTCCTCCTCACCTCTGGTTTTTCCTCCCTTTCTTTCAATTAAGTTCTTTATCTTTTTTGTGAGACAGCCTCTCACACTATATCCATGGCAGGCATCAAAACCAATAATGTAGGACTGAAAAGTATTTCATCAAGTAAAAGAGTATACAGCATAAACCCACTGATATAAGTTTGAATCCTGGGATCAATGGTGGAAAGAAAATTAATCCCCAAAGGTCCCTTCTCTCTCTCTCTCTCTCTCTCTCTCTCTCTCTCTCTCTCTCTCTCTATCTCTCTCTCTCTCTCTCTCTCTCTCTCTCTCTCTCTCTCTCACACACACACACACACACACATACACAATAAAAATGTAAAGAAAACCATTACTGTAGATAAAGTGTCTTCAAAATCCTGGTAATTCTCCTGCATCTGCCTACTGAGTACTGAAAAGACACACATGTTATAATGCTTGGCTTCACCTTTTACTTTCTAAATATCATTCTTACCAAAATAGGGCCAGTGCTTCTTAGGAAAATAACTGATTCCAAAGGAAGCGAAAGTATAAGGTGAGCATGGGATTTTTTTTTTTTGTCACAAAGAAGGGAAGTACTTAAATACTAATAATTTAAATTTAGAGGGGATGGGTTAAAGGGTCTCAATTGGTCAAATCTATTACAACCTTAATATTTCAAAGTAATGATATTGATAATGTTTATTACATTGATTTTAAAAATTATCCATGAATTTGAAAATATCGGGTGAAAGTCTTATATGTGTATGGGGTGTAGTTAAGGAAGAGATGAAAACTCCTTTTTCAGGGTAATAGTAAATCAAATGTAGGAAGAATGACATATATTGAATCTCACTGTATTTCAATCTGAAATGTAATAATTAATGTACCAGTGATCATTAATAGATGCTAAAATCATGCAGTGAAATACAGTGTAATAGAATATTCATATGGTGTCAGAGTATCATCCACAGACTACTTACCAACTACAAAGAGAACAATGTGGTTTTAAAATGAAAAATATGATAACCTTTGTCTTATTAAAGTGATCAGTTTTAGTATTCCCAGTATTATGCTATATTCCTCCTAATGAAATGACACAGCAACCACAAAGCATTACATAGAATGCTTTCAGATTGTTGTGGGGTTGTATTCCTAGAATACCAGCACTTAGGAGGTAGAGGCAGGGTGATCAGGAGTTCAAGGCCATTCTTGGCTTCATAGATTTTTTTTTTTTAGATCAGCCTGGGCTGTATGAGACTGTGTGTCAAACAAAACAAAACAAAACAAAACAAAACAAAACACAGTACTAAATTTTCTAAGACTGTCTACCCTTAATGTAATCGTGAGGACTCAAAGACAGACTTTAAACTACTCTATAAGACCACTAGCCTGAGACCTTGAAAACAAGCCTAGGCATGGTGGCTCATGCTTGTAATCTGAGTGCTGGGGTAGGGAAGCAGGAGGATTGCTGTGAGTGTAAGTCTACTATGGAATACAAGGTAAGTTTCAAGGCAGCCTGGACTACAGAATAAAATCCTTTCTAGAAACAATAACAAATAACAAATGGGGACAGCACTGGCATAGGCAAAGACACTATGGAGGGATGGCATTAAGTGCGCTATCTAAAACTTGGTTGCAGCTAGAGTACCTCAACTAAAGCATGAAAGGCATTCGGGTGGAAGCAAGTGATCTGATGAATTCACAGAATGATGATTATATTGTTCAGGTCTGATAATGATGTTACGAATATCTAAGAGATTGACCCCATTTTTAGGAACTATGTGCTGAAATATGTCAGGACTGAAATCTTGTGATATCCAAAAGTTGCTTTCAAATAATTAACATATAGCATATGTAATATAAACATAATTCTTCATATATATATATATATATATATATATGCACATATGTACAAATGAGAAAAAGCAAATGCAGTATGATGTCAACAAATAAAAGGATATGCAGGAACTGAATTTTATAAACCTTGATTCCTGAACATTTAAAAACATATTAAAAATTAATATGTATGGATGAGGAAAGTGTACTACACTATCCACAGAATTTCTCAAAAGAGAGAGAAAACCAGAACATGAACTTGATTGCTACAGCCACGGGTAGAATTTTGCAACAAATTCTACCGAGTAAGAACCCTACTGTACAGAAGCTTTAGAGCCCCGAGCTATGGGTTGATATCCGTAGACTACTTAGACTGCTTTTGTCACCAGTACAGTTTGCTTTCATTTCTTTTTTTGTGTGTCACTGGGTCCCATGCCTTTGATTAGCCACCCTTCAAGTCATGGGTAAATATCTTAGCTTCAGAAAGTGTCCAGGAGGACTTTTTGAGTACTTATGGTGAGAAGCAAATTCTTCCTTGCTCATACTCATTTGATGAGGAATTCTTCAAACAGAAAGACTCAGTCAAACTTTAGAAAGTCATTTATAAACTATCTCAGTGTGGGCTACAAGTTATAAAGCAAGTTAAGAAGAATGAAGATACTTCTCCTTCTCCCCATGACCTTTGAAAATGACACTTCATTTCTAGGCCAAACTCTGAGCTGGACTTTCTAGTTCCAGTGATTACATTAATGCCAAAGTAGTAATCCACTACTGGACTTGGAAAGTATAGAAAGTTGAAAGAGAAAAAATAGTGATGTGAGCCTACAATGAATGTAGCCAGGCACTGTACATTGTGAAAGTTGAAAGTAAAATTTTTAGAGTAGCTCAAAGTGTGGTCTGTGTAAGACATGGGTGTATCCCCAGTTTTCAGCAGATAACAAATCACCCTAAATGTCTTAACGATTTAGAAGTAAGAGCATATTGCAAAAGTTGGATGCCATACATTCAAATAGCTAAATGGAATCACCAACATGAAGGAGAAAAAATACTTAGACTCTTATATCTTCTTATAGGAAGAATGCTCTGTCAGATTGCTATGACAGTTTCTATTTCCTTGATAAGTCTGTCGCCACAGTGATAAGGATGAGTCACCAGATTGCCATAGCCTGATGACATTATTTCTCAATTCAATTTGATGCCATCGTCATCAACAATAGCCATTTATTGAACACTGTGCTCATTACTGCAAATACTAAGATGAATAAGGCCCTCGAGGGGCTTAGAAATCCATTTGCAGAGTGAGAGATACACTGTCAGATAAATAACCATAAAAGGTAGCACATGAAAACCAAAGAGGAATGCACAAGTACGGAAGTACTTCTGAGGAGGGACAGCATACGAAATAGTCATGACAGGCCTCCATCTGCACGTGAACAGGAGAGATGAGTCAGGTTGGAATACAAGCAAGGAAGTACTTAGGGGCTGCTATGCAGAGAAAAAGTAAGAACAGGAGGCAAAATAGTATATGGCTCTGTAATGGAGCTATGATAAGGCAGCCGGTCTTTTCTAGGGGGAATCATGTAGAGGTTGTAGACTGCAAGGCAAGGTCATGAGGTAGCCTTGAAAAGACCTGACATTAGAGAAAAATCCAAAGAAGTCAGCCAATGGATTGGCAGAGCTTGCCAAAACTTACCTAGATTGTGTGTTCTCTAGTCTGCAGTCTAACTGCCTGCACAACCTGCTTCTCATTGGCTTTCCCAAGCATCTGATCTTTATTGGCTCCTTCCCATGCCTTCAAAACAGATAATTCTTTTCACTCTGCCAGGTACACTGTTTCCTCTCTTGTTTTTTTTTTTTTTTTTCTTTTTTCTCCTGGTTTTTGGTTTGACTTTTTATCTTTCCACATACATTTTCTTGGGTGTTTCTTTTACTTCTTTTAATTTTTTCTCACCTTTTATTATTGTGTGTCAAGTCCCCTTGCAGCATAAGAAACTTTCCATCCAAGCTTTCTAGAAGCATTTTGCCATCTGTACATATTCATTTACATTAACCCCTCTGTTATCAAAAGCATAAATAAATAAAAATAAAGACATGTCAACAAAGGCCCTTGAAACCATGCACAGTGATATGTGCCTTATCTCAGCTATCCAAGGGGCTAAGGCAGAAGGAGCATTGAAGCCCACTTGAGTTCAAAGCCAGCCTGGGTAACATAGCAACTGCATCAAGAGATTGCGTTTGGAGGCGTTTAGAACATTTAAAAATCTGCTCAACAGAAAAACTCTCAGGAAACTAAGAATAGAAAGAAGCTTCCTTGAGCTGATAACCAGCAGCTATTAAAACCATATGATTAACTAGAGTTTTGTTCTTCAAGAGATTAAAAATGAGGCAAGGTTGTCTGCTTTCCTGGCTTTCATTTGCCATTATATTGGAAGGCAGGTGAGGGGCAGGAAGATTGCATACAGAGCAAAAGAAATAAAACCATTTCCCTGGCTGGTGACACATGGTTGTGTACATAGAAACATTAAAACAATTTGCAAAAACAAGAGTAGATTTAATGGGTGAATTGAACAAGTTCAGATGATACCATGTCAACGTACAAATTTTGACATATTAGTTATAAATCATTGAAAAATAAAATTTTAAGAAGAAAAATTTCACTCACACTCAAAACTGATATAATTAAGAATGATTTTAACAAGTGTATAAAAGACTTTCATACTGTGTGTAAAAAACGTTTATACTGGATAGTGCATAAAACTATCAAGGGAAATTCAAGATGTAAAAGATCAATGGACTGGAAGACTCAATTACCATTGAGAAGGTGTTGGCACATGAGTTCTTTCCAAGTCGCTCTATAGATTTAACACATCCCAATTAGACTTTCAGCATAGTATTTTTGTAGAATTGGCACTCCAATTCTAAAAGGTGTGTGACAATGTACACATGCTCAGATAATTGGAATAATCCTGTAAATTAGAAAAATAAGGCAAGGACCTGATTTCAAAAATACTCTGTACAGCTCTTGCCATCAAATGAGTGTGAGATGCCTGAATAAGAAGAAAATAAGTCCAGGTGAGGTTTCTCAGCATGTAAAGGTACATGCTGTATAAGACTGGTGACCCAAGTTTGATCACTGAAACCCAGGAAAAAGAGAGAACAACTCTACAGCGTTGCCTTCTGATATGCACTATAGCACATTTTTGCTTATGCATCTCTCTCTCTCTCTCTCTCTCTCTCTCTCTCTCTCTCTCTCTCTCTCTCTCTCACACACACACACACACCTACTGAAGATGATGATGGTGATGATGGTGATAACATTTTTTAATTACAAAAATCTAGATTGACCCATATATAGTCAACTCCAGTTGGTATCAATGCAATTAAGTTAGGACAAACATATTTTCAATTTATGTTTCTACAGTGACTAGACATCCTTAAAAACAACACAAATAAAACCAGGAAATTCCATCTTTACCTGATGTTACACAGAAAACATCAGCTCAAATTATTATAGACCTTTTGGTAAGAGTTGATACTATGGACCCTAAAAGAAAGCATGGGTAAAACTTTGACTACCATGATCCTCCAAAGGTTTCTTAGGATGCAGAAAGCATAAACTATAAAGAAAATTTCAGTAAATTTACTTCACCCAAATTTAGCACATCTTTGTTAAAACACATAATTAAAAAAAAAAATGAAATGTCTCTGGATGGCCTTTCCATCAGGCTCTGCTCCAAACTTTGTCTCTGTAACTCCTTCCATGGGTATTTTGTTCCCCATTCTAAGAAGGAACAAAGTATCAACACTTTTTGGTCTTCCTTCTTTCTGAGTTTCATGTGTTTTGTAAATTGTATCTTGGGTATTCTAAGTTTCTGGGCTAATATCCACGTATCAGCGAGTGCCTATCATGTCTGTTCTTTCGTGATTGGGTTACTTCACTCAGGATGATATCCTCCAGATCCATCCATTTGCCCAAGAATTTCATAAATTCATTGTTTTTAGTAGTTGAATAGTACACCATTGTATAAATGTACCGCATTTTCTGTATCCATTCCTCTGTTCAAGGACATCTAGTATTTTTCCAGCTCCTGACTATTATAAATATGGCTGCTATGAACATAGTGGAGCATGTGTTCTTATTACATGTTGGAATATCTTCTAGATATATGCCCAAGAGTGGTATAGTGGGTCCTCAGGTAGTACTATGTCCAGTTTTCTGAGGAACTGCCAAATTGATTTCCACAGTGGTTGTACCAGCTTGCAATCCCACCATCAACAGAGGAGTGTTCCTCTTTCTCCAAATCCTCACCAGCATCTGCTGTCACCTGTATTTTTGATCTTAGCCATTCTGACTGGTGTGAGGAGGAATCTCAGGGTTGTTTTTATTTGCATTTCCCTGATGATTAAGGATGTTGAACATTTCTTTAGGTGCTTCTCAGCCATTCGGTATTCCTCAGATGAGAATTCTTTGTTTAGCTCTGTACCCCACTTTTTAATATGGTTATTTGATTTTGTGGAGTCCAGCTTCTTGAGTTCTTTGTATATATTGGATATTAGTCCCCTATCAGATTTAGGATTGGTAAAAATCCTTTCCCAATCTGTTGGTGGCCTTTTTGTCTTATTGACAGTGTCTTTGGCTTATAGAAGCTTTGCAACTTTATGAAGTCCCATTTGTTGATTCTCAATCTTACAGCACAAACCATTGCTGGGGATTCACCCCATAATCAACTACCAAACCCAGTCACTAGGCAGATGCCAACAAGAGCCTGTTCACAGGAGCATGTTATAGCTGTCTCCTGTGAGGCTCTGCCAGTGACTGGCAAATAAAGAAGTAGATGCTCACAACCATCCATTGGAGAGAGCACAAGGTCCCCAATGAAGGAGCCAGAGAAATACCCAGGGAGCTGAAGGGGTCTGAAGCCCCATAGAAGGAACAACAATATGAACTAACCAGTACCCCCAGAGCTCCCAGGGACTGAACCACCAATCAAGGAAAACACATGGTGGAACTTGTAGCTCTATCTATATGTGTAGCAGAGGATATCCTAGTCAGTCATCAATGGGAGGAGAGGCCATTGGTCCCGTGAAGGCTCTATGCCCTAGTATAGGGGAATGCCAGGACCAGGAATGGGAATGGGTGCATTGGGGAGCAGGGGAAGGGGGGAGGGAATAGGGGAGTTTTGGAGGGGAAACTAGGAAAGGGGTTAACATTTGAAATGTAAATAAAGACAATATCTAATAAAAATCCCATAATCAGCTTCCAAACGCTGACACCATTGCACACACTAGCAAGATTTTGCTGAAAGGACCCAGATATAGCTGTCTCTTGTGAGACTATGCCGGGGCCTAACAAACACAGAAGTGGATGCTCACAATCAGCTATTGGATGGATCACAGGGCCCCCAATGGAGGAGCTAGAGAAAGTAACCAAGGAGCTAAAGGGATCTGCAACCCTATAGCTGGAACAACAATATGAACTAACCAGTACCCCCCGGCGCTCATGTCTCTAGCTGCATATGTATCAAAAGATGGGCTAGTCAGCCATCAGTGGAAAGAGAGGCCCATTGGTCGTGCAAACATTATGTGCCTCAGTACAGGGGAACACCAGGGCCAAGAAGTGGAAGTGGGTGGGTGGGGCAGCGTGTGGGGGATTTTTGGGATAGCATTGGAAATGTAAATGAAATAAATACCTAATAAAAAATTGAAAGAAGAAAAAGAAAGAAAAAAAAAGAAAAAACAAAACAAAATAAAAATAAAAATAAAAATAAAAATAAAAAAATAAATGCTTGGGAGAAGCTTCAGTGATTTTGCCCACGCCAGCTCATCACTGGTTTGCATTGCCATTGAGTAGTGCTTAGTTATTTAGAAAATGCATCCACATGCTCACCAGTCACATGTGATTGAAACATGCGTTTGTTGTTGTTGGTCGTGGTATTACAGACTTACTCGATCACAAACAGCGAGTGTGGTATCTACAATGTAATGTTTGAATATACTATCTTTTAAGACCCTTTAGAAACAAGCTTAAAAAAAAAAAAGAAATTTTCCTGCCATTGGTCATCTGAGAGCTACAAATTAAATTGGTAATCATATACCACTAATCTAAAAGAAAAAAAAATACTGTTAATACCAAGCATTGGTTTAGATCTGGAGCAATGACCACAATCATTTGCCACCAAAGTGGTACTCTAAAACTGAACAATAGCTTGATAGGTTCTTAGAAAGCTAATTACACATTCATTACACGCTTTCACTATTCAACTCTAAGGTACTTACTACAGAGCGAAAAGAAGCATCACTATACAGAGATATTCACAAACTCTTCAGTCACAGGACTTTAAATTAGGAACAAATATTGAACAGATACATGAAGATTCTGGGTTTTTTTTTAGCGTTTTTTATTAGGTGTTTTCTTTTTTAACATTTCAAATGTTATCCCCTTTCCTAGTCTCCCCTCCAAAAATCCCCTATCCCTTCTCCCCTCCCCCTGTTCACCATCTCACCCACTCCTGCTTCCTGGCCCAAGCAGTCCCCTATACTGGGGCATAGAGTCACAGGACCAAAGGCCTCTCCTCCCATTAATGACCAACTATGCCATCCTCTGCTACATATGCAGCTAGAGTCATGGGTCCCTCCATGTGTTTTCTTTAGTTGGTGGTTTAGTCCCAGGGAGCTCTGGAGATACAGGTTAGTTCATATTGTTGTTCATCCTACGGGAATTCAAACCCCTTCACCTCCTTGGGTACTTTCTCTAGCTCTTTCCTTGGGGACCCTGTGCTTTGTCCAATGGATGGCTATGAGCACCCACTTCTGTATTTGTCAGGCACTGGCAGAGCCTCTCAGGAGACAGCTATATCAGGCAAGCTTATGTTGGCATTCACAATAGGGTCTGGGTTTGGTGGTTGTTTATGGGATGGATCCCTAGGTGGGGCAGTCTCTGGATGGTCATTCCTTCACTTTCTGCTCAGAACTTTGTCTTCTTTAACTCCTTCCATGGGTATTTTGTTCCCGACTCTAAGAAGGACCAAAGCATCTACACTTTACTCTTCCTTCTACTTGAATTTCATGTATTTTGCAAATTTTATCTTGGGTATTCTAAGTTTCTGGGCTAATATCCACTTATCAGTGAGTATATATCATGTGTGTTTTTGTGACTGGGTTACCTCACTCTGGATGATATCCTCCAGATCCATCCATTTGCTTAAGAATTTCATAAATTCATTGTTTTTAATAGCTGAGTAGTACTCCATTGTGTAAATGTACCACATTTTCTGTATCCATTCCTCTGTTGAGGGACATCTGGGTTCTTTTCAGCTTCTGGCTATTATAAATAAGGCTGCTATGAACATAATGGAGCAACTGTCCTTATTACATGTTGGAACATCTTTTGGGTATATGCCCAGGAGAGGTATTGCTGGGTCCTCCGGTAGTACTGTGTCCAATTTTCTGAGGAACCGCCAGACTGATTTCCAGAGTGGTTGTACCAGCTTGCAATCCCACCAGCAACTGAGGAGTGTTCCTCTTTCTCCACATCCTTGCCAGCATCTGCTGTCACCTGAGTTTTTGATCTTAGCCATTCTGACTGGTGTGAGGTGGAATCTCAGGGTTGTTTTGATTTGCATTTCCCTGATGACTAAGAATGTTGAACATTTTTTTAGGTGCTTCTCAGCCATTCGGTATTCCTCAGTTGAGAATTTTTTGTTTAGCTCTGTACTCCATTTTTTAGTAGGGTTATTTGGTTTTCTGGAGTCTAACTTCTTAAGTTCTTTGTATATATTGGATATTAGCCCTCTATTGGATTTAGTTTTGCTAAAGATCTTTTCTCAATATATTTTTTTTTTCTTTTTGTCTTGACAGTTTCTTTTGCCTTACAGAAGCTTTGCAATTTTATGAGGTCCCATTTGTTAATTCTTGATCTTACAAGACAAGCCATTGCTGTTCTGTTCAGGAATTTCCCCCCTGTGCCCAGATGTTCAAGGCTCTACCCCACTTTCTCCTCTATAAAGTTTCAATGTCTCTTGTTTTATGTGGAGGACTTTGATCCACTTAGACTTGAGCTTTGTACAAGGAAATACAAATGGATCAATTCACATTCTTCTACATGTAACCGCCAGTTGAGCCAACACCATTTGTTGAAAATGCTGTCTTTTCCACTGGATGGTTTTAGCTCCCTTGTCAAAGATCAACTGACCATAAGTGTGTGGGTTCATTTCTGGGTCTTCAATTCTATCCCATTGATCTACCTGTCTGGCACTATATCAGTACCATGCCGTTTTTTGGTTGTTTGTTTGCTATTTTTTTGTTTTGTTTTGTTTTTAATCACTATTGCTCTGCAGTACAGCTTGAGGTCAAGGATGGTGATTCCACCAGAGGTTCTTTTATTGTTTAGAATAGATTTTTGTTATTCCAGATGAATTTGCAAATTGCCCTTTCTAACTCTGCAGAGAATTGAGTTTGGAGTTTGATGGGGATTGCATTGAATCTGTAGATTGCTTTCCACAAGATAACCATTTTTACTATATTAATTCTGACAATCAATGAGCATGGGAGACCTGTCCATCTTCTGAGATCTTCTTTGATTTTTTTTCTTCAGAGACTTGAAGTTCTTTTTTTTGTTTGTTTTTGTTTTTGTTTTTTTTTCGAGACAGGGTTTCTCTGTATAGCCCTGGCTGTCCTGGAACTCACTTTGTAGACCAGGCTGGCCTAGAACTCAGAAATCTGCCTGCCTCTGCCTCTCGAGTGCTGGGATTAAAGGCATGTGCCACCACGCCCGGCTTTTGAGTCTTGAAGTTCTTATCATACAGATCTTTCACTTTCTTAGTTAGAATCACACCAAGGTATTTTACATTATTTGTGACTATTGTGAAGGGTGTTGTTTTCCTAATTTCTTTCTCAGCCTGTTTATCCTTTGTGTAGAGAAAGGCCACTGATTTGTTTGAGTTAATTTTGTATCCAGCTACTTTATTGAAGCTGTTTATGAGGTTTAGAAGTTCTCTGGTGAGATTTTCAGGGTCACTTAAGTATACTTTCATATCATTTGCAAATAGTGATATTTTGACTTCTTCTTTTCCAATATTTATCCTTTTGATCTCCTTTTGTTGTCTAATTGCTCTGGCTAGGACTTCAAGTACCATGTTGAATAGGTAGGGAGAGAGTGAGCAGCCTTGTCTAGTCCCTGATTTTAGTGGGATTACTTCAAGTTTTTCTCCATTTAGTTTGATGTTGGCTACTGGTTTGCTGTATATTGCTTTTTACTATGTTTATGTATGGACCTTGAATTCCTGAACTTTCCAAGACTTTTACCATGAACAGGTGTTGGATTTTGTCAAATGCTTTCTCAGCATCTAATGAAATGATCATGTGGTTTTTTCCTTTGAGTTTGTTTATATATTGGATTATGTTGGTGGATTGCCATATATTGAACTGTCCCTGCATGCCTGGGATGAAGCATACTTGATCATTAAGGATGATTGTTTTGATGTGTTCTTGGATTTGGTTTGCGAGAAGTTTATTGAGTATTTTTGCATCGATATTCATAAGGGAAATTGGTCTGAAGTTCTCTTTCTTTGTTGGTTCTTTATGTGGTTTAGGTATCAAAGTAATTGTGGCTTCATAGAAGGAGTTGGGTAGAGTACCTTCTGTTTCTATTTCGTGGAATATTTTGTGGAATAGTTTGAGGAGTATTGGCTTTAGGTCTTCTTTGGAGGTTTGACAGAACTCTGCACTAAACCCATCTGGTCCTGGGCCTTTTTTTTTTTTTTTTTTTTTGGTTTTGGTTTTTTGGTTGGGAGACTATTAATGACTGTTTCTATTTCTTTAGGGGATATAGGACTGTTTAGATCACAAATCCGATCCAGATTTAACTTTGGTACCTGGTATCTGTCTAGAAATTTGTTCATTTCATCCAGGTTTTCCAGTTTTGTTGAGTATAGGCTTTTGTAGTAGGATTTGATGATTTTTTGGGGATTTCCTCAGATTCTGTTGTTATATCTCTTTTTTTCTTTTCTGATTTTGTTAATTAGGATACTATCCTTATGCCCTCTAGCTAATCTGCCTAAGGGTTTATCTATTTTGTTGATTTTTTTCAAAGAACCAGCTCCTGGTTTGATTGATTCTTTGTATAGTTCTTTTTGTTTCCACTTGGTTGATTACAGCCCTCAGTTTGATTATTTCCTGCTGTCTACTCTTGGGTGAATTTGCTTTCTTTTGTTCTGGAGCTTTTAGGTGTGCTGTCAAGATGAAGATTCTTTACACATAGTAGCTTAGAGTTAACAACTACCTAAATGTGAATAAATAAGTGAATTTATATTAACTTATACATAAAAGGAATTTATATATATTGCAGGTATATTAATAAATAAAGTGTGTCTCTCTATATTACATATTACTCATCAATAAAAGGAAATAGCCCACTGATATTTCTTCAGAGACAAATCTCAAAACATTATCTGTTGAGTGAAAGAAGTAACATAAACAGTTTAAGCTGTGTGATTCCGTGTCTATGAAATTCTAGACTAGTTAAAATGAACAATGACATTAAATGTATCACTGGTGGCCTAGGATAAGTACTTTATACAAAAAAGCACAAGGGAACTACTAGGGGTGACAGGAGCTTTCTATATATTGAGCAAAATGGTGATTATATTACTATAAATATTTAGGTATAACTCACAGAAGTATACACTTTGAATACATGTACTTTAACTATGCTAATTATATAACAATAAGTTGAGTTCTAGAAAAACATGGAAGATAGAATAAGAAAGCACAGCATAACATCCAATGGAAATTTCAAAGGAAGAGAATAGAGAGAATTAAAGAAAATCTAGGTTTAAGGAGATTGTGACTGATGGTGTTACAATTGAGATATAGAAGGCAAATTACCTTTCAGGAAATAGAAATAATATGGAGAATAGAGTTAACAACTAAAAGTTGGTGACTGTGAGAAATTTCATCACATCTAGAGGAGAGAATAGCTTCAAAGTAACACTCCAAGCCATTTGCAAACATTTTCAGACACCCAGTGTCAGTTATAATGGCTTATCCATATTTAAAATTGCCAGCATTTGTACTTAATACTACCACAGTTTTACTCTAGAAAATATGCCTTAATTTAATGATTTAAAAACTTCTACTTTCATGTATGTTGAATTGCTTTTTTTTAAACTGAAAATACATTTTGACCAATTTTAAATAGTTTTATTTTAGACGTTGCATTTTCCACTTAGGATACTGTGCTTATAAAGTTCAATGTTCTATTTTCCCTCCCTGTGCACATATTCCGGGTTAAAGTATTGAGAATGCCAAGTAATTTATTGTAGCAGCTTAACTTTCAAACTACCACAGAACTTGCTAAATTTGGGTCCTTCAAATATTTCCCTGTGGAACAATGTTACACCTCTTCTGGGACTGATTTAATCTTTTCGATGGTAGGTCCCGAAGAAGTACCATCAGGGAGAGGGCTCCCACCAGGGCAGCTACCAGGCATGCTTCCCAGCAGGTACAGCTTGTTGATGACGGGGTAACAATGAGGTTTCAGACCTTCTTCAGTTCTTTCTGCTGATGTTCAGCTCCTTCCTTCTCTGGAATTTAATTATTATCCAGCCAGATGATGATTTTATGTCTAGAATCTTCTATTTGTCCTCATAACTGGTATTGCCTAGAAGTTTCTCCTCCATGGCTGTTGCTTTCAGTTGAATGTATAGAACTCCAGTGAACTCTTGGATGATACCTCATCCCTCTGCTTCTAGTCTTCAGCTTTGTACTTCTCAGCTTCACAGACTATGCAGTCAATACCCTCCTTGCTTAAGCATCCCTTGTAATCCACTGGTGATGATGAGTTTGTTCTCCTTTCTGGGACTCTTATCCATAGCAGAAAAATTGAGATTGACATTAGTATCAGTGTCAAAAGTGACTTCATTCTGAGGAATGTCATGGGATGCTAAAGCTATATCTATGAGTTGAAAGTTTCCAAACAGGTTGTTAACCTTAGTCATGACCCTTTTACCTTCATATACGTGAAAAGGCACATGCAGCTGGTTGTCAGAGGAGGTGGTGAAGATCTGTGTCTGCTTGGTGGGAATGATGGTATTGTGCTTCATGATGGACAGTCATAACTCTATCAGAAATTTCAATATCAAGAAGAAGAGAAGTGACATCTGAGAGCAGTAAATTCTTAACATTCTCAGACTTGTCTGCAGATAGAACGGACTCCTGGACAGCTTCCTTGGGGTTAATGCTTGTGTTCAGTTCTTTTCCATTGAAGAAATCTTGCAGAAGCTTCTGAACCCTGGGGATCCTGGTAGAAACACCCACCAGGACAATATCATGGATCTGTGACTTGTCTAGTTTGGCACCTCAAAGAGCCTTTTCAAGGTCCAAGTGTCACAGAACAGATCAATATTCAATTCTTCAAATTGAGCACAGGTGAAAAAGGTATAAAAGTTGATTCCTTCATTGGGAAGAATCAACCTCAACACCGGCCTAGGTGCTAGAAGAGATTCATAAGCAGTAAAGATGTTGGAAATCTCTCTTATTTTCACTGATGTCCTCTTTGTGCTTGCACTTAAACTCTAATTAAATGGTTAACCATTTGATTGTCAGTCTTCTCTACCCATGAGAGAATCTCCAGCTGTATAGTCAACCTAAAATATTCCATCTGAAATAGTGAGGGTTGACATGTCAAATATATCACCCCCCCCAATAAAAAAATCAACACACTCCTCTCAGCTTCAAACATAAGCAATAGCAGCACGTTCATTGATAATCCTAAGTACATTAAGGCCAGCAATAGTTCCAGCATTTTTTTATTGCCTAGTGCTGACAGTCATTGGTCACAATCTTTCCCAGACAGGCTTCTACATTTTTTTTTTCATCTTTTTTAGAATCATAGAGGACACCTCTTCTGGGAAGAAAATTTTTGTTTTTCCTTTATATTCTACTTTGACCTTTGGCTAACCTGTATCATTCACCACCATAATGGCCCAATGCTTCATATCATACTGAAAAATGGCATTGTCAAACCTATGCCCAACCATATGTTTGGCATCAAAAATTGCCTTGGTGGGGTTCACCACAACCTGATTCTTCCAAAAATTCCAAATTAATCACTCCAAGTATTAAATGCAACATACATTGGTGTGGCTTAGTTACCTTGGTCACTAGCAATTTTCCATGCTGCAAGACACTCAAACAGTAGTAAGCGGTGCCAAAATCAGTGCCAGCTGTTGGTTCCTTAGACATGGCTACTTACATGTAGGACCAACTGTGCTGCTGATAAGGCAACAGGAATCCCTAAAAGTTGCCACTGCATTGCATGAGCTGAAATTAAATTCATTTTGAATATAATATATTCTCACTATGGCTTTTCTTTCCCCAGTTCCTCCCAGACCCTCCCCACTTTCCCACCCATCCAAATCTCTCTCTTGCTTTCTCTCTCTCTCAGATATAGTCAGGAATCTAAATCACAATAACAATGCAATGAGTAAATAAGGTAAAATAAAAATTAGTAACAAGACAAAGCAGACAAACAGAAAAAAAAGAGCCAAAGTAAAAGCAAAGAAACATACAGGTGCTGCTAACATCAGTGTGCAAGTGGTAAACACACTGTTCAGTGAAATGAAAACAAAACGAAATTTCAGTCAACATTTGAATTATATACAGGCTCAAATTATGAATTATTTCTATTAAGAGACCCCCCCACAAGAACAAAATTGTATTAAATGAAAGTAAAGGAAATTTAGCTCAGAAGTAAAAAATGGAGGCTAACAACTGAGAACAAAGAATATGGAAGACATCTTAAAACTAAAGAAGGACTGACTATGTCAAGTAACAATGATAATCGTCTATTTAACTGATTTTAAATGCACTTTAAAATCTTTGTAATGTTTCTAAAATTGGGATATAACTTATAAGCTGGTATGTCATGTTTAATTGCCAGTATGTTTTTCTTCTTTTGAGAAAATGAAATAGTAGTACATTTATAATCAATGATACCTTTGAATAAGCAAAATGCTAGTAATTACTTGTTTGAGTAATTAATAGGAATTAAAATGCTCTAAAATCATCTTTTATGAAGAGAGAAGAGGCACTGAACAGATTTTGATTCTATTCAGTCAATTTTGACTACTCATATGAAGGGAATCCTAACTATATAGTATAAACACACAGGGGAAAGAAATATTTTCATGTGACATTAAAATACATTCTTGATTATATATTCAAAGAGAAACATTATCCTAGACATCAAAAGAACAAGAAATAAACATTAGACTTCAGTGAGTAGGGTATTTGTTGGCAATAATAATAATGTTGTTACTTGAAATTTTTAAGGTATGTTAATGAATTAGTGTCATTAGGACTCAAGATTTTTAAGAAACAATAGTGCATAATTAAGTTGAATGACTCAAAACCCTGTAACCTCATAGTCATCTATTGGATGGAGCACAGGGTCCCCAGTGAAGGAGCTAGAGAAAGTACCCAAAGAGCTTAAGGGGTCTGTAACCCTATAGGAAGAATAACAATATGAACCCTAGAACTTGTGTCTCTACCTGCATATGTAGCAGAAGATGGCCTGGCCTGCCATCATTGGGAGGAGAGGCCCTTGGTCTTGCAAAGATCATATGCCCCAGTACAGGGGCATGCCAGAACCAGGAAGCAGGAGTGGGTGGTTTAGGGAGCAGGGCTGGGGGGAGGGAGGGTATAGGGGACTTTCAGGATAGCATTTGAAATGTAAAGAGGTTTGATCCTTCTTAGAAGGGGGAACAAAATACACATGGAAGGAGTTACAGAGACAAATTGTGGAGCAGAGATTGAAGGAATGACCATCCAGAGACTGCCCTACTTGGGGATCCATTCCATAAACAACCACCAAACCCAGACACTATGGCAGATGCCAACAAGAGCTTGCTGACAGGAGCCTGATAAAGCTGTCTTCTGAGAGGCTCTGCCAGTGCCTGACAAATAAAAAAGTGGATGCTCACAGACATCCATTGGACTGAGCACAGGGTCCCCAAGGAAGGAGCTAGAGAAAGTGCCCAAAGAACCTAAGGTGTCAGCAGCCCCATAGGAGGAACAACACTATAAACTAATCAGTATCCCCAGAACTCCCAGGGAGTAAACCACCACCAACAACAAAAAACACAACAAACAAAACAACAACAACAAAAACACGGTAGGACTCATGACTCTAGGTGCATATGTAGCAGAGGAAGGTCTAGTCTGCCATCAATGGGAGGAGAGGCTCTTAGTCTTGTGAAGATTCTATGCCCCAGTACAGGGGAATGCCAGGGCCAGGAAGTGGGAGTGGGTGGGTTGGGGAGCAGAGGGAGGGGGTAGGGGGTAGGGGATTTTTTTCAGGGAGGATCTAGGAAAGGAGATAGCATTTGAAATGTAAATGAAGAAAATATCTAATAACAAGTATGAAAAACTGTAACCTTAAGTATGAATTGAGATTATGGTAAGAAAATATGATTTATTTCTGTTGAAAGGTACTAAATATGACATGGTAACATTAAAGAGCAAAAATTGAGAAAATAGAGATGAATGGCAATAGAAATAATATACAAAAGTTATAAATAGAGTTAATACGACACTTTGAAGGAAAATTTATAACTATAAATGTTTATGTAAGGTGGAAATGATTTAAAAATTCATGAGCTGTGGATTCCCTTTAAGAAAATTGGTGGCTTTTAGGAATGGATAAAGAAAATGTGGTACATTTACAAATGGAGTACTACTCAGCTATTAAAAAGAATGAATTTATGAAATTCCTAGGCAAATGGATAGACCTGGAGGGCATCATCCTGAGTGAGGTAACCCAATCACAAAAGAACCCACATGATATGTACTCACTGATAAGTGGATATTAGCCCAGAAACTTAGAATACCCAAGATATAAGATACAATTTGCGAAACACAGGAAACTCAAGAAGAATGAAGACCAAAGTGTGGACACTTTGCCCCTTCTTAGAATTGGGAACAAAACACCCACGGAAGGAGTTACAGAGACAAAGTTTGGAGCTGAGACGAAAAGATGGACCAACTAGAGACTGCCATACCAGGGGATCCATCCCATAATCAGCCTCCAAACGCTGACACCATTGCATACACTAGCAAGATTTTTCTGAAAGGACCCTAATATAGCTGTCTCTTCTGAGACTATGCTGGGGCCTAGCAAACACAGAAGTGGATGCTCACAGTCAGCTATTGGATGGATCACAGGGCCCCCAATGGAGGAACTAGTGAAAGTACCCAAGGAGCTAAAGGGATCTGCAACCCTATAGGTGGAACAACAATATGAACTAACCAGTAGCCCCCAGAGCTCATGTCTCTAGCTGCATATGTATTAGAAGATGGCCTAGTTGGCCATCACTGGAAAGAGAGGCCCATTGGTCTTGCAAACTTTATATACCTCAGTACAGGGGAACGCCAGGGCCAAGAACTGGGAGTGGGTGGGTAGGGTAGTGGGGGGGGGAGGGTATGGGGGACTTTGGGGATAGCATTGGGAAATGTAAATTAAGAAAATACCTAATTTAAAAAAGAGGAAAGTAAAACAAGCTACAAGTGGGTATAATTGCTATTATTTTTCTACTCGGGTTTAAAAGCCCTTGGGAAAAAAGAAAGAAAGAAAGAAAGAAGAAAGAAAGAAAGAAAGAAAGAAAGAGAGAAAGAAAGAAAGAAAGAAAGAAAGAAAGAAAGAAAGAAAGAAAGAAAGAAAGAAAGAAAGAAAGAAAGAAAATTGGTGACTTTTGCCTGTAATCCTGACACTTAGGCAGCTGAGGCCTGAAGATTGTGAGTTCAAGAGCAGTCTGGCTACAAGAGAGTTTGAGGAGTCCTGAGTTACATAGTGATATCCCACTCCTAAAGAAACAAAAGGGGAGGGGACCAAAGGAAACCGGTTAGAATAAGAACCAAAGACAGAGTAAGAACAAATGAACAAAACAAATGTCCTACTAACAGAAGGAAACAGTTAATGATGTTGAAGGCATGGCGTGATCATTAAAAATAAAAGTTGTTTCTTTGACTAGAAAGTAGATAAATTTTTGGTGGCCATTTCAATAACGAGACAAGCTAGTACAAGTTAATGCGGTTTTAAAAGAAAACAACTAGAGTTGCATCAGGAATTTAATAGCAAAGCAAAGGGAACATTCATAAATCTGGAGCCTTGGTAACCATTCCCTATTCTGGAATCGGACAAGCCTCACCATAGTCAATGGTGCTGGTTGCAAGATCTCTGCTGCCTGTGCAGTGGCGCTGCACCTTACATCACCAACCTGACCCAATTGAACACTGTCTTTGGAAAGAATAAAGTAAGCAGCATGGCTCTAAGCATCATTGAAAGATAGATAGTCATAGCTGCTAGTGCGATGGGGTATGTGCTACAGCTGAGAGGATTCAGGGTCTCTTCCAGCCCACTCTGTCTTGTGTGTCTGCACTGGCTTGGATACAGATGGCTTTCCTTATGCAGTCATCAGTTCTTCCTTGGCACTTGGATCTTAGCAGCTACATCCTTGCAAATGTCCAGAGTCCTTGTACTATTTCCCAGTACACCACCTGCCCCCTTCCAGCTTTCTCTTCATTATGTTTTTGCTTCATCCTTATCTGTTTCCTCAGAATTATATTACCTCAGACAACATGAAGATCAGAGGTTTAAGTTGGTTGCTTTGGCATTTTGTTGATGCCATGAAAACCTTGGAATCTTCTCGTGCCTCTACCATCCTCAGCATAGGGTTATCCTGGGTTTCCTAAAAAGATAGTTACAACAATGGCAAAACAGGTAGAACGATCATGATATTTGATTGCTATATCTTTAGTAAAATTAAATATTTATATTAATTTTAAGAATAGGTTTCATTTATTTTGTGTTGGATGAGGAGAGACATGCAGCATGCAGGTGGATGTCAGAGCACAAGTTTTGGAAATTGATTTCCTCCTTCCATCACGTGTGTCCAGAGGATTGCACTCAGATCAAGAAGTTTGACAGAGGCACCTTTACCAGCTCAGACCCCGTGTTTTATTCATTTGGGGAACCTTGAGAAAGGCCTCAGTGGCTTAGCACTGCATGAAGCCATGTGTTGGATCAAGAACACTGAAGACCATTGATGAATATGTATCATTAATTTTAATTGACACAGAAGACATATCTATATTGTGTGGTATAGCATGATAATTTGATAGGGTATACAATATATAGTAACGAAATCAGGTTAGTTAGCATTTCCACGTCCTTACGATATTCTTATACTTGGAACCTAAAAACTCCTCTCTCTGTTCCAAAGTTGTCTAGTAAGTCACCCCAGTGTGCTATATCATGCTAGAACATAGGTTTTATATTGAAATGTGCTTTGATGGTCCCTATTCATCCTCAGTCTACAGTCTCTCCTACTGTCCTTCATAGCAGTAATTGCCATTGCACTTTCTTCTATTACACAGCTTCCATATATATGCAGTTTGACTTTCCATTTCTGGCTTATTTTATATAATATATGCCTTCCAGTCCTATTTCTTCTGCTAGAAACGACAGAGCTACATTCTCTATTTTTAGCTGAATAATGCTTCATTGCATCTGCATAGCACACTTCCTGTATTAATTTGTCTGCTGTTGAAACCCTCAGCTTATTCCTGTCTGTCTCATTGTAAGGAAAAGGGAAAGTTTTCAGGAAGCCATTACCACATACTTCACTTCAAACATTCTATTTTATAAGCCTGTCAGAAGAGTTAAGAAATAAAAATCAAAAGATCAAATGTAACCAGACATGGTGGCACACACCTATGATGCAAAAGGATCAAAAGGCTAGCCTTGGCTACATGGTAAGACCTTGTCTTAAAAGGAAAAATAAACAAACATCTCTTGGGTGTCTAAAATATAAAGTTTCGTTATTTAGGGACCTTCACCTGCGTTTCACTTTGCAAGTGAGCTCAGGCTTGAAGAATGTCTTTGAATTGAAAAACTTTTGACTGTAGGCCAGCCAGATATTTATGGTTATTATAGGTGTGTATGGTACTTCATTAATTTTTGTTTTTTACAATCTGAGAAAAATATGTTGTGTCTTCTAATGATATGCAGGGTTTGGGGCATTTTAAGCCTAGAATAATAAAAAGGAAATAGACATGAAAAATGTTTTGAATTTGCATATGTATGGTGGAATATGCTCTAAAATTGTTCTGAGACCAGCAAGTTGCCTTTTAGAGAAACCACAGTAGATTTATGTCTGACAGTGAAGGGTGTCTTAGTTTATTTCCCAATAGTTTTTGTATTCTCTCTCTCTCTCTCTCTCTCTCTCTCTCTCTCTCTCTCTCTCTCTGTATGTCTGTCTATCTCTGTCTCTGTTTCTTTCTGTGTGTATGTGTGTGAAAGAGAGAGAGAGACAGAAAGACAGATATTTGCATGTGGAGTCAAGGAAATGATATAGGAATGTTCTCTATTATTCTCAACCTTTTTTATTTTCTCTCTCTGTCTGTCTAACTCCATCTCTGCCTGTCTCTCTCACTTTCTCTCTGTGTGTGTGTGAGAGAGAGAAAGAGCGCGCACGAGAGAGACAGACAGACAGACAGGCAGATAGACAGACAGATGTTTGCATATGGAGTCAAGGAATTGATATAGGAGTGTTCTCTATTATTCTCAACCTTTTTATACTTTTGAGACAAATCTTTCAGAAAACCTGAAGCTTACCAATTCCAGCAAGCCCAAGATAGTCTCCTGTGTCCACATCCCTAGCTCTGGAATTACAGATGTGCTGCTAAATCTGGCCTTTTAGTTGGGTGCTCCAAATCTCAACTCAGTTCCTCATGCTTGCAAAATAAGAACTTTCCCCCTGAGTCATCCCCCACTGACACATATTTCCTAGCATTAAAAAAAAACTCTAATATATTTATGTACAGAAAACTTAGCAGTGCAAATTTAACCCAGTAAGAACTCAGTTTAATGCCAGTTTCTTTGGTTTTTTACTTTTCCAGCTGGATGATACAAACCACAGACTTAGGACCCTGCAGTGGTAGCAGATTATTACCCCCCACCCCCAGTGGTAGCAGATCTCACCTTATCTGTTGTTGTAATTGGTTCTAATAGCTTCCACTGTGGCCCCAGCACATACATAGCAGAGTTCTGCCGTGTCTGGCCTCAGTGGGAGGATTAATCACATGTAATGCTGTAGAGACTTGATGCCTCAGGAAAGGGGGATGTGGGGTTGGGAGAAGAGGGAGTAGGTGAATATGGGAGCACCATCTCAGAGGCAAAGGGGAGGAGGAGGGGGTGAGGAACTCTTGGAGGGCGGATCAGGAAGGGGGTAACATTTGGAATATAAATAAATGAAACATTTTTTTTTAAATTAGTGTTCACTAGTTTAGCCAGAGCACCCTTGTCTTCTGAGTGAACCTGTGTGAAGGCAACAGTGGTGCATGAAGCAGCCACCCCAGCCGGGCCTTTCCTTTGATGATGCTGTAGGGGACCCCATCTTTCAACACAGGACAAGCAGAAACACCACCAAATCATTGTAGTCTATGTCATGGGCAATCACCACCGGTTGAACTTTCTTATTCTCCACCAAGGTGGTGACTGTATTGAGTCCTGCTCGGAGGACAGGTTGTTTCTTAGTTGGGACATCCTCTTTGCCAGCAGCTTTCTTCTCAGCACAGGTCAGTAGCCTTTGCTTCTTCTTCTGCTGCTTTGTCTGTGGCCTGTACTTGTGGGCAAGCTTAAGCAGCTGAGTAGCTGTTTGCACAGTGCCTATGTGAACTGGTTAATGGCAGGAAGTACTTTGAACCACTTACAGAGGATGGACCTTTGCTGGTGTAGCCTGATGTAGCAGAGGCATTTGAAAAAGTATATCATATCTCTTTTGGGCTAGATGTCCTTCCCAATGCTGATGTTCTCAGTTATTTTCTCAAAGGACTCTCCTGTCACCCCGCCACCACCTTGTGGGCTCCTGTTTCTCCATGATGGCAGGGGCCAGGGCCATCTCTTTCTCCTTGACCTTCTTTCCTTTGAACATCTTGCTCAGCTGGAGGAGAGAGAAAGCTACTTCCAAATATTTTAATGTGTGCAAGTTTTTTTTAATTATTTTATGTGCGTTCATGTTTCATCTGCATATATGGAGGAGTTGGAGGCCCTGGAAGTAGAGTTCCAGGGAGTTATGAGCTTTCATGTGGGTGCTGGGAATAGAATCAAAGACCTCTGGAAGAGCAACCAGTGCTCTTAACCTCTGAGCCATCTCTCCATCCCTAGTATGTACAAGTTTTTAACTTTTTAAGATAAATCCTCCTCCACTCTTTAGGTTTTCTCATTTACTTGATTGTTTGTTTTAAACTAGATTTGATTTTGGAAAGTGTCTATTCCAACGTGTAGCTGGTTTTGGTTACAATGGTAACAGCTAGTTTTGTTTAATACCAAAGGAAATCCCCTTCAGAATGCTGAGTGGGTCATGTGAGAGACGCTGATAGGAGACTTTGAAAAGGACTAATAGCCTGCAGCTTTACTACACTATATTATATCATTATCATTGTTAGAATGGATTATTAGTTATTGTTATTATTATTATTAATTTTTACCATGTTGAATTAAGCCAGTAACAATTTTTATAAAAAATATTCATTCAATTTTCAAATTGAAATTATAAAATCTCATCCTTTTATCTTATTGCTTTAGGAAATAAAAGACATATTCCTCTGCTCTGCAAATGGAATAAAATTATAATCTCTTTGCTCCCAACTGTTTATGAGGATAGTAATAAGCTTTTCAGTTTTTAAACCGGTTAGTCTCCAGAACATTTGAAAAAAATTCTTTTGTTGATGATAAGACAGTAAACTTTTATCATAGGTCTGTGTGTAGGGGGAAAAAAAAAAAAAAAACCACTGATTAAAAGCCAGTACTTCTGTAAGTAGGAAGAGTGCCTTGGTAAACCTTGGCTCTCTGATGACTTTCAGGACAGCTGGGGTACAGAGTGAGAGCTAGTCTCAGTAAGAATGGGAGGAGGGAAATGGAATTGGAGAAAGAAGAGGCATAGGGGGGGGGGGGGATGCAGCGGCAACATCTGGTTAAAGGACAGAGGTGCATACTAGCTGCTAGAGAATGGCCCATATCAAATTACAATTTTGTCACAGTCACTTGCATTTAATTTGTATTCTTTTTTATTAATTATACCCCCTAGAGACTGTAATCACTTGTCATATTATTTTCTGGGTGTTGTCTTTGTCCTTGTGCCAAGATTCTCTAGACAGAAATAAAAATCTTGGTTTTTGTTTTTTGTTTTTTTTTTGGGGGGGGGGAGCTGGATTCTGTCAAGACCCACACCTCGCTTACTGTATGACTCTGCTGAGTTTTTAAAAGATTTATACCTCAAATAAGTACATTTATGGGATAAAATGTAATGGTTTTATTCCTGTGAACATTGTGTGGTGATTCAACAAAGATAAGCGTGCTTATGAGATAACCTCAAAGAAAAGAATAAGGGAGAGGGAGTACAGAGTTGACATGTGTGTGAACTCCTCTCTGAATATATATGTGTATGTATATATATACAGTTTTTGACATATACAGTTAATCCTTAGAACACCCTTCTGAGACGTGTTGCTCGCTTGCTTGAGGCAGTATCACTGGTATCTCGGGGTGGCCTTACCTTCACTGTGTACCTGAGGATGATCTTGAACATTTATTCCACCTGCTCAAGTGCTGGGATTACTTGCATGCTCTCTCACAACTTGTTTCGGAAGAGCTGGAGATCAACCCCAGGAATTCTGTAGGACGAAATTTTAGAGAAACAGTGGAGAATGTTAGGCACGTTTGTTGAGATCACATAAATAGAGCAGTAAATCACAATGCTAAGATAGGAACCCAGGCCTTCTGACTCTCAAGGGATTTTTGTTTTGCCTGAAATGAGCTCTTCTATGTAGCTCAGGATAGTCTTAAATTCACAGTAAATACTTTGCCTCAGTCTCCAAAGTTTCTCATTTTTTATTGCAGTGTCATACCCACAATGAGGGTCACAAATGTAGAACCCAGTGAAGAGCTGCAAAGCAAAATGCACATCCAGTCTCAGGTCCCCTCCTCGTCTGCTTCCTCCTAAGTACTACTCTTCTGGGTAAAACTGTTGTCAGCATTTGGCATAAATGCATATGTCACATAAGTAAGTATAGTATTGTAGAATCCACCATAGGGATTATTTGCATGGGGATTTATTTTTAGTATGTTATGCATCTATGAGATTGATGAAAATTAATTTTTATTGCTGTCAGAGTATGCCACAATGTGACTGAACCACACTGCAGTTTGTTTCCTACACTACTCTATGAGATCTATTCGAACAGATTATCTTGCAGAGATGTAGCTTAGTTAGTAGAGTGATGTCTAGCATGAAACCCTAAGACTGGTCTTGAGAAATTCTCCAATTGTTGTGTATATTCCCAGAACGTGGAAGGAATCAATGTTTGAGGTCATTCTCAGTTGCATAGTGAATCCAAGGCCAGCTTGAGATACAAGTGATATTGTTTCATGCAAACAAGCAAACAAACTGGCCATCTATCTTTAATAGATGACTGACAAAAGTAAATTATGCATCAACTTACCTTGACTATAGTACCAAATTATGCAACTGTATGAATATCGAAGTGTTTCAGTGAAATATTTTAGGTAGGTATGATTAATGTACCATCAAATGGCTATAGACTATTCACCTTTGTAACCTAGGGGACTTATCTAATCAGTTGAAGGTTTTGAAAGAAAAAAAAAGTTTTCCAAAGGGGGGAAAATATCTCTCTTCCCTTGATTAATTCCTCTCTTCTCATAATCCACATTCTAGATTTATTAAACACACACACACACACACACACACACAATTTTTAATAAATATAGCTTCTACATACAAGAGGAAACATGCAGTGTTTATCTTTTTGAATCTGGAATATTTCATTGAACACAATGATTTGTAGTTTCACTCATTTTCCTGTAAATGTCATGTACCAAATTTTCCTTTCTTCTTCCCCTATCTCCTTCTGAGATAGCCTTTTATAATGAAATAAATCCCCATGAAAAGGCTACATCTATGTAATTCTGAGAACATAATATTCAGAAAAGTAAAAACTATAGAACGGATAAAAGGATCAGCAGTTATCTAAAGTTGCTATGGAGAAAAGCATAGATAAATAGAAGATAGTTTTTTAAGATTGTGAAACTACTCTGTTAGAATGATGGATATGTTATACATTTCTCCAAACCCATGAAGTTACAAAAACAAAATGAACTCCCAATCCAAACAATGAACAGTCATGTGTTAAGGTGACATTTTCTATCATAATAAGTGTAGCATTCTGGTAGTAATATAGAAAGCTGAAGAGACTATTATACAGTGGGTAAGAGTGTGTGGGGAAACTCTATACATTCTGTTCATTTTGTGTGAATTTAAATTGCTCAAGAAATTAATGTTTAAGGTGATCTTGAATGTGAGAGGATCCCAGAACATAGACTGCACAAACAGTGGTGCAAATTGTATTTGTAATTGCAAGCATGTTCAGTGATCTCAAAGTGCAGAGAAAAAAAAATCTTGACATCTATTGGAAAACAGTGAGTCTCTGAGTATTGAAAAGCTAAGTCAAGGGGCTGGTGAGATGGCTCAGTGGGTTAGAGCACCCGACTGCTCTTCCGAAGGTGCAGAGTTCAAATCCCAGCAACCACATGGTGGCTCACAACCATCCGTAACAAGATCTGACCCCCTCTTCTGGAGTGTCTGAAGACAGCTACAATGTACTTACATATAATAAATAAATAAACAAACAAATAAATAAATAAAAAAAATCTTTAAAAAAAAAAAAAAGAAAAGCTAAGTCAAACTGACTGCACATGAACATTCCTTTCTATTTATTCAATTTTTTTCTCATTGAGACCCATATGAACAATTCTGAAATGACATAGCATGTAGTTAGAGATTAAACAGATGATGTAAGTATAAACGGTGAAAGTCATGCTTCTTATCATCAGAGAAATTTATACATAAATAAAAAAGGGATGCTAAAACAAATTTTAGCATGCTTGATTAGAGTTAGAAACATTATAAATTCATGTGTATATGTGTATGCATACACATATAAATACAGACATATCACTATGTATAATATTTACTGTGCATACAAATATGCCCTTGTTCTGACTACTGGGACAGCTTAGAGACTAAGAACCATTAGCATCCATGGTGTCTAAATCTTCTTTTCTAAATATTGTTCTTCAGTAAAAGAGCCCTTGGGGAAATGATTGATGGTAGAGCTAACATAGGAAAATATATGATGGCTTTGGGGCACCAGATAGTGTACTGAAAAATAAGAACAGAGAGATGGGAAGGAAAGGAAGAATACACAACAAAAGGAAAGTGGGTGGGTGAGAGAGATATCAAGGCACAGAGAAGCCAGCCTGAGAGAGGTCCCCATGGTCAAAGTCGGAACATGTTAATCAGCAAAACAAACCATGGTCCCCATGAGTCCACTGACAGAGAGATGATTAAATGAACAAGTAGTGGAGATGTGACATATCTTCTGGAGATAATAATAATTAATGAAAATAATAATTTCAAATAATACATATAAATTCTCTCTTCTTCAAACACAGTTTAATCCCAATTCCCACGTGCATAGACTGAACTTGCTAACTTGTATCTAGTGAGTAAGTATGAAAACGGAGAAAGTAGAACTTTATACCGGGAAAAATTCACTAGGTAATCAAGAGCAACATGGCTATTGTTGAGACCCAGTTATATCATGTACTCCTTGACTTGCAATGTGAACTGCATTACCAATCAGTGATATTCTTCAGAACTTCTACAATCCCATTTCATCATGAGAAAACTCCAGATCAACTCAATTTGATGCCATTCCCCATATATGTGGTCTATACTCTTCTTCCATAGTCCTGAAAACAAATAATCTATCATGGGCTGGAGGAATATATGGAGTCTCAAGAGTTAAGTGCATTGCATTATCTTGTGTTGAAATTTGGAAGAGAAAAGGATTTTCTGGCTATACATGAATCAAACCTGTTGTTTGGCTAATAGTTTTATACCACTTATGATGGTCCACTGTTTTGGATAAATGTGCCATGAGTAGTGAAGGTGTTTCAATATAACTGTCAGAGAGATTATGGGAACACTCTGTACTACTATCTTTGCAACTTTTTTCATGAGTGAAAAATGCTTTTGAGATGAGCTACAGATTATAATAGACCTTTCACTCAAAAAGATGTACAAATAGACAGTGAACATGAAAAAATGCCCAGTCACTTCTCATCAAGGAAATGCAAATCAAAACCATAATTTCATACTGTTTACATCCATTTGGATTGTAGAATCAAAAAGAGACAATAACAAATGTTAGAGAGGACATGGGGAAAATGAAAGCTATTTTACACTCTCTCCAATACATTTTTGGATGGAATGTAAAATAGTGTAGCTGATAAGGTAACTGGCCTGGCACTTTGTCCAAAAAAGAAAGAAAGAAAGAAAGAAAGAAAGAAAGAAAGAAAGAAAGAAAGAAAGAAAGAAAGAAAGAAAGAAAGAAAGAATTACTAAGAAATGGTCACATGACTCAGCAGTCACACACTCCAGTATTTGCTAGGGAACTGTGAAATGTTATGACTAAGTTTCCTTTCAACTAAAGGTTGGGATTTGATAATTTCCATGTACATGGTACTTCAAGCCCTGGGAGTAGAAGAGTTCTCCTGGCTGTTGAACCTTAATGGGTAAATGAGGGTTATGTCTTCTGAGATAGAGAAGACCTATGAAGGAATGAGATTTGCGGAGTGTGAAACCCGGGAACTCTGTTTGGGGTTGTTAACTGGGAAATATCTTTAAAGAAGCACCCAGTGTTTGAGCCTGGAGAGATCTGGTTGTAAATGTAATGTTCTTGGTGAAGTTGGTCTAGTTTCCATTAGCACCTACTGTCCAGTGTTACACCTGATAAGTCATAGCTGCTTTAAAAACTGTCCCCAACTGGACACTCAGCACTGGGGATGAAGAGGAGGTGGATCTCTATGACTTTAAGGCTAACCTAGTTTATGTAGTGATTTACAGGGCAGCCAGGGCTACATAGAGAGACCTTATCTAAGAAACAAAAACAAAATGCAGAATAATGTGACCAGTTTTACACACACACACAAACACACACACATATATATGCATATATATGTATATATATAGCACACATACACATATACAAGCATATTATATATATACATACATACATACATACATACATACACACAACTCTTTAAGGTATTTCTTTTGGTGGCTGTTGAAATGTTAAGAGTCTCATGGATAAATCACAGTCATCACCCCCTCTCCAAGATAATGGCTTTGCAAAGACTTGCTGATGGTCATTTTCCAGCCCCACTATACAATCTGGAGGAAGAATTCTTCTTACTACTACTGGGTGCTACTATCAATTTCCAAATTAGGGTAGACAAAGTGGTCCACACCACTTAAGGCTCAGCTTAAGGACTGGCTTTTTTTAAAGATTTATTTATTGATTATATGTAAGTACACTGTAGCTGTCTTCAGACATTCCAGAAGAGGGAGTCAGATCTCGTTACGGATGATTGTGAGCCACCATGTGGTTGCTGGGATTTGAACTCCGGACCTTCGGAAGAGCAGTCGGGTGCTCTTACCCACTGAGCCATCTCACCAGCCCAAGGACTGGCTTTTACTATTCCTGGATACTATTGGTAGACTTCATGGTCACTATGGACACTGGCTTATTTTAAAAATAAAAATTATCATCATTGTCCTCATTATGTGTCTGTGTTGGAAGGAAAGCATTGTGTTCTATGGCATTCACATGGAAATATAAGGACTATTTTGGGAATAAGTTATCTCCTTCTATCACCAGGTCTAGGAACTGGCCTAGTCTTTGGGATTGGGCAGCAGTTGTTTTATTTTTTTTTTTTTCAACATCCAAACTTTCTTATTAACAGTAAGATCCAGGGTTACTTTCTGTAGCCTCAGCTTGCCTTTCAGCCTCTGGCAAGCTTGAACTTCCGGCCCTTTGAGCAGACATAGAGTTTGATGTGGCTGTATGGGATTTCTCAGGCCTTGCCACAATACCTGTAAACTTCTTGGCACTTTTGAGGACCAGAAAGGAGCAGAGTGCCTCCGTTCTTCAGAGACCCCAGGACCACCTAGTCATAGGTGAAAATCTTATCCCCAGCTTTGAGGATGTGACTTCAGGCTGGTCTCTCACCCACAGTTCACACACATTCAGCTTGAGCACTTTCAGAATCCATACATCATCAGTGGCCATCCCCCAAACCACAGCTCCTTTGTTTCTCTGACCAGGAAGCTTTATCTTTTAGATCATCTGTGACAGGGACAGAGGTGGTTGGTTAGTACAACTCATAAAAAACAAACAAACAAACAAACAAACAAACAAACAAAAAACTTTTCAGCAGAAGCTGATTGGAGGTAGAGTTGGTCCATCTGACCAGAAACCTGTATAGCTTGACTAACAGACACAGATAAATGTCTTGGTTCTTGGGCTCCTTGGGCTGAAACTTTCGGTCCTTGTTGTGGCAAATGTCAACACCCATGATGGTGCCTCTTGTTCAGCCAGGTCCACAAAGCTTGAGTGAATCTTTTACTCAATGAGCCATATCACTGGCTCAACATTGGTTCCTTTTAAGTAAATTTGTCACCAGTTCTGTCCTTTTTATGAAGTAGAATATTACAGATTTCTGCAGAAAGGAGACCCTTCAGAATGTATAGACTTGTTTCCAGAATTGTCTCCAACAAGTGAGTCTTGGAAAGATGGTCCTATCATTTTTGAAAATATAGGTGAGCAAAAATGAACCCACATACCTATGGTCACTTGATTTTTGACAAAGGGGCTAAAACCATCCAGAAGAAAAAGGACAGCATTTTCAACAAAAGGTGCTGGCTCAACTGGCAGTTATCATGTAGAAGAATGCAAATTGATCCATTCATATCTCCTTGTACAAAGCTCAAGACTAAGTAGATCAAAGAACTCCACATAAAACCAGACACATTGAAACTTATAGAGGAGAAAGTGGAGAAGAGCCTCTAAGATATGGGCACAGGGGGAAAATTCCTGAACAGAACAGCAATGGCTTGTGCTGTAAGATCAAGAATCAACAAATGGGACCTCATAAAATTACAAAGCTTCTGTAAGGCAAAGGACACTGTCAATAAGACAAAAAGGTCACCAACAGATTGGGAAAAGATCTTTACCACTCCTAAATCAGATAGGGGACTAATTAATATCCAATATATATAAAGAACTCAAGAAGTTGGATTCCAGAAAACCAAATAACCTTATTTAAAATGGGGTACAAAGCTAAACAGAGAATTCTCAACTGAGGAATACCGAATGGCTGAGAAGTACCTGAAAAAAATGTTCAACATCCTTAATCATCAGGGAAATGAAAATCAAAGCAACCCTGAGATTTCACCTCACACCAGTCAGAATGGCTAAGATCAAAAACTCAGGTGACAGCAGATGCTGGCAAGGATGTGGAGAAAGAGGAACATTCCTCCATTGCTGGTGGGATTGCAAGCTGGTACAACCACTGTGGAAATCAGTTTGGCAGTTCCTCAGAAAATTGGACATAGTACTACTGGGTGATCCAGCAATACAAGTCCTGGGCATATACCCAGAAGATCTTCCAACTTGTAATAAGGACACATGCTCTACTATGTTCATAGCAGCCTTATTTATAATAGCCAGAAGCTGGAAAGAACCCAGATGTCCCTCAATAGAGGAATGGATACAGAAAATGTGGTACATTTACACAATGGAGTACTAGTCAGCTATTAAAAACAATGAATTTATGAAATTCTTAAACAAATGGATGGATCTGGAGGATATCATCCTGAGTGAGGTAACCCAATCACAAAAGAACACACATGATATTGCACTCACTGGTTAGTGGATATTAGCCCAGAAACTTAGAATACCCAAGATACAATTTGAAAAACTCATGAAACTCAAGAAGAAGGAAGACCAAAGTGTGGATACTTCGTTCCTTCTTATAAGGGGGAACAACATACCCATGGAAGGAGTTACAGAGACAAAGTTCAGAGCAGAGACTGAAGGAAGGTCCATCCAGGGACTGTCCCACCTGGGGATCCATCCCATATACAACCATCATACCCAACACTATTGCATATACCAACAAGATTTTGCTGACAGGAGCCTGATATAGCTCTCTCTTGTGATGCTATGCCAGTGCCTGGAAAATGCAGAAGTGGATGCTCACAGTCATCTGTTGGATGGAACACAGGACTCCCAATGGAGAAGCAAGAGAAAGTACCCAAGGAGCTGAAGGGTTTTGCCGCCCTATAGGAGGGACAACAATATGAACTAACTAGTACCCCCAGAGCTCGTGTCTCTAGCTGCATATGTAGCAGAGGATGGCCTTAGTCGGCCATCAATGAGAGGAGAGGACTTTGGTCTTGCAAAGATTATATGCCCCAGTACAGGGGAATGCCAGGGCCAGGAAGCAGGAGTGGGTGGGTTGGGGAGCAGGTGGAAGGGGAGGGTATAGGGGATTTTCAGAGAGGAAACTAGGAAAGGGGATAGCATTTGAAATGTAAATGAAGAAAACATCTAATAAAAAAAAAAAGAAAGAAAGAAAATAGAGGTCAGGGAGGATAGCAAAACAAGATGGCCAAAAGCAACTAACCTAGGCTAGGCAAAAGGACCAAACAATACACGATCCTGAACTGAAAGGAAATTACTATAAAACATATCATTGGTAAGTTTTGAGTGTGGATTGTCCAGTATTAGTGTCTCATGTACTTTCATTTTGTGAGATTTTTTTTTCTTCTTCTCCTCTATTTGTCCTGAAGAGGTTTACATGAAAATATTCAAAGAAAGTCATTCATGTTATCTGCAACTTACTCCCAGTGGCTAGGCCAAAACAGTACTAACAGTGACTATATTTGTGCATTTGTTTATGTGCATACAATATAAAAAAAGATGGATGGAAGTTTGGAATGTGTCAAGTGTCAATGATGAATGAAAAAAATCACATGATTATCATCTCGTTAGATGCTAAAAAAGTATTTGACAAAAACAACACCCCTTCATGTTAAAAGTATTAAAGAGATCAGGAATTCAAGGGCACCACCTAAATATAATAAAAGCAATATACAGCAAACCAACAGCCAATATAAAATTAAATGGAGAGACTCTTGAAGCAATCCCACTAACTTCAAGGACAAGGCAAGGCTGGACACTCTCCCTGTATCTATTCAACATAGAACTGGAAGTTCTAGCTAGAGCAATAAGACAACAAAAGAAGATCAAGGTGATAAAATTGGAAAAGAAGAAATAAAGGTATCACTATTTGCAGATGAGAAAATAGTATACATAAGCGACCCCAAAAATTCTACTGGAGAACTTCTATATCTGATAAACAACTTCAGCAAAGTGGCAGGATATGAAATTAACTCAAACAAATCAGTAGCCTTCTTTTATACAAATGATAAACAGGCTAAGAAATAAAATAGTAAAACAACACCTTCACAATAGTCAAAAATAATATAAAATATCTTGGGGTAACTCTAACCAAACAAGTGAAATACCTGTATGACAAGAACTGCAAGTCTCTCCAGAAAAAAAAAAAAGGAGACCTCAGAAGATGGAAATATCTCCCATGCTCATGGATTGGTGGGATAAACATAGTAAAAATGGCCATCCTACCAAAAGCAATCTACAGATTCAATACAATCCCTATCAAAATTCCAACACAACTCTTCACAGACATGGAAAAATTAATTCTCAGTTTCATACGGAAACAAACAAACAAACAAAAAAAAAAACAGAATAGCGAAAACAATTCTCAACAATAAAAGAACTTCTTGGAAAATCACCATCCCTGACTTCAAGCTGTATTACAGAGCAATAGTGATAAAAAAAAACTGCGTGGTATTGGTACAGTGACAGGCAGATAGATCAATAGAAGAGAATTGAAGACCCAGAAATGAACCCACACACTTATGGACACTTGGTTTTTGACAAGGAAGCCAAAAACATACAATGAAAGGATGAAAGCATCTAACTAGCAGTCAGTATGTAGAAAAATGAAAATAGACCCATATTTGTCACCTTGCACAAAGTCCAAGTGGATCAAGGACCTCAACATAAAACCAGATACAATGAATCTAACAGAAGAGAACTCATTGAACTCATTGACACAGGGAGAAATTTCCTAAACAGAACTCCAATGGCTCATGCTCTAAGATCAATAATTGATAAATGGGACCTCATGAAACTGGAAAGCTTCTATAAGGCAAAGGGCATAGTTAATAAGACAAATTGGCAACCTACAGATTGGGGAAAAAATCTTCCCTAACCCTGCATCAGATAGAGGGCTAACATCCAAAATACATAAAGAACTCAGGAAGCTAACCTCCAAAAACCCAAATATCCCAATTTAAAAATGGGGTACAGAGCTAAACAGAGAGTTTACAACAGAAGAATCTCGAATGGCCAAGAAGCACCTAAAGAAATGTTCAACGTTCAGTCATCAGGGAAAAGCTTATCAAAACGACCCTGAGATTCCACCTCATCAAAACGACCCTGAGATTCCACCTCACACCAGTCAGAATGGCTAAGATCAAAAACTCAGGTGACAGCAGATGCTGGCGAGGATGTGGAGAAAGAGGAACACTCCTCCATTGCTGGTGGGATTACAAGCTGGTACAACCACTCTGGAAATCAGTCTGGCAGTTCCTCAGAAAATTGGAAATAGATCTACCTGAAGATCCAGCTATACCACTCTTAGGCATATACCCAAAAGATGCCCCACCATGCCACAGGGGCACGTGCTCCACTATGTTCATAGCAGCCTTATTTGTGATAGCCAGAAGTTGAAAACAACCCGGGTGTTTCATGACAGAAAAGTGGATACAGAAAATGTGGTACATGTACACAATGGAGTACTACTCAGCTATTAAAAACGACTTCATGAAATTCGCAGGCAAATAGATGGAAGTAGAAAATATTATCCTGAGTGAGGTAACCTAGACCCCAAAGTACATGTATGGTATGTACTCACTGATAAGCGGATATTAGCCAAAAAGTACAGAATACCTAGGACACAACCCACAGACTGTAAGAAGTATAGCAAGTAAAAAGGCTCAAGTGAGGATGCTTCAATCCCACTTAGAAGAGGGAAGAAAATAATCATGGGAGGCAAAAGGAAGGAAGGATCTGGGTAGGAGAGGGGATGGGGAGGGAATAAAAGGAACAGGATCAGGTATGAGGGGAAATAGGAGAATTAATGGAAATATGCAGTCTCCGAGCTGGGAAGTGGGAGACCCTCTAGAAAGTACCCAGAATGTGAGAGACTCTCAGGACTCAATGGGAACGACCTTGGATGAAATGCTCAACAGTGGGGAGAGGGAACTTGAAGAGCCCACCTCCAGTAGGTAGACAGGCCTCAAGTGGAGGGAGGAGTTTACCAACTCACAGTAAAACTTTCTGACCTACAATTGTTCCTGTCTAAAAAGACTGCAGGGACAAAAATGGAGAAGAGACTGAAGTAAAGTGATCCAGTGACCAGCCCAACTTGGGATCCATCTCATGGAGGGGGGTGGCACCAAGGCCTGACACTATGGTGTGCTTATGGACAAGAGCCTAGCATCAATGTTCTCTGAGAGGCTCAAGAAGCAGCTGACTGAGACAGATGCAGATACTTATACCCAACCATTGGAATGTGGTTATATTAGGAGGCAGATGAAAGAAGCTGAAGAGGAGAGTGACACCATAGGGCAACCAGCAGTCTCAACTAACTCGGACTTGTGGGAGCTCCCAGACACTGACTCACCAACCAGACAGCATACATGAGCTGGTCTGAGGCCCCCAGCACATATATAGCAGAGGACTGCTTGGTCTGGACTCAGTGGGAGAAAATGCACCTAATCCTTGAGAGACTTGAGGTCCCAGGGACAGAGGAGGCCTGGTGGTGGTGGTGGGGACATAATCTTGGAGACAGGGGGGAAGAGGAATGGGGTGAGGAACTGTTGGGGTGTGGACTGGAATGAGGGGACAATGGCTGGACTGTAAATAAATATAATCATAAATATAACAATAATAATAAACAAAAATGTTCCTATGATACCCAAAACTATATTCAATAAATATAGTCTCATAATTTGGAGAAAAAATTTGGAGGGACATCTAGGACACCTGCCCATAGTAGGTGGCCTGGACTTACTTGTTTTGCCTGTCAAGCCACAAGGTAAGTATGAACAAACGCAGGCCTGAGGCAATTCAGAATTGTTTGTGAAGATGCACTTAGGCAGTTTGTCTCCTAAGAATAAAAGTTGTCATGCTTTTCCAAATTATTTTTCATAAAGGTAACATTGAGAAGACAAAATTTAACTGTACCTAGAGGTGCAGAAAAATCCCATTTCTCATTGTTAATATGTTTAGTTAATACACATGCAATTTAAGGAGCATGAACCAACTTTCTCAGGGTACACAAATTTCTGATGAATATTTCTGTAGTGATTGTAGAAGCCTAGAGCACAAAGCATGGTGATGAGAAGAGTTACTGTAGAACCTGGAAGCATTCAAGTAGCAAAATGGCAGCCATAAAAGAAGGTTCAGTGGATTTCATGAAATCCAAAATAAAATGCTTCAAGGGAAAAGGGGTGGCCCAAAGTCTAAATTGGCCTTGACAATATAGTAACTATGAGCTATATTGTTGAAATTCAATCAAATCAGAAATTCAGTATTCTATTATACTCACTGCATTGAATTCTCAATAGCCACATGTGCTGTCTCCAAGAGGATGTTTCCTACCACCACCAGGCTTTCTCCCCTCCCTGGGGCCTCAAGTCTCTCCGGGACTGGGCACATCTTCTCCCACTGATGCCAGACCAGGCAGTCTTCTGCTCTATGTGTTGGGAACCTCAGACCAACCAATGTATGCTGCCTGGTTGGTGACTCAGGAGCTCCCAGGGGTCCGGGTTAGACTACACATGAAGTGAGATAAGAACCATAAAGTGTTCAACAGCATTTAGTGGTATGGCTATCAGGGATAGTCTTGCTAATACTATTTTCAGGAGAAGAAAAATCGTAGGGTGGCATTAAAGGAGATAAAGAAAATGAAGTGATCGGTTTCAAGGCTTCTTCGGGAACCTTGAAAGTGCCGTAGAAAGCAGCTCAAGCATGACTGCAAAAAGGGAAGCTATGTAAATATATTTTAGGAAGAAATTCTTAAAACCCTATGGAGTTCATGCATTTTACTGAGAAAAATATGCAGTTGTTAAATTGAGGTTCCCAAGTAAGTAGACAGGATGAACCAGAGTTTGGGTGACAAGGCTCTGTGTGGGAAAGAATATCTTCTCTCGTCTGTACAGAAGACTAGAGCAGCACTACAAGGATGTCTGTAGACTTGATGGCAAGAAGGCTAGAGAATTTCAATCTGAAACTTGCCATTTTATGTAAACTTGCAAGTGAGTTTCTTTTCTGACTGGAAAGCAGGGTATTAACAGAATGACGTCATGCTGGAGAGCAGAAAGGGAGAGCATCCCTACAGTTGTGGCTTTTGAGTGTAAACATCCGTCAGAATCCTCTGGCAGGTCTGCTGAATCACAGAGTGGTTGGCCCTTAGCTCTTGGGCTCCAAGTCAGTGATGAGGACGATTAACCAGGATGGTGCATTTCCAGCAAGCTCCCAGATGACACTCATGCCACACTGGCCCAGGAACTCCACTGGATTTGCTGAGTAGCAATTTTTGTGAGAATCATAAATATTGATGGCAAGGGCAAAGAGTGAGAATGGTCAAGATGTACAACAACATGTGCAAGTGCTGATGAGAGGAAGCATAGCAAGTGTTAGAGTAACAAGACTTGCATTAAAATGTTGCCTGAGACATCAAAATAGCGTAGAATCTAGATAATGAAGTGATTAGTGAGACAGGCTGCCTGTGTAAGTGTCAAAGTAGAGAGCCAACAACAGAATTTGAAAGCCTTAAATTCTTTTCAAAGTGTTTTTTCCTCCCAGGGTTTTTAACCCTGGTCTTGTTCTTAGACACTAGAAAAAAAAAAAAAAGGTTATGCTGTTTGGAGGTAGAGGTGGGGGAGGCTTCTTCTACATCAAGATGGGAGAGAAGATTTTCAAGGGGTATTTAAAAGATCTTGAATCTATGCCCTGGGGTTGGGCAGACTATTGTGAGATTGTGTGTAACTTTCATCTGGTAAATGTAAAAGGGTTCTCAGTGCTCCAGAAGCAGGCAGAGTATGGGAAGTGCAGTGTACCCCAAGGATCAGACAAGAGCTGCACATTCAAGAGAGGTCTGCAGGTTAGGGGTCTTCTCTAGTGTGGGGGTTTCAGTAGAAATCACAAAAGCATCTATGAAACAGACATCTTTGAACATCTCCTTGGCCTAGATTGTGAAAAGCCAATTTACGGCAGGATCAGTCCAGAAAGAACTCTATGGTCTCCCTCACATCTTGAACTTCTCCTTCTATAATTTTGAACTAGGGCTTCTCCCATTCAGCAAATCACAATGCAAAATGTAAGGTAAATGGAAAAGGAGACTTACCAGTGAATACCTATCACAGCATTTTACATTTAGCGTGACATTACATGCAATGTGTGTTTTATAACTAAAAGAATTCATTGTCTATCTCAGATTTCAGTTTAGTTGGGCATCCTCCATTATTACTGCTGCTTACATAGAGTAACAAACTGTATTTAGCAGCATATGAAAAGAACTGAAGTTCTAAAGTAGGAAAAGAAGGGTAAACCATGGCTTGTTTGGTAGCTGTAGCCCCTTCACCTGTAGCAGATGCCAGCTCTTTGAAAGCCTTGCTTACTTCAAGGGAAGAGAATTCTAAATAACCAATTAAACCTGTTTTGTGTTTTATCTACAGGAATGACAGAAGACAATGTGGAAGGTGGTTAGGGTTTTATTTTGTGACTTGTATTCAACTTACTGTGGTTATTATTTTTATGTGCAAAACAAATATGCTTGGAAGTATGTATACTAAATATAGCAGGTACTGATTTCTTGTCATGCCTTAGCTTTTTACTTTCAACTCTCTTTGATTTTGTTTAGCTTGAATGACTATGAATACAGATTACTTTGACCTTCAACATCATTAATGAAGTTTTTAAGACTTGTTATTTTTCAATTCGCTGTTTTCTTGATGTGTTTCTATGTTAATATTCTTTTCAAAAGTTATTTCTATAGCTATTTCATAATCCATTAGATGACTAGCTCAATGCACTCAAGACCCTTATACAGATTCATCTTATCCTTTATTAATATACATAATAATGAAAGCTTTGTGATTTATTCATTATGCACATCCTTACTGGTTGCCTTAGGAAACAGCCCTAGAAGTTGAGTGGTAAGCCAAAGAATTAAATGCATGTTCTTAAGATTAATAAAAATCCCTATTAAATCTGCGTGCCTATACTAACTCCACTACAAGCTGCTATTAATATATATCACAGTGTTTTGATTGTCATCTCTTTTAATATTCAAATGAATGTTTTTCAAGCATTTCTTGGCCATTTGTGTTTTTCTATTAGTCTTAATGGGTGCCCAGTAGGTGGATATTCAATTGATAGTTATTATCGTGAATATTTTATCTTTTGTGAATATTGACACTTTTCTCCAGTACATACACATAAACATGCACACAAAAACACATACTTAATACCAATTTATTTTGTTATCTTGTCAGTAAATAGTGGTTGCATACATGAATGGATTAAGCATTTAAAGAATTCAGTTAAATGAAAGACTTCTTAGGGTTTGTTGTTGTGGTTATTAACATTTTCATGGTTTATTCATTTGCATAATAAAAATAAGGAGTATCTTCTGTGTTCATGAGTGGATGTTGCACCATTTACAAAATAATAGCCAGGAGATATAATTTCAACCAATGCCAAAACGAACCCTAAAACTTAAAGGCATTCTGTGCACATGTTGGACACACAGCACAATCAGTAGAATAACCCTTTCTAGAATGGTCATGTGTCAGGTAATTTGAAGTTTATATACCAACTTGAAGTTTTTAGATGGCTATTAACAAAGGTATTTTGGGAGGTAACGTATATATGCTTGTGAGATTTTGTGAATATAGTGTTCTGCTAAGGACTAGCCTCGGCTTGAAGAAGAATTCTGAGGAAAGGGGTGTCTGGGAGCAGTGAAAATAAAAGACTGAATGTCAAGTCATGGGTTCAAGGTGGCAGCCCATGTTCTGCACGAGACAGCTTTCCAGATTGCTTTCTCTTTGTTCTGCTCTCTCTGGAGATCTCGAAACTATCTCAGATTTCTGCTTGATGCAGTTCTCCAAGCAGTTCTTTCTTGCCATTATAAAAATAAGTCTCTGGAGATGGGGAAAGCCTCTAAAAAGTCCCAGAGACCTGGGATGTGAGAGACTCTGGGGATTCAGTTGGGGGTGACCTTAGCCAAAATGCCCAACAATAGGGAGAGGGTACCTGGAAAGTCCACCTCAGTAGATAAACAGGGCCCCAAGTGGAGAGATGGGGTTACCAATCCACAGTCAAAATTTCTGACCCAGAATTGTTCCAGTCTAAAAGAACTACAGGGACAAAAATGGAGCAGAGACTGGAGGAAAAGCTGTCCAGTGACCAGCCCAACTTGGGATCCATCTCTTGGGGGTTGGGGGGAGGTTGGCACTAAAGCCTGACACTATTACTGATGCTATGATGTGCTTACAGACGGGAGCCTAATATGGCTCTCTGAGCTCACAGAGACTAAGCCAGCAACCACAGAACATACATAGGCTGGTCTGAGGACCCCAGCACATATGTAGCAGAGGACTGCTGTGTCTGGCCTCAGGTGGAGAGTTATAGAGACTTGAAGCCACAGGGAAGGAGGATGCCCCCTGCGGGTGAGAGGGAGAGCACCTTCTCAGAGGCAAAGGGAAGGGAGAATGGGATGAAGAACTGTGGGACGGGCATGGGGCGGGGGACAATGTCTGGAATGTAAATAAATAAAATAATTAATTTAAAATTTCTCTGGATAGCTTATCTCTTGCCGACCATAAGCCTATTATTTTATTTTACATATCTATGCAGTCATTTACTCCAGGTTCCCTTTTGATTATCTGGTGAATCAGCCTTCCATGACCCAGCCCCTAGATTCTTAGGAGACAGCAAGCACACATTTTCTTTTAACATTGCAAAAGAATTCAGAGATCTGCCCGCCCCTGCTTCCTTTCTGTTAAGCACAGAAGATAAACTAGCTGGGTGGGATCCAACCCCTAAATTACCATTTCTACCACTCCCTCCATCCCGGGCTGATCTTGAACTCGGGAGTCTGTCTGCCTTTGTAAACATTAACAAAAACTTTGCTGGGTAGGATCTTGTCATGTGATCACTACACCCTAAATCTCTTCGTCTCCTTCCTTAGTACCTTTCTGACAAGTTGGCTATTAGAGCAGCCGCCTCTGTTCCTTCAGATCTGTGAAGTTCCTTTTATAATTCATATTGCATCATTATAATTTTACATGATTGAGAAATTATATATTTTCAAACTCATGTTTTCAGAGTTCTTTTCCACAGCCTTATGGACTGTCCTGAAGGTCTCAGCATTTACCCTTTTGCTGAGACATTAGCTACACCTTCGCTTCCCAGGCTCATGCTGTCTCTGATTATCATGCAGTCATTGACACTAGCAGGGAGGACAGTCCTTGAAGGAGGAATGTAAGATATGTACATTATTATACAAACAAGCCTATGGCAGGTATCACCAAGTCACTACACGCCGGACTCAGCAGTGTTCATAGCTGTAACTACATGGATGGATGGAAATGTTGAGGAATGTAGTTTGACTCTTGCTCTGAATGTAGAAATCACCCCTCCTTTCAAGGCTGAGAATTGCCTCCTGGAATTGCCCTGAGCATCACCACCTTCCAGCTCTGTTACCATTGTTACTGTTGTTGACACCATGCCCACATTTCATCCACTTTCAAATCCCTATTTCTTCTTGCTGCCAGTGACTCCCCATTTGTTCCTCACGTCTTCTCATCTCACATCAATGCTTTTTGGATTTGAAATCTATTTGGGCTTTCTGCATATATTGCCAGTTGCTCAGCCACCTCACACTTGGGGTAAGTTACCCTTTTTGGCTGTGTTGGTTGATCCCAGTTGTCAACAGGTTGTTCTTTCATTATTAAAATGTTTTGGGGCAAGAGTCCAAGCTGATAAACTCAGAGTTTCTGAAAGCCCAGATATCAGAACATTATCAAGTTCCTGGCATCATATGAGTGCAGAATTTTATACAAGAAAAGGAAGAGACTTCTTTGGAATAAAACTTGGTATTAGAGTCAACTAATTGCTTTTAAGGGACGATTTAGTAGATTTCCCAGCCAGTTCTGTGATAGCACGGATAGAATTTTCTAAAGAAAGTCACCTCTGCAGTGCACTCATTTGTGCTCTCATTCTGAACCTATCTCCCTCACTGGGGGCAGCTTTCTTTGGTGGTTCTAAGGCTTCAAGGAAAGGAACTCCTCATGCTTGTCCCTGCCTGATTATAGTTTGCTCTCTTAGGCAGACAGAGAACCTGAATTTCCTATCAATAAAGGAGTCCTGACCTGGTGAGAAAATAGGACTAAACACATGGTTTAGGTCAGTTCAAGCAGAGATGACATGAGGAGAAAGTCAAGGTGCATTGTTAGAAAAAAAATCCTCAAGTTTGTTTGTGCGAAAAGAAAGGGGACCTGCTTGTTGTATTTGGCTAGGAAATGTGACAAAGAAGATGACAGCACAGTAGATTCTTATGAAAATATCTTTCTTGTATCACTTTGAACAGCTCCCTGGATTATTGAACCACCTCTTTCTTCCAACAGGGTACTCAGTATGGATGCAGAGGTGAGGGTCAGGGAACTAGTCCTGGAATGCTGTGGTGGCCTCTGTGGGAAAATCCCCAGGCACAGCTAACTGTGGAAAACAGAGGGGAGAAGGGGAGGGGAGGGGGTGAGGCAGGCTTGAGTGCTGCAAGCGTTCTGCCAACCACTTCAACCACCACATCATGATGATGAAGAGAAAAGTCTTTCCTTGGAGGGTGATTCCACCTGCCTTTGACACCAGCTGCCACACATCTGGCTTGCTGGTATTTCATTAAAAAGGCTGCCTGTGTGGAGTTCCGAGGGAAAAGAATGAAGTAGGTTTTGCCTCTTCTCTTTTAAAGTTGCTCCCCAAAAGAGTGTACATTTGCTAAGGGCCAAAGTCTGTTTGTGAAAAGAAACCTCTGAGGGGAGATACAGCACCTAAGACCAAAGACCTTAATTTTTGCCTCAAATTTTGGCTATACTGTTTCTATAGAGACCAAAGGCAAGCTTTGGCTCCCCCACTCAGCTATTAAAGTTTAGTGCATTGAAAACTGTCTTCATGCTGTGATACCCTTTCAGGGAGGAGAATAGGGTCTGAACTAATCCATGAAAGTTGTCATGCTATGAACTAGTAGTCAAGCTTTTTCCTTTCAATTGAATCTAAAACTATACTGTACTTCACACTTGATTGGTCCTTCAGATGGAAGGATTCAATATCCCTGCTGGAAATCAGCTCGTCTTCTTCATACAGTGCCGTTGAACGTGGAAAGAACTTATTTCTGAAGCATAATTACCGGCTCTAACATATGAGAAGTCGTAAGGATATTTCAATTTCTTTTTGCTTTTCTTAAATGTTGGTCAACTCTTTAAACTGCTAACTTTTACTTTCCCCTCTGACAAAGCTTGTTTACTAGGCTGTGTCTTCATGCTTGATTTTGCTGTTTGTCAATAGAGGTTGGGATCTATACACGTTCACTAGCCTTTCTTTCCTCAGGATGATAGACAGACATGCAGCATAAATGTATCGAGGACAAAACCCAAAATATCTTCTGAATGCAGCCGGCAGCAAGCCATTGAATGTCCTGTAGCAAAGGTAACGGGTCATTTATTTACCATGAAGACTGGGACAAGAACTCAAGGAATCTGAGCGGTGCTATGCCAATTGTCTAAGGAAAAGGACGCTTTTCCTTTCCCACTCAAAAGAGTTAGCTTTGTTTGTTTGCACATGTTTTAGATCAATAACTGGTAATAGTAAAGGCAGAACAAAAGCTCTAATAACCATGAGCCATCTGCAGTGTGAATCGACATTTCCCAAGTTAAACACTGTGTGTTGTGAGTGAATACATACAGTGTATATGATTTTTTTAAGCTTAAAGAAAGCCTTGATCTGGCTACACCAAAAGGGGGCACCAGGGTATTAAAGAAGCTGTGATATTTTCGGAGTCTATAAGTGAAATTAAGTGAAGTTTGAAGAGGTTTTTGAGGATAATCGTTATGTATGTGATTTTTTAGAGTTGCTATTTGAAAATCTGTTTGAGTGACTCCAAGTATTTCAGTAAGATCACATTTTGATAACTGAGTGGAATTTCTGGTTGATGTGGGGTTATATCTTTGGAGTCTGATGAAATAAGTCCCTGGGAAACTCTACATTTTATACGAGAGAAACTATATAAGGAAAACTACTTTTTTGATTAATTGGTATTAATATTTATAATATTTTGTAATTGATGTTTTTTTTTACTATTCTGTCTTAAAATAGAAAAGTTTTCTTTATTGTGAGGATATCTTTGTGTGTGTGTCTGTGTCTAGATGGAAAAAAAATCAGTCTTCAGTATTGATATTGTGAGAGCAAGTGCTGAATGTGGAAATCGGTGGGTTATGGCGAATAGTAGCTAGTTTAGAAGTTCTGTACCATAGTTTCCAGAATTTACACTTAATGGAGAGAACAGAAGGCATTTTCTGGGAAAGAGTTTCAAATTGCACATGTCAGATTAGTGCTATCTCGTCTCTGTGGCTTTGGTGAAGGGGATTTATTGGAAGAAAATAGATGCAATGTAGTCTGTAATGGAGTTGTAAATGTGTGCAATGCAAGTGGATAACTCTTACTTTAAGAGTTATGTCACTTAAGGGGAGTAAAAACCAGTTCACTAATTTTGTTAGTGGTTGAATAGTGTTATTTATGTGGTTTTCCTCATCACCCTGATCCTGCCCCCCTTTCTCTCCTCCACATGAAATAGAGACCTTTGATATGTAATCAAATCTCAACTGATTGGTTAGCTAATAATTCATCTTAAAAATGGAAATCAGTGCCTACATGATGCTATTTCCCCTGTATATCTGTAGACTTTCCAAAAATGGCTACAATCTAAACAAAATGTCCTGTCTCTTCATAGAAAGGATTTTCTCCTTTTTAGTTTTCTATGTCTGGCTGTCACTGCTTCTTTTAGAAAGACAAAATGATACATTTAGTTCATGGTGTGTTTTATAGTTTAATTTTTACCCATTGTTTTGTGCTTTGTGATGATTGATGAAATCATATATTATGTAATGTGAGGCAATTTACAAGCTGCTATTACATCCCTGTAACTTTTATGAAATATGTGACTAATTAGTATATTGTTTAACTGGGAGAATAGATGAGAAAAGCAAGCATCTCTCAGGTTTATTTGAACATATGGACTTTACTCAGCTGGAGTAATTATTCAAGTACAATAAATTGTTCTGCACAGTACTGGAAGAGAGATGTAAATTTTATTTCAAAATATGGCAGTATGTAGAAGTTTTTATGGCTTTGTTGTTTATTTGAAATAAAAATAGAATAGGGTTATTGACTTTCATATCTTCCTTGTTATTATCACTGCTGTAGTAGTGAACATGTGCTGAAATGCCCACATAAAGGGAAAGCACGCAAGCGATGGTTGCTTTTTGTTTGCTGGGATTCTCCCCTCACGTGCCTCATAAAGGATGCTAGGAGGCTTGTCTTGATTGTAGAAGATTTTAAACATGACCAAGAAGCATCGTTCCAGCTAGCCAGACTTTTAAGCGTGTGTTTTCATTTTTTGAAAGAAAATGGGATTTATTTTTAATAGTCTTATTACATTGCTTCTTTTTTTTGAAGTATTACTGTTCCTTAGTATCCTTGAATAAGAACAACATACTTTTTCAGAGTAGTGCTTTATAAATTGTGTGTAAGGAAAATATTCCACAGAAACAGAGATATTCAGGTGGAAATTGTATTTCTCCATGTGCTTTTCAGATCCTGCCATTTTGACAAAATGTTGATGTGACCAGATGCTGTACACTTTTGGAATAACAGTAAGCCTGGATGTCTATGATCTGAAAATGTAATTAATCACATTGCTGATGATGAGGGTTTTTGCTGTGAACTCAGGCTATGCTTTTAGAGGCTTTGCTTTGGGTCTAAAATATTGCCCTGCTTTTACATGGTCGTAATTTTTATAAGATCAGAATAAACAACAAAGTATGAACTGGGTCAAGTTCCGATATATGATTTTTAGCTCCTTTGCCTGGCCTTTCTTATGACAAGATTGTGTATTAGTAGGCCACAAAGACCATTTCTGCTTTCAACTTTTCCTCCCAAAGTCAATTTACTAATGCTTAAAAACTTGGCCCATCCTTCCATCTCACAGCATATTTTTGTGGGGTTTGCAAGTCACCTTTCCTTAGAAGCAAATAGTTAGCTAAAGAGAGCTTATGAAATGACCTGAAGCACTAAAGGTCTCCTAGGGGTTATTCTGAAAGGGGTCAGGGAAATCCCAGCTGCAAGGACCGCTGATCTGTTTCCTGGAACGATGTCCTTTGAAAACTCTACAGAGGGGTTTTGCATCCGATGTGGTATTTAATTTTTACAGACCAGTTTGCCTACGGGCACAGTCGGTGGGGGGTTTCTATCACAAATTTTGGGTTTTTTTTTTGTTTTGTTTTGTTTTGTTTCTTCCTCCATAATCTTACTGGAACTCTGCCTGAAGAATCAAAGGGGCATTCTGGCCTCTCATTATAAAAACAAGCAAGAAGTACAGAAATCCTGATGGAATTAAACAAAACTTTCTTTTCAAAGGTAATTCTACACAATTCCAAAAAGCAAACTCTTTACATATGGAGAGAGAGAGAGAGAGAGAGAGAGAGTTAGTTTCAGGGACTGAAAAATAAATACTGATGGTGAAAATATGAATAATTTGATTTTTGATTGGGGGCCAATTAAACCAAAACCAGTACAGAGTAGAATTCTAGAAAAACCATATAGAACTACATGCTTTGTCACCCACCCCCACCTAGCAACAAAATAGTTTATATGAAACTTGAAGGCTGGTTTGACTTGTCATTCGGCAAGAATCTAAATTCACAATGGACTTTGCAGCTTAACTGGCCTTCATGCAGTTGTTGATTAGAAATCGCAGTCTTGTTCGTCAGTGTTGCTTGGTGATGTGATTAGGATGAGGGATGACCAGAATTAAATTAAAGAGGTGTTCCAAACTTGACAATTTAAAGCATTTCCGCGAACGGATGTGGAGACAATACCAATCTCTCTATTTATGAGAACGGAATCAAATTCCGTTCTCTCGGTCTGAATAGAGAGAACAAAGGTGCTAATCTGCAGTACTGAGAAAGGCCAATTATGCCCCATGCGTCAGACAGGGCCTAATATGATTCTAAATAATTGCCAAATCAGATGCACATGACTATAGTTTTTATTATTTGCCCCAAACCCATTAACACAGCGTTTATAGGATGGAGAACTGGGTGTATTTCTAATGAAGTTTACCTATACCATTGAAATGCTTTGCTTCGCCTTACAAAATCTTGGAAAGACAAAATTGGAGTCTTGTTTTGAAACCATCAGTGCTGTTATTCTGGTGGCAAATGAGCTGCTTAGACAAAGCAACTGAAGCTAATGTCTCAGGAGTCCAACTCTTTTGTACTTTAAAAATCAGTCATTTCTTTTTTAACCACTCTCCCATGTCTAACATTAGACTCCTTATCCTAGTTTGAGAAAGTCCAGATAGCCCCATATTTTTCTATGGAGGATATTAAGGCCCAGGAAGTCAAGTGGTCAGTTTGTTAAAGAAATACAGGATGCTGCTGATAGCATCCTGAAGGCTTTTACAGTGACTAACAGATACTTCTTGTTTAGCCCAGGTGCCATGATTAAAAAACAAACAACAGTACAGGGGAATGCCAGGGCCAAGAAGTGGGAGTGGGTGGGGAGGGGAGTGGGTGGGGGAGGGTATGGGGGACTTTTGGGATAGCATTGGAAATGTAAATGAAGTAAATACCTAATAAAAATTAAAAAATAATAAAAAAAACAACAAACATTTTTAGATTAGCTGATGACGTTGACTATTGAATGAAAAATAGATTTCTTTGTTTGTTTGCTTGTTTAAATCAAAGTGATTGAATTTTATGGAAGAATGAAAGCCCTGACTACCTATCATGGTTTCCCATTTCAATAGGGCCAGTATTGCCATTGCTGTAGCTTATACCTACCTGGTCTTCCTTGGTTCTTGCTTCCTCCTCTGGGCATTTTAACTTAAAACAGTCTACATAAAACCAATGATTAACAAGCTTTCTTGTTTCTAGAAACAAAACAAAACAAAAAACAAAAATTTCTTGACCCCTTGTCTGTCCTCCCTGCTGGACAAAAAATAAATATCCAAGGCTCCAAAGAGGAGCCTAGCAGCAGGCCATAGCATAGTGACTAGCACACAATGTGCCCTTCTGAAGTCTCTAGGGCTGGGATGGCATGAGAGTGGCTTCACCACTAGAGTCATCACAATGGAAACCTGTAAAAAAGCTCTTTTTTTAAAAAAAGAATATATATTTTTATTGCTTATTTTATTTATTTACATTTTGAATGTTATCCCCTTTCCCTGTTTCCCCTCTGGAAACCCACTATCCCATCCCCTCTCCCCCTGCTTCTATGAGGGGGCTCCCCCACCTATCCCCCAACTCCTGCCTCCCTGCCCTAGCATTCCTCTACACTGGAGCATCAAGCCTTCACAGGGCCAAGGGTTTCCTCTCCCACTGATGTCTGACAAGGCCATCCTCTGCTACATATACAGCTAGAGCCATGAGTCCCTCCATGTGTACTCTCTCTTGTTGGTGGTTTAGTCCCTGGGAGCTCTGGGAGGGGTCTGGTTGGTTGTTATTGTTGTTCTTCCTATGGGGTTGCAAACCCATTCAGCTCCTTCAGTCCTTCCCCTGACTCCTCAGTTGGGGTTGCTATGCTCAGTCCAATGGTTGGCTGTGAGCATCCACATCTGTATTGATCATGCTCTGGCAGAGCCTCTCAAAAGACAGCTATGTCAGGCTCCTGTCAGCAAGCACTTCTTGGCATCAGCAGTAGTGACTGGGTTTGGTGACTGCATGTGGGATGGATCACCAGGTGGGGCGGTCTCTGGATGGCCTTTCCTTTAGTCTCTGCTCCATTCTTTGTCCCTGTATTTCCTTTAGACAGGAGAAATTCTGAGTTAAATTTTTGAGATGGGTGGGTAGCCCCATCCCTCAACCAGGGGCCGTGCCTAATCTCTGGATATGGTCTCTACAGGTTCTCTCTCCCCTTTGTTAGGTATTTCAGCTAATGTCATCTCCATTGGGTCCTGGGAGCCTCTTGCTTTCCTCCCATCTGGGACTTTCTGGTGGCTACTCCCAGTTCCCCATGCCCCATTGCTACACACCTCTGCTCAATTTCCTGACCTTCTCTACATCTCCCCCGTAAAAGGCGTTGTGAGAGGGGAATAAGAATTGCCAATCCTGTTACCTCCCATTTTAAAGGTTGTTTTCTGATGTGTCTTTTCCTCATCTCATTTGCTGCGGAGGATATATCCATAGTTTCGAAGAGCTTCAGGAAAAAAAAGTATCCTTGGATTGATGGTTTACATATATGTGTATGTTTCTAGTTGTGAAAACGCAGCCTCCATGGGCTGATGGACTACAAGAACCTGGGCAGATCCCAAGGCCTGGTAATCGTATAACGTGTTTCCTTCCTTGTGGTCATGACCTTCAAATGTGCCATTTTTAATGTTTCATGTTGTTCCTCTGAGAAATTCCCATCAGTTCAATGCCATGCACATACTCTGGAAGTGGAGGGCGCTGTAGAATATATTAACCACCAAAGATCTCTCCTGTTTTCTTTGAACTTTGTCAGCTTCTATAGTCCACATTAGTCTGATAATATTCACATTCCCAGAATTGGAGACTATTATCTTTTTTTTTCTTTTTTTTTTTTTTTCGAGACAGGGTTTCTCTGTAGTCTTGGCTGTCCTGGAACTCACTTTGTAGACCAGGCTGGCCTCGAACTCAGAAATCCGCCTGTCTCTGCCTCCCAAGTACTAGGATTAAAGGCATACGCCACCACCGCCCGGCGGAGACTATTATCTTATATCACATTGTGGATATGAAACAGATGCCCTGAGAGACATCTATTTAATATCTATTATCATTAGATAATAGCTATTAAACATTATCTAATCTTTACAAGTTTCCTGTGTTGATACTGAAGGACAAGGTCCTTGGGGGCAAATACTGAGCTTTACTGCTTTTTTTCATTAGATATTTTCTTTATTTACATTTCAAATGTTATCCCCTTTCCTAGTTTCCCCTCTGAAAACCCCCTATTTCCTGTTCCCTCTCCCTGCTCCTCAACCCACCCACTCTCGATTCCTGGCCCTGGCACCCCCCTACATGGTGGCATAAAGCCTTCACAGGACCAAGGGACTCTCCTTCCATTGATGACCGACAAGGCCATCCTCTGCTACATATACAGCTGGAACCATGGGTCCCTCCGTGTGTACTCTTTGATTGGTGGTTTAGTCCCTGGGAGCTCTGGGGGTACTAGTTAGTTCATATTGTTGCTCCTCCTATGGTGCTGCAAATGCCTTCAGCTCCGTGGGTACTTTGTCTAGCTCCTCCATTGGGGACCCTGTGCTCAGTCCAATGGTTTGCTGTGAGCATCCACCTCTATATTTGTCAGGCACTAGTAGAGCCTCTCAGGAGACAGCTATATCAAGCTTTACTGCTTTTTCCCCCACCTAGTATGGTGAGTCTTGCATATAGTAAGGGCTTAGCCATTTTTATTAATATAATCCATATCATCCCCACAGTGACTTATGGTATATAATACAAAAGGTGTTATGGTTAGCTTGTTGGGCTATCATTAAAAACAAGAGAGTTCCAGCATGGCTGCATAATAGGATATTCAGAGCAGTACAATTCAAATACTTGATTCAAGTAAAATGGCCACCAAAGGCATGCTTTGAAAATAATTCATTTTATGTTTAGGATCTTTGGTGGAGGTATAGAAAAGATGGAATATCGCATGTGTGTGGGGGTGGGGTGGGGTTCCTCTCATTATTGACCTGATAGGGATTAAAACTGACCTGACTCATTAGATTTAACAAAATCCAACAGAATGTATTTGCCAAGTCCCCAGGCCTTTTGTATTATCCTTTACCTAAATTTTTTTCCAGCGACTAAGTGTCAGAAACAGGCACATCTACAGAAAGTGAGCGCATTTCCCTCCACAATATGACAATGCTGTCTGACAGCTATTAGAACTTGCAATTCAGGGGCTTGTAAAGTAATTCTTCAAGAGTAGTTCATTTCAAATAAAAGCATTTGATTCTTTCTCTCTCTCTTTCTTCCTTTCTTCCTTTCTTTTTTCCTTTCTTTATTTTCTTTCTTTCTTTTTTCTTTCTTTCTTTCTTTCTTTCTTTCTTTCTTTCTTTCTTTCTTTCTTTCTTTCTTCCCCATCGATATTCATTTAAAATTTCTATTCCATAGGAACAGGAACATTTTTGTGTTTCTAAAACCATTAGGTATATACTCTCTGTTCTTGTACTTAAAATAATTTATTACTGTAAACTAGTTTTAGAAATTTAGTGCCAGGGGGCTGCAGTAATGGCTCAGTGGCTAAGAGCACTGGTTGTTCTTCCAGAGGACCCGGGTTCAATCCCAGCATCCGCATGGCAGCTCACAACTGCCTGTAAGTCCAGTTCCAGGAGATCTGACACCCTCACACCAATGCACATAAAGTAAAATGAAATACAAGTTTTAGAATAGGAAGAAATTGATAGGACAACACGAACAAGACATATTTATGTGACATTTTGTTTTTTACAAGTTATCTCAAAAAACATGGTACCTTGTAAACTGGTAGCAATCATCAGAATCTAGAAAATTCTTTTTTCCTTTCTGAAGGAAGAATGTCCCTACTTTTATTCAAAATAAATTGAGTTTTCATTTGTAGCTGTGCACTTTCAATTAATGAAAACCTTACAAGTTGCTCAACCTCTCAAGGCCCTTTGTCCACGTCCATTAGATGAGTATTCAGAGTAGCTTCTGAACCCATAGAGTAGCGGAACATTTAATGAACTAATGCAGTTGAAGCTCTTCAACCAGAGTACAGCAAAAATAAAAAGCATTTGAAAATATTAGCAACAGTAATATTTGATTCCTAGTTCAGTCTTAAGTGGTGTTTGCAGCTCTGACTCAAGAAAGCCAGAAGAAAAGGAAGTAGCTCTCCTCTGCCTGGAGCTATAAAAAGACTCAAGGCTTTTAGAAGTACAATCAGTTCACAAATCTGCCCTCTTTCCTGGGAATGGCAAAAAATGATCAGAACCTATACTGCAGAAAAATAACCCCGAATAGTTCCAAGCCACAGCTACTGGAACTACAAGCCCCTGATCTATGCATCCCCTCCTCTCCCATCAAGCAGTCAATATAACTTTTTTTTTTCTTGGAAAGAGATTGTTGTACACACCTAAAGGGCAATCTTGGTGCTGGTTTTATGTATAATCATTTATCATTTTGTTGAGTACTCTTGAAGACCAGAGCAATAGTTTGCTCTTGGGAACAGCAAAACACTTCAGCAGCTTTTCATTTTCAAAACTAAAAATTGTTTCTTGAGGTTTTTGTTTTTGTTTTTGTTTTTTTTCTTTAAGTACATTTTACTTTCTAAACGATCTCTGCAAGGGCGCTTTTAGACTTAGGAAGTTCACGGTGCAGTTGCAAGCGGCTTTGGTGCATAGGGCAGTGTGCCCTCACCAGGGCACCTCCTGAGAGAGTGAGGTGGGGGACAAAGAGAATCAGACCATCCACCAACAGCTATTGCCTGGGCATTCATCTTCATGGAGGTTTGGAGATTAATTAATTAATTAATTAATTTAGGCTTCTTTTAATATTGTGTTTTGTTGATATACAATATTGTGTTTTGGTTTTGTTCATATACAATATCACCTTTTTTTTTTTTTTTTTTTTTTTTTTTGAGACAGGGTTTCTCTGTATTAGCCCTGGCTGTCCTGGAACTCACTCTGTAGACCAGGCTGGCCTCGAACTCAGAAATCCGCCTGCCTCTGCCTCCCAAGTGCTGGAATTAAAGGTGTGTGCCACCACCGCCTGGCTCCCAATCTCACCTTTTAGCTCAGGCTGGTCCAGCACTTACTGTTCTATCCACACTGGCCTGATACTCACAGCAAGCCTCTAGTGCTGGGTGATAAGTATGAGCTCAGCTTTCATTTTTTATCAATTATTTTTTGTTGCTTTTATTATTATTTTTTGATATAGGGATTCCTGTGCCCCAGGGTGTCCTGGAACTTACTATGTAGCCTAGGGTAACCTCCTGCCTTATCTCCTAAGTGCTTGGTTTATAGGCATCCATTACCACACTTGATCTATGACACCATAGCTTCTGTAATGCTGGGGCGTGCCAAACCTCAGGATTCGTGTGTGCTAGTCAAGCACGCTGTCAATGAACTGTATTGTATTTCCAGCCTGTCACAGTTTTTCTTTTTCTTTTGTAATTTTCTAAGAGTTTTATGTTATAAAAAGACGATTATCTTCCCTTGGCCAGCAAGAAAATGCACGACCAGGAGGCTAAGAGACTTTGCTGAGGGGAACTTGGCTGAGAAGTAATCAAAATGGAAATCGGAGCCCGAGCTAGTTGCACTCTTGTGCTCATGCTTCGAACCGCTGTGGCACGATCTTTCTCTTGGTAACTTTAAAATGCTGAGTTTCCCTTTCCCACCCTTCATGATATCTATTCAGTCTCAGTCTCTCATCTTTGTCTCTGAGGACTCCAGGCTGACGTTTTGGAGGGAAACTGAAGAAGGGTAAAGGTATGACTTCCTCCGGTCAAGCCAAGCAACAACCCATCCTAATCTCCAAGTCTCTGGGTTATCCTGTAACTCATTTCTTATCGTGGCCCTTTATGAGATTTAGCTTCAAGCCTTGCTCTGTAATTTACTGTTAATGAGAACCTGACTTTCTCTGACTCACTGCCTATCCTTCTGTACCAGAAGCTAGTGCAATCTCACAGGATTGGTAAGAAAGGGTTTAAAGGCAGCACTGCATAAATCAGTGTGTGGTGTGTTGCTAAGGACTCCACCTATAGGACCCAGCACTTGGTGTTTGAATTGCTGCTTCTGTAAGTTGCCAGTTGTATGAGTTGAAGCAATTTACCTCAACTACAAAATGAGAGGTAATAACATCAGCTTCATATAGGTGCTTCTGGAGGACAAAGTAAATTAATATGGTTAGTATCTTTTAGATAGGCCCTGTCCCAAAACAAGTATTCCATTATTTTTCTATTATAAATTGAGTTCAAGACATAAAAAGTGGCAGTTCTCATTTCTCTTGTATTCAGCACAAGTCCCACTTGCATTTAGGAATAGACCCACACTACATAGATTCTGAGACCTCCTAAACTGTAGCTCTGACTTAGACTTGAACTCCCAAGATGTCAAGATAATATAGTGGTCAATACTCTGTATTCTGAAGTCCCAAGAACTATGCTGTAGCTTTCCCCTGAAGATAGAGAGACATGATCCTCAGGTCCGCTTATATCAATAGTGGCAGGGAGACAGGAAAGAGACTATGAGTCTGGGACCCTAGGATCTAGGTGTATGGAGCGGCATGATAGAAGATATTTAAATAACCCTGGAAGAAGAGCTCTGTTTGTGTGTGTGTGTGTGTCTGTCTGTCTGTCTGTCTCTCTCTCTCTGTGTCTCTGTGTCTCTGTCTGTCTGTCTCTCTCTGTGTCTCTCTGTCTTTCTCTGTCTCTCTCTGTCTCTCTGCCCCCCCTCTCTCACTCTCTCTGTCTCTCAGGCAATTCCCCATCACCACTATTACCACCACAAGAAATAGAGCTGGCCTAACTGTACATCACTGGTCTTGCTCCTTGCAGGCCTTCTTGAGGTTCTAAGGAATAGTCCCCTTCTCTTTAGTCATGGCTTAATCCCAGACAGCACTGACTTCTGGAAAGGATAGAGAATATCTGCCACAGGATTAAGTTTGGGTTCCTGCTTCAGAGTGCAGTGTCAAAGATGGCAGGGGCAGCTTTGCCTTTCTGTGAAGAAATCTTCCTGAGAAATTCTAGGTGGTTCATAGCTGAACAATACTGCAGAAGCAGTGTTAGGTATGGCTAGCCATCTCTTTGTACAGAATTCAAAGCCCATGAAGACAGGGACTGACTTTGTTCAGTGCCAAGCACTGGGTTAAGTTCAAGCACTTAACCCAGTGCTTGGCACACAAACAAGAAATAGGTCCTGGATGCATACAGTGCTCCTGGCTCAAAAAAGGAAGGAAGCCTCCTACGAGGACATGCATAGTTTCTTCCCCCAGAGGCTTTGGGGAAGCATTGATTTTCACCATCAGTTATGGACTTCAGTGGAAAGTCAGAACAAAAACAAAAACCAAAACAAGAACAAAACCCTAATAACAACAAAAATGAAACCACAGTCTTTTCTAAGCATCTATCTTTATCCTCAGCTTTTCTGCCAGACAAAGGCAATTTTAGGCCACCGTTGTTTCTGTTCAATTCAAGTTATAAGGTTTCCTTCGTCAATTTTCTTCTTCCTACAGAAACTTGATTGCGGCTGGGTATAGCATTTATGTAAATTTCAAGTGCCACTCCTATTTGTCTCTGGGCTAACTTAATGGATCGTGTTAATCTCAATCAGGTCTGCCACTCAGTCCTCTTATCCCCTTCACCTTTCACCCTAATTGCCAATTTTCCTTGAGGACCCAGCAGTAGAGTCCCTATTGATTCCTTCTTCTTCTTCCTTCACCGGTGGACATCCATTTCATTTGATTATCCCTAAAAACAGTAAGTGGATGATTTCATATGTTACTGACATGCAATAACCCCATGCAGCTGCCATGAAACCATTGCATTACTCCCAAAATGGTCTGTCTATACAGCTACACACAATAATCATGGCAGAATCTCTCAAATGTGTTGTTAATGGGAAGGAGATTATCTAAACAGAGAGAGATGGTATAATAATATGCTACAGATTCATGTATGTGAAATCCAAAACCCAGTGAAAGTTAATCTGATAGGGGAGTTATTGGGAGGAGGGTCTAGGAGGACTTTGAGGGTGCTGGAAATATTTTCTTTCGTGGTATGTATGTAGGTATGAACACTTTTTTTTGTTCATATTTCTGTATATATGTTATATTACAAATAAATGTCCCCAAATTGCTGAGATGGAAGGAATGACCATCCAGAGACTGCCCCACCCAGGGATCCATCCCATGAACCAAACCCAGACACTATTGCATATGCCAGCAAGATTTTGCTGACAGGACTCTAATATAGCTGTCTCTTGTGGGGCTATGCCAGTGCCTGGCAAACACAGAAGTGGATGCTCACAGTCAGCTATTAGATGGATCACAGGGCCCCCAATGGAGGAGCTAGAGAAAGTACCCAAGGAGCTGAAGGGGGTCTGCAACCCTATAGGAGGAACAACAATATGAACTAACCAGTACCCCCAGAGCTCGTGTCTCTAGCTGCATATGTAGCAGAAGATGGCCTAGTTGTCCATCAGTGGAAAGAGAGGCCCATTGGACTTGCAAACTTTATATGCCACAGTATAAGAGAACGCCAGGGCCAAGAAATGGGAGTGGGTGGGTAGGGGAGCAGGGGGAGGAGGGTATAGGGGACTTTTGGGAGAGCATTTAAAATGTAAATAAAGAAAATATCTAATAAAAAATTGAAAAAAAAGTCCCCAAAGCCATCTGTTAAACCCCAGTCTGTATAAACTCCATATGAATAAGATGATTGTGTGATACTGAGAGCTCTTAGTTCTTCCAAAGAGATCAAATAGTAAAACAGGAAGTGGGCTCTGTCTCACTTGGACAGTTCAGGTGTCTAGAGAGAAGCTCTAGCTTACTTTTGGGTTCTTCCATGGACTTTCTCAAGTCTACCTCTGCCTACTCACCTCCCATGGTTCAAGTGCTATCTTTCCTACAAAATGTCAAATAGTTTCTCTCCCCATGCCGTGATATTTACCAATTGTAGGTAAAAAATTCCAGGACTAAAATGTAGAAGGATAAAGATATGTGTTTATGAATCTCCATGGGGCTAAATATAAATATTCAGTTCATACCTTTAAACTAAACAGAATCTAGTAATCAGAGAGGATAGAAGAAGAAGACACAGTCAGGGTGGGTTTGATTGTTCTTACTCTGCTGTTTATAGACCTACTTCCTGTACATACATTTATAAGGAACACTTGAACTAGAAGTTTCCAAATTTCACACTGATGTAACATAGCCTCTCCTTTGAATGAGGAGCAGTAACTTAAATACTTACATAGGTTTTTCAAGGTTGTTACTTTAAGGAGTCGGTAGGCCCAGGGAATTTTTTGATACAACATTCATACCTTCCACTATTTATGAGTTGGTTTTAAAGGCCCATGACATGTAGTAATTTGAAATTTTGCTGAGGCATATATTTGAATTACATACACTTGAGAGCGAGTATGATACAGCTATTTCCTTCCCAAGAACGTGATGGTTCTTAGGGGGAAAAGTAGAAGTTTTATGGAGGAAATTATATGTCAACAACATAGTACGAGGATTTGTGAGTTGGAGAGAGGTTGGAGACTAAGTTTTCTGGGTGCCCTTCCTGAATGTCAGGGGTACATTGTAATTTAATTTTACATCATAACCATCATAGATTTATTTTAGTCTTCAGCTATTTATTTGTTTTTAGAAATCCTCTCATCAAGACTTTCCTAACTGTAAGGCATACAGCTGAATACTACTGGGAGATGGAAATAGATTCAATAGAAAAATGATCAGATTTTTATGACAAGGAAGCAAGATATGATATAAAGTGAAAACCTTGAAGATAATTGTGCCTGTTCATCTGATTTGTTTATTTATTTTGGTAGAGGGCAGGCAAACTAACTTATCCTATGGCTTTTGACAGGTTACCTTCCTTTTCTAGTCCTTGGTAAAGTGAGGACGTTGGACTATGAGGGATATGGTCTTACGGCCTTACAGGTGATGACTACTCAAAGCTATATTCTCCCTTCAAGCTCTGTGTTTTGATGTGCAAGATGTCTGCAAATGGGGATTTATAAATGTCATCACTGAGTATTCACCGAGCTGAAGCCATTTGAATATGAAGCTGCACTTGAAATAGCTTTTTACCCAGGAAAGATGTAAACCTAATAAGATTTAAATGACCAAACACATGACTCATACACTTTTTATCAATTTTGAAACTTCTGTCTTAAGTGCTGAGAATGGAATATAGGCAGTGACTTGCTAAGAAAGTGCCCTACAGATGAGCTGTCCTCCCAGCCCTGGGATAGGTTTTCCATTCTTTGGATGTTTTTGACTTAAAAAGAAAAATGTTTTTCACAGTGTTTTATTATTATTACTATTACTATTATTATTATAATTATTTTGGAATGTTGATATTTAGTTACTGGAACTAGAGGAATGGACTGAGGGTCTGCCTTTCATTTTACGGGTCTCAGTGAATGGAAGGCAGTGACACGGAAAGTTCTCTGTCTCAGGAGATAGGAGTGAAAGGTGAAGAATAATATCCAACCCACAATCCCAAACCAATCAGAAGTAAAAGACAGGAAGCATGGCTTTCTTTCCCACTAGGTATATGGGTACACTTGAGATTGAAAGAAGACTTATTGAAAATGCATATTCATGCACTGTAGAATACACATCATCTATGGAGGGGTCCTACCATTTATGACAACTTGGATGAATGTGGAGGCATTGTATAAAGTGAAATAAGCCATTCACATAAAGAAAGTCAGTGCACCATCTCACTCCTGTGTGGAATCTTAACGAGTTGGTATACAGGGATAGAGAGATGGATCAGCCTTTAAAGGCCCATGGCCAAAAGGATAAAATCTGACTCACAATAAGGAGAACAATAGTGGTTACCAAGCCCTGGGATGTTTAAGGGGGATTAGTAAATGCTTTCAAAATTCACAATCTTTCAATTAGAAAAGAGGAGTAAGTTCAAAGCCCTATAGTTAACATTGGAAACAGGAAACACTGTATTCAATTCTTGAAAGGTAATAAGGTTTCTCACAATAAAAATGATAAATGTCTGATCATCTATATGTTTAATTAGCTAGATTTTATAGCATATGTACACATATGAAAATGTCAAGTTATACATGAGAAATATATATGGTTTTATCAATTAAAATTAATTTGAAGTACTTATTATTTGAAATACATAAACTATAGATACTATTGCTATATATATCACTATAGATATTGGATACCTGCTATGTGCCAGGTGCTGAGTCTACAACAGTGAAAGCAGAAAGAAAGGCTTAGCCCTATAGGTCTGATTCACAAGGACTGGCATCACATCACAGAAATATCTCTAAAACCCAGAACAGAGAGGAAATGGTGCTAAGGGAGCATGGCATGGACTACAGAGCTTGACTGGGTCAGGAAAGTCAACAAACGCTGTTCTGACGCTGTGCTGAGAGCTGAATGACACACAGGAGCTAGCCAGACGTGGGACGGTGAGGGCGCAGCTGAAGGAGCTATGAGAAGACAGAACTTAGTACAAGGAACGAAAAGCAGGCCATCGTAGGTAGAGGTGAGAGCATATGGGTATGGGGAGAGCTAGATATGGCTGCAGCTGTGCAAGGTGTTTGTCCACAAAGCACCTGAAACTTATGGGAGGGCCTTAAGCATTAGAAAGACATGTTTATGTTTGTGGTTTAAGTCTGGTTGCTGGTGGGGGCTGCTGAGATGGAAAATGTGACTCAAACAACATGTCAAGGAATTGATTTTAGTTAGGCTGGTAAGAAGAACCTACCAAAAGCAGAGACTAGAAAACTGGGCTCAACCAAGCAGCCAGTAGGAGAGTCCTCTGAGTACTAAGACACTTTGCTGACTGATTGAAGACTTTAAAGAGGTAATGGAACAACAGAGGCCCTGCTTTTTCCCTTAGGTCTTGAAGTTAACAGCTAACTTGCTTAATCACTTAAGGGTCCTGACCTCCATCCAATCAGTGTAATACTACTCTCTCAAACATTTGTCACCAGAGAATGTACTTCTGTCTTGCAAAGGCCCGATTCCATAGTATTTATGACATCTCTCCTAGGAATCACCCAGCTAGACTCACACTACTAGTTACCTAATATTGGATAGCAAATTACTCAAGGCAAAACAAAACAACAATAACAAAAACCCCTTAGAGCATATTTACTATGTCACAGGCTCTGGGTCAGAAAGTCAGGATTGGCTTATCTGGGTCTTCTCTTTCAGGGTCTTTCCCAAGCTGCAGTGAAGGTTAGGGTCATATTTGAAGGTTGCACTGGGGAAGAAAAAAACTCCCAAATTCACATGGTCATTTGGTAGAACTTAGTTCCTGGAGAGCTATTGGATGAAGGGTCTCAGTTCCTTGCTGGCTGCTGGCTGGTTGTAACTATCAATTCCTTGTCCTGCATGCCCGTCCATCATGCCACCTTCTTCATCAAACTGTGACAGGCAATGAAACAATATGAGACCCTTGATGCTTGTTCTCTGGGACTTTATGTCAAATCATGATGTGTACATGAGAGGCAATGGGCACACAATATTTATGAAAGACTGTAACTTAGTGCCTAACTGTAAGATGCAGGCTGTGAAGGAGTACTAGAATTCTGAGGGTGAGATTTGTTAAGCAGGGAAGAGAAAGGCATTCCCAATGAGGAACATAGTGTATACCATGACATGGAGGTAGACTAAGTCTGGTCTCTTGAAAAACATTGAAACCAGCTGCCTGGATAGAGTAGAGTCGAAGTGTTGAAGAGGCATGAGAGAAAGCAGCAGGGCAGGACAGCAGATCCAAGTCTATCTTAATGATCTAAGAGGGGGCCATTTTGGGAAAAAAGAAATATCATCTTTGCTGTGACTGTTCTTGTCAGTGCTCAGGAAGCTGACCTCACGACTGACTGACTGATCCTCAAAGGGATATGTGTGGACAAATATGCACTTTGGGACAAGAATTGCATTTGGTCCCACTTGCTGTATAATTTTCTTTAAGTACTCATTATTAGTTCCAGGTTGGTTTTCAGAACATTCAGAACAAAATAATTGGGTAGCAGCTCGTCCTTTCTTGCTTTACATTTCTTTTGTTCCTAAATAGAAGCAAGAAAGCTTTTTTTTTTTTTTCTGGCTGTTGTATATAGTTTCCTTTTTAGGGTCAATATGAAATGTTTTTCTCTCCTGAGTGGTCTCTTAACCCTGGGCAGCTCCCCACTTTTAATATACGAAAACTGTAAACTAATAAAATAGTTATCATCACTAAATAGTTCCAAATGATAGAGATGGTGCACTTTATTTCTAGTTCTCTATGGGGATTAAAAGTGATTTGGGGAAATGACTTGCTTTGTTCCAGTCCCTAGCACAGCGACACATAGCATCTGATAAATGTGCCCAGCAGATGACTGACTGAGCGCAGTGCCAAGGATTTTGAAATGTGACGAGGAATTTCACTTGACCTAGCACAATTTTGCCCAGTTCCTTGTGCAAAATGAGAAATCAATCCAGATACAAATTGCATTTGTATCATTTTAAACTGCTCTGGGGGATCGCCACCTCCCAGGTAGAGGCTCCATATAACAATAAGCCAGTTTATCAAAGATGGGATTTACTGCTCCTTGTCTTTCTATTAGGGAGGAATTACGCTAAGCCCAGCAGCAGACATTTTGTGTTACCATGGCAGCCCATATTTCCTGCAGGGTTGTGACCCCTAATGACTACAGTGGGAAGGCAGGAAAAATAGAGACTCTTTGAAGATTAGTAAATAAATGCATTACTTATGCAAACCGTCTCTGAGATGGCCCCACAGTACAGAGGAAGAACGAGGAAGCTCTTCAGACTGAGCAAATGGTTGTATGTAAATACCTGCACTGGAAGAAAACAAATCACCTTTCATTTGATTATTCCTTTACAAGTCTGTTTGGCCTGATAATAAAAGTAGTATAAACCAGACTTCATACTGAGAAAACAGTATTATTGTTCACGAAGATGCAAACAGAAATTGATGTTTCCTTTTCATTCCAAACAGCTAATTTTTCCCATTGGCCCTTCTGATGTACTATGATTCCTGGAATGATTTTTCAGTTTTGCTTGGTGGATCACAGATGGACTGGGGAGGGAATGAGCATATGCAATTTCATGCGAGCATAAAGAATGCATTCTACCCCTTTCTTGTTAAAAGTGGCTTGGTTTTATTTTATTTATTTATTTATTTATTTATTTATTTTTAGCCAACTTGGTTTGTCTTAATTAGCCTGCTATGTTGTGTTGAGTCTACAATTGTGTAAGGTAATACATCTGTATTTATTCAGGCAAGGTTTTATTTGCTGCCCAATATATGACTAATGTTCAAGGTACTGTATTCAGATTAAATTGGACCTAAACTTGTATTATTTGGGTAGATCAAATATAAGAGGATTGCATTTTTGTGCCATGTCTTCCATTGCTCTTGAAATGTATGATTTTAGAGGGAAAATGTGGTAGATTAAAGAAATTAATAACACATCTATAATATTTCCTGTCCATTTTGTCATAATTTATTTGTATTAGAAATATTTATTCATGGGAAAGCTATTCTGTCTCAGACAGAGTTCTAGCCATTGACTATAAGTTTGTACATGAGCCCTGAATTTTTTTCTCAAGAACAGTATGGCCTAATGGCTCCAACAGCTCCCTGTGACTTTGACCTTACTTGTGGTCCAAAATGAAAAAATAAAAAAAGACTGTATCTGAGGGAGCAGGCCTGGTAGAATGCATTGATTTGGGCTGACTTGGTAGTTGTCTTCCTCCTGATTCTCATGTCCAGGACATCACATTCCTGGGTCAGCTGTGTTCCCTGTCTTTTCTTCCTTAGTCTTCCTACATTGTGTCCTACTGACCATTCTGTGCTTTCCTCATAATCAGGAAGATCTTTCAAAGCTGGAAATTGGACAGTTGACATTTTAAGGGATAGGGGTATCACCTCATTGCAGAAATTACCTGTCCCCTTCTATAGAAATCCGGCTACCCTCATTCTTCATGCCTTCAGTCTCAGAAAAGGTTGCCAGGAACCTTTCAAAAATTATTTATGGATGGACATGAGAGCAGCATTCTTCCTCTGGACTGGAAGTGCTCATGATGGAAAATAGACTTTAATAATGTTTGTGGCATTCAAGAATTACTTTGCAGGCAATCTCCATGACAAGCCTGCTGGTGGGATCTGATGGCAATTCTAGAAGGAGGGAAGAAAAATAGGGCTGTTGAAAGAAATTGGGGCTCAGAAACTGGAAGAAGACAGGCCAGGCTTTTCTGAGGAAAAGTGAGGCTAACATTTGAAAACATCTCCCTTACCCCCAATCCCTGTCACCCTTCAATTTGGCTTTAATAACATTTAGCATGTCTACAATGGACTTGTTGGGTGAACTTGAGCAGTATTTTTAAGCTTTGAATGTCATTGTCCAAAAGTGCTAAACATACTTTTTAAAAAAAACTATTACTTCTTTAAGAGGTGATATTTAGCATTAGGGACGTGTTTGAGGCAATACTCTGTTTCATGAAAAAAATCAAAGCCTCTCCTCTATACAAACCAAACCATTCCTGTGCTTCAGTTTGAAGTGGTGACATTTTAGGGGAGAAACAGAGAAGTGTCATATGGACAGGGCACAATCTTTTCCATCAGTTTCTTTTCCACTCTATCACTAACAAGTTCTGGAGAGAAGAGGGGATTCAGACCAGGGAAAACCACAGTGAGAGGGGCATGCCTGAGGAAATAAGAGGAGTCAACTAATTTCAAGGCTCCATGGAACTGATGCTGTGTCTCCAAGTTGACTAGCTGAAGGGTGGTAAGCTTTGCCTTGCCTGATTTTGCTGTAGTTCATTGTGCTTGTGGGATCACTACAGGCTATCCATCTTGTGGCCTCCGATGCAGCATCCCACTGCCTGGATGCTGGAAGGCAGAGGAATAAACACGTCTATTCATCAAGTGAGGGCCCAACAGACCATAACTCTGTCCCTATCTTTCAGAGACAGTAAATTAGCATCATAAGTCATGGTAAGAATATTTATGAAAGGCTTTTTCCGACTTAAGATTGTTTGATTCTGCAATAAACTTCCAGAGAACTGCTTCTAGAACAGCCCACTTAGTATTCTATCCTATCTCGCTTCTGGTTTTTCTGTCAAATAATTCTATCTACTCCTTCAACCATGGCCTAAATAGGAGGAGAGAGTTGTTCTTTATGTCCCTTTGCAAATTCTCTAAGATGATGAGGCCTAATTGCTTAGCAGCTGTGTAGCTGTCAAACATGGGGCTGGGAAAGCACTGGGGATTGGCACCAAAGAATGGGCATATGGAGAGAGCTGTGCCAGTGAATGCAAGGTTGCTGCCTCCACCTCTCTGCTACCTGTTCCCTCCAGGTTCCAGGCAACTTTCCCAGACACCCCAGTGTACTTGAAATCATCGAAATAGCATGGTTGGATGTGGATTTCCCTAGCCTACAAAAGTGACAGGAGGAGGGACTGTCAACCATCTGCTTCTCTTGTGTTAGCCACTGGACTTGGGCTGAGTTTTACTTCTGTCTATAACTGTGCATCCCACAGACTTAGGAGGGAGACTTCAAATCTGTTACTGCTTTAGAAAGTGATCTTGTAGTTGGAAAAGGTACCAAGGAGATGGGCAAATATTCTTAGTGTTCCACGGACTGTAGAGGAAAATCTTTCAAAAATTATTTATGGATGGACATGAGAGCAGCATTCTTCCTCTGGACTGGAAGTGCTCATGATGGAAAATAGACTTTAATAATGTTTGTGGCATTCAAGAATTACTTTGCAGGCAATCTCCATGACAAGCCTGCTGGTGGGATCTGATGGCAATTCTGGAGGGAGGGAAGAAAAATAGGGCTGTTGAAAGAAATTGGGGCTCAGAAACTGGAAGAAGACAGGCAGATGACAGGATGATGGATGCAGCATGTGGAGCTGCAGAGGGACTCCCAGGAGAGGATTCCATTAACCAGCCAGGATGAGGCAGCTAGCAGCAGCTTGAAATCAGGAGTAGTCAAGAAGCCATCATTCCCAGGTTGGCCACCAATACCAGGGAAGAGGTCATTGGAAGTAATTGCAAAGAGGACAGAATCACCGGACCAACACTGGTGTGGCCTATGCAAACCACTTTGCTTCACATAGGATTCAATCTTCATTTCTGACTTCAGATGTGAAATAAAAAGCATTCTGGGAAACATGGAATGTTATGCAGAAATAAAATATTGTCGCAAAACCTGATAACTAGTGATAACCACTGTTAGTATTGATGGCCGTGGATTTTCCACTGTAGGCTGCATAATTTGACTATTGTGAGTGATTCTGCTCTAAGTATGGTTGTGCAGATGTCTTTTTTGGCATTCTGATGTCAGCTCCTTCAGATATGTATCCAGAAGTGAGATTAGCAGATCAAAGGATCAATACTAGTCCTGTTTTCAGCATTTTGAGGAATCTCTGTTCTGGTTCCTCTAAAGATGGCATCAATTTCCTTTTCCACCAATAGTATACAAGAATTCCCTTTCTCTACACTCTGACTGTAGAGAAATGGAATTTCCAAACAAAATCAAATACGTTGTTTCCTGCCACCACCCCTCCTTCTCTAAATAGGCTTTTCTTGCCATTGGAAAAGTTAAACAAACCAAAAGTAGTCACTCAACATTTTTTTAAATGCCCTCCTAGGGACATTAGTGTCCCAGTGTAAAGCCATTGACTTCGCTTCTTCTTGACCAAGCAAGACCTCAGAACCATTGTGCTCACTGGTGATCTTTCTGCTGGAAAGTTGTTCCTCCAGTAAGCTGAATGACACTTTCCCTTATATCCATTAGCTCCCAGCACAAAACGCTACAGTAGAGAGACCCTTTCTATCTTTCTAGCTAAAACAGTTTTCCTGGCTTGTCAATCTCTGGCTGTGGATACTTCTTAAGTTCTTTTCATCATAATCTGATTAGTCAACCTATTCTTACCTTATATGTCTATTTTCTTACACAGCCTTTGCTCAGCCGATTCAATAGATGCTAATGACTCTGAGGACATCTCTAATTGAAGAGGGACTTTTTTATTACAATGATCTATTTCCAGGGTTGGGAACTAGTGCCTGGGCTTTAGCAGTTACTCAATAAATATCTGTTGTTAGAGCGTCTGGTTGTCCACTTACCCTCCTTCCTGTGTACCCCACCAACACTGCCTCCCATCAAGATCACAACAGTGACAAGCTGTGTTTCACCCCAGTAATGGAAGGGAAATCATTGTTTTCTCTTCCCTGAGTCTTTCTTATTATGGGCAAATGCAATCAACCAGCCTGTCACTTGCCCATACCACCTGTATGTTTAGCTTTGCCTTTTGTTCCTATCAATGGTATGGATTTAGAAATCAGGAATCAAACTTCCCATTATATGATGCTACTATATTGTTATGAAAGCTTTTCCCTCTCCAGAGAAAAAGATGGTTTTTATTTTATATATTAAAAATAATTTTTCATACAGTGTATTTTAATCACATTCTTTCCCTCCTTCAACTCTTGGAAGATCCTTAAACCTCCCTACCCACCTAACACTATGTTCTTTCTCTGTCAAAAACAAAAGCAAAACAACTAAATGAAAATTAAAACAAATAAACCTAAAGCCAATAGGACAAAAAAACTACTAAAAAGCAAGCACAGACATGCATGTGTGTACCATCAGACACATCACACCCCACAAATACACCACACGCATACACATACACATACACATACACACACACATACACACACACACACACACACACACACACGAGTCCATTTTGTGTTGATCAAATATCCCTGGTCTGCCCTGAAGTGTGGTTGCTATACCCAGTGTTACTCCATTAAAGAAAAGTGATTTTTCTGCAGATATCAGTTGAAAATAGCTTCTTAGTCAAAGGTGTCCACTTCCCCTTATCAGTGCTGGGGTTTTGTCTGGCTTGAAATTGTGGAGGTCCAGTGCATGCTGACACTGTCTCTGTAGGGTTATATGTACACCAGAGCCTTTTGTGTCTAAAAGATGTTGCTTCCTTGGAGTCATCCACCCTCTATGGCTCTAACAATCTTTCCACCTTAGAAGAAGAGATCTAGGGAGGTGAAAGAAAGAAAGAAAGAAAGAAAGAAAGAAAGAAAGAAAGAAAGAGAGAGAGAGAGGAGAGAGAGAAAGGAAGGAAGGAAGGAAGGAAAGAAGGAAGGAAGGAAGGAAGGAAGGAAGGAAGGAAGGAAGGAAAAGAAAGAAAGAAAGAAAGAAAGAAAGAAAGAAAGAAAGAAAGAAAGAAAGGAAGGAAGGAAGGAAGGAAGAGAAAGAAAGAAAGAAAGAAAGAAAGAAAGAAAGAAAGAAAGAGAAAGAAAGAAAGAAAGAAAGAAAGAAAGAAAGAAAGAAAGAAAGGAAGGAAGGAAGGAAAAGAAAGAAAGAAAGAAAGAAAGAAAGAAAGAAAGAAAGGAAGGAAGGAAGGAAGGAAGGAAGGAAGAGAAAGAAAGAAAGAAAGAAAGAAAGAAAGAAAGAAAGAGAAAGAAAGAAAGAAAGAAAGAAAGGAAGGAAGGAAGGAAGGAAGGAAAAGAAAGAAAGAAAGAAAGAAAGAAAGAAAGAAAGAAAGAAAGAAAGAAAGAAAAGAAAGGAGGGAAGGAAGGAAGAGAAAGAAAGAAAGAAAGAAAGAAAGGAAGGAAGGAAGGAAGGAAGGAAGGAAGGAAGGAAGGGTATGCAATACTTGTGACAGGAAAGTAGAAGAGGAGGCCACTTGCCAAAAGGAAGGGGATATGGAGGACAGCAGTGAGGGACAAAAATGAATTTGTAAAGAGTATTTTACACACACACACACACACACACACACACACACACACACACAGTGACATGAAAAAACTCAGTCCCTTTACCATAAAGAGTTACAACATGATCCCAGGAATCACATTGGAAAAAAATATTTGGGAAAGAGTGACTACTATTTTCAATTGCAAGGCTCTTCAATAGAATATTAATGGTAACTTGTTACTTTTATAAGACATGCTCCTTTGTTTTCTTCCTTTTTCTCTATCATTCTAAGATGCATTAAAACACACAGAAAGAAGCAGCCCTTGACTTCTGTAAGAATAGCTGATCTCTGACAGGTTACTTCATCACCTAGTATTGCAGAGACAGTGAGTGGAAGAGACCATACATTTTTCTATCACCCCCTGTTTAGGTAGAAAGACTCATGGGTAAATGAATAGGCAGTCCTATTCCCAAGCCTTCTGAAATCCTGTGTACACAGTGGGAAGTGATATCAAACTTGGTACTTCTATAAAGATGGTATCATGGTCCACCCTACAGAAATGTTACCAAACTTAATATACATTCCACCTTGGGCAGGGGCATCAATGGACTAAGAAATGCCCTGTTCCAAATGTCTGTCTATCTCTGTCATTTATAATGAAAAAAAAAATCAGTGAGCCTGAGTGCTGATTTTTCTGCATGAATACTTTCTGAATAGAGCTTGGCTTTTTTTTTTTTTTTTTTTTTGAGCTTGGCTTTTTATCTGTTCCCAAGTTCTACCACTACCACCTTGGTGTTGGAGCTTCTAAAAGACATAGAGTAAGTCAGACATCTTGTGCCCTGCCCTCCTAAGTAACTCTTGGCTTTGAAAGATGGCTAATCAAAGCTTTACCAGATGATATAGCTGAGTAGACAGTCCCCAGAGTTCCAGGCGGTACGTGACCTGCAACAGGTGCGCAGTTTATATGTGTTTGCGTCCTGGATTTTGGTTCTCTTAATTGCAAAATATTGGCTCTTCTCTGGCTTTGATTTTTCCGTTACTCATCCACACATCTAATCATCTTTTCCAGAGCCAGGCTTGCTTGTTTGCTTGCTTTTTTGTTTTTAATTTCTTTCACGAGGAGCCCTGTAATCCAAGCCCAGTGCACTCATTATAGCAGACTCCTGTTCCTGAATCAGGAAGACTCTACCCCAAAACTGAGATTCCTAGTGGAGATAGTTTCTGAAATTCTGTCTCATAGGTGCTTCTCATGTGCCTCTTGAAAAACAATGTCCCTGTGGATTCAGCAGATATTATTAAAATGCTCATTTTACACATGAATGTCCCATCTGAGGAATGTCAATGCTTTCCCCAAGGTGCTAGCATACGTTGAGTTGCAGATCTGGGATTCAAGCCTGGGGTCTTTAATGTCTAGTTCATATGATGCTGCTTCTGGGACTTGTTAGAAGAACAGAAGATCCTGGAGACAAAGTTGCTTCTACTCCCAAGTCCAGCTTGCCACACACAGGAATGGAGCAATGGAAAAACTGTTATACCCTTCATTAGATCTTTTCAGGGCAGGATCCAATTTGCTAACTGTAAGTACAATTAAGAAATATTTCATGCCTTCCATGTAGAAGTTCATTGAGTTTTCTTCCTATGGGTCTTACCAAGATCTTACCAGGACCTTACCAGCCTCACTGGACAAGACTAAGATTTGCAGTGAAATAAATCATAGTGACAGCTGACATCCAGTGAATGCCAACTAAAATCTTTCAGAGACACCCCTTCCCTCCCATTCTAGATTTCCTTTTTTTCCATCTGAAAATTGTGGAGTTTATTCACTTCTGTTGACAGCATGTGCTAAAACTCAACCCGTGGTGATTCAAGAACATGTCAGTCCTGGCCCAGCTGCTTCCTTCAGCTTGCCTCAATACAGCCTCAGAATCCCTACTCTCAATTTTTCTTTTTGGAATACTCGAATACGTGGAGAGCTGTCCTGTGTTCAGAGACTGGAAAGTTTAATATTGTTTCGTTGGAATATTACTCAAAGTAATCAGCAGATTCAGTGAGACACCTGCAAAAATCGCAATGGCCTTTTTTGAAGAAATGGAAAGGCTAATCCTAAAATTAATGTGGAATTTCTAGGATCCCCGAATAGGAAAAAGAATAAATAAATAAATAAATAAATAAATCCTTGTGAAAACTGGCTGATTCAAGCTTCAAAAGTACTACAAGAGTGTACTAATCAGGAAACCCTTTCATCACTGGAAAGAGAGGCCCATTGGACACGCAAACTGTATATGGATAGGCAGGGCTATACAGAGAAACCCTGTCTCGATAAAAACAAAAAACAAAATCAAACACCACCACCACCACCAAAGAGGCTTATCTGAGACCTTGCGAACCAGGGGAACGCCAGGGCCAAAAAAAAAAAATGGGAATGAGTGGGTAGGGAAGTGGGGGGGAGGGTATGGGGGACTTTTGGGATAGCATTGGAAATGTAATTGAGGAAAATATGTAATAAAAATAAATAAATTAAAAAAAAAAGAGGCAGAAGCAGGTGGATCTCTGTGAGTTTGAGCACAGCCTGGTCCACATAATTCCATAGTGAGTTTTAGAAAAGTCAGGACTATGTAAAAAATAATCTTGAAGAAGAAAGAGGAGGAGGAGGCAGAGGAAGAAGAAGACGAGAGAAGAAGAAAGAGCAGGAGAAAGGGAAAAGGAAGAATAAAGGGAAGGAGGGAGGGAGGGAGGGAGGGAGGGAGGGAGGGAGGGAGGACAGGCCTGACTTAAGTATAGACAATCAAATCAATGGAATAAAATGGGAAGCCCATAAATAAACCCACACTAGACACCTATGGTCAGTTGAGGTTTGATGAGTATATCAAGATTCTAAAATGGGAGAAAGAAGTTTACACAACCAATGTTGAAATGTCACTCTCAAGCCACTAATGTGACTAAAGGGTATTTGTTTGTTGTTCATTTGTTAAAGAAAAGAACAGGTACTTATAAAAATATGGACAAACTGGAACCCTTCTAATATTGCTGTTGGAAATAGACATGTAAATAAGCTCATTATTTCCTCAAAATGTTAAACGTAGTGTTGTTATACTCCCACTAATTCCACTAACTCCCACTGTAAGGTATATAGCCCAAAGCACTGAAAACAGACATTCTCCACATGTTCACAGGGGCTATAATCACAGTAACCAGAAGTTGAAAGCAATGCAGATAGATGGCTACTGACTATTGAACAGAAAAAAAGCTTCACACCTGTACAATAGACTATAGCTACGTAAATGAGAATAATGAAATAATGGCATGTTAGAACATGAGAGAATCTTAAAGTATTATTTTAAGGAAATGAAAGTGGTACCCATGGGTCACATGTTATGTAATTGTATTTACAAGTACTATCTAGATTCTGTATGGAAAGCACACTAGTATTTACCAGGGGCTGGGGGCACGGAGGGAAGGAAGACACTGATTATTTACTACATACAAGGTCCCCATATAGGATGATGAAAAAATATTTGAGGGCTAAGTATAAGTGATAATTGTATATCACTCTGAAGGTATGAAATGATACTAAACTGAAGAGTTTAAAATAATTAATTATATGTTATGTGAATTTAAAATCACCAAGTGGTCCTTTCACAAAGCACCAAGGACTCTGGTAGTCTATAGCAGGGACTATACACACTTCTCTGGATTTTATATTTATTTAATGGACTTTAGACAGGTGTGTGTGTTGGGGGGGGGGGTGTGTGACCGGAGATTCCAGCCAGCAGGTATCTTTGATCAAGGGAAGAACTTAATTGCTACTGCTTCGTGCATAGGCATGACAATGCAGCACTATCTACGCTCCCCTCCAGGTGAACACGTTGCTTCTCCAGATTCACCATTACAGTGGCCTGTGAGTAGCAGAGCAAAGACTCCATCCCATTCTTGCACCAGTGACTTTCAGGACCTGCAGATGCCTCTATCAGAAGAGTCACTTTGCTACTCACTTTGGAGATTATGGGCCTGAAGATACCCTCCTCTTTGCCTTGGAACCAGGCTACAGAACATTCTGTCCTCAATCGCAAGGTCTCAGATAAGCCTCTTTGGTGGTGGTGGTGGTGTTTGGTTTTGTTTTTTGTTTTTATCGAGACAGGGTTTCTCTGTATAGCCCTGCCTATCCTAGAACTCACTTTGTGGACCAGGCTGGCCTCGAACTCAGAAATCCTCCTGCTTCTGCCTCCCAAGTGCTGGGACTAAAGGCATGCACCACCACTGTCCAGCTTTCAGATAAGCCTCTTAATGACAGTGGATTCAGAGGTTTGCCAATGATCATAATGTGTTGAGGATGAGAAATCCGATCTCTGTTTCAATGAAGGATAATGCTTATTACATATTAAAGAGCACTCAAGGAGGTGGCAGCTAATACAGAAGTTGTATGAACATGTGCATCATTAAAAATTGTAATTAAGCCGACTCCCTGAGCATCAATAATGAAACCCAATGCAGTTATTTACTGGAGAGCAGGGTTACCACGCCACATTATCAAGAGATCTGAAGCATCATCTGTGAAGGCGGGCAAAGCACCACTGTTTACCATGACCTTCATTGCAGGAAGGACCACAAAGCTCAGAAACAGTGGGATTTGCTTGTTTCTGCCTAAGAGAGTATTCACAGTGGCAGATAAAATAGAATGATAGGGAATGTTCAGGGAGTTACTGAAAAGGAAAGCAAATGTGCTTAGAGATCCCTAAAACAATTTCCAATGAATATCCAAACAAATAGCAGTGTTTACTGTAAGCAGACACTCATGGAGTGTTTGCATACTCCAACACTAGCAAAATCACCATAAGAATTACCTTTAAGAAAGAAATTCCCAGACATCAATGCTGGGCTTTGAAATATTGCATTTTCTCTAGTAAACGGATTATTTGACATTTTCTCAAATTTTTGAGCATAGTGTTACCATATAATTTACAAAAAGGTCTACCTGGGCACACAGTGACAACAGTTGTGGGATTCAAGCAAATGGTTTTGCTTCATTAAGCATGCAAGTAAAATTTTAATGGTCACGAAGCAGAATGAGCAATCAAATGGTAGATATATTAAACATACTCATAGAATGAAACCTATTCAACAACATAAATGAATGAATTATTGGTTCATACTATTGTGTAGAGATTCTATGCAAATTAAAAATGCAACTGTCAAAACTGTAAAAAAAAAAAAAAGAATTACCTTTCTAAGTCTCCTAACTCTTGTGTGTCTGTCTGCCTGTCTGTCTGTCTGTCTGTCTGTCTGTCTTTTACTTGGGAACATAAACCGCTGAGGCAAATAGCAACCCTACACTGGGCATAATTAATAATTAATACTACAAATAAATCTTTTAATCTCTAAGTTACTTTAGTCATGCTATCTTATCACAACAATAAAAAAGCAACGAGATTCTTTCCAGCTTCTGGCTATTATAAATAAGGCTGCTATGAACATAGTGGAGCATGTGTCCTTCTTACCGGTTGGGACATCTTCTGGATATATGCCCAGGAGAGGTATTGCGGGATCCTCCGGTAGTACTATGTCCAATTTTCTGAGGAACCGCCAGACTGATTTCCAGAGTGGTTGCAATCCCACCAACAATGGAGGAGTGTTCCTCTTTCTCCACATTCTCGCCAGCATCTGCTGTCACCTGAGTTTTTGATCTTAGCCATTCTGAGTGGTGTGAGGTGGAATCTCAGGGTTGTTTTAATTTCAATTTCCCTGATGACTTCTAGGCCATTTGGTATTCCTCAGTTGAGAATTCTTTGTTTAGCTCTGTACCCCATTTTTAATAGGTTTATTTTTTATTAGGTATTTTCCTCATTTACATTTCCAATGCTATCCAAAAGCCCCCCATACCCTCCCCGCCACTCCCCTACCCACCCACTCAATAGGGTTATTTTTAACTCTAACTCTTGAATCTTAAGTGTAACTCTTTAAAGTTAAGTCATTCTTCCACTTTTCAGCTTACTGCTGATTCCAAGACAGGTAAATAAGGACTTCCCTCAAGGCCTTCCTAGAGGAAGAGTTGAGCAAAATGTAGGACATCCACTTTTTCTGAGAACATAACATTGTTTAATCCTCATCACACCCCTAGTGAGATGGCCACTAATATCCACGCTCCTGTCTACAGGCACTATTGAGTTTATCAATGGATGCTGTCCTGAGGGAGGGCTTGTCTTTATCAGTGGAAGTTTTCTGGTCTTAGAAACAGATTTTTTTTTTAAGGTTGGAACAATAGCTAAGTGGTTACGGGCATTTTATGCTTTAGCAGAGAACCTGCATCGGGTTCCCAGCACCCACAAAGCAGCTTACAAATGCCTAGAACTTGAGTTCCAGGGCATCTGACACCTTCTGGCCTGAGAGCTCCTGCACACATGTAATACGAATAAAATTCCCAAAGGCATGCACATATTTATAGAATAAGAAATGAATAAATAAATCTTTAAAAAGAAACAATTTGTCAAGTCTTCTTGGGAATCAGTAGACTTCTACACAGTAGTTTTCACTAACCTGTCCTGGAGTCAAGTTTTGGCGTTTGTGCACATTTGCACTAATGCAGTATCTTGACACATCTGAAGCCCCATTTCCTAGACACAGCTGCTCTCCAAGTCGGTACTGGAGGATATGATAGGGAGAGTCTGTTCCTTTCGCTATTTTGTTGCAACAAACTTAGATACTGTGGGATACAAACAGCTTTTAGAAGGTCCTGGTCACTGAGCGGTCAGGGCTGATTAGAGAGAGGGAAGGTCTGAGACTAGAGATGAGGAATAATAAGGGCTCAAAGAGATCATTCACCGGAAACATGGCAGCCTTTGTTCCTTCTCTTCTTTAGCTATTCAAACAGTCACGTGAAACACCTCCAGCTTTCCTGCTTTCTGAGCTGTGGCTGAGCAGCAGTGCATGGGAAAGCGGACCCTATTTCTAGTTTCCTAATAGGCAGCGGCAGCTGAGGTCATGGAACAGCCCAGTCTTTCATCTTATAGGCTGGGTCAGGATCTAATACAAGCCCTCCCAGCCCTGTGCAGCAGCGGGTGCTACTACACACCAGCATTTACCCTGCCCCAGTTTTCCTAAGGAGACTTTGGAGATCCAGAGAAGTTGAGTGATCCACCAAAGCCACCGATCTGGGAAGCAGAAAAGACAGGGTACAAATTTATGCTGCTGCTTCGAGCCAGTGCTCAGAGGTTGCTGTTCTTTCTCCCTTTCCTGGGGGAAGGCAGGCTACAACCAGACACCTTCCTGCCCCTTGGAGATAGTTTTGAGTGTCAAAGCCCAAGATATTGCTCTGAGTGGGGTCAGTAGGCAGGACCAGGGATCCTGACAGACTGAGTGTGATGTGAAGTAGACCCACTGTGGTGGGGACTGGGTGAGGAGTGGTTTAAGCTGAAAATTGCCTGCTTCATAACTGCTGCAGTAAGTGGAACGGGGAGAACAGGAAGGGTGAATTACATACAATTGTTATTCATCTTTCCGATTTTTTTTTCACTTTTGCCCTAAGAGGGCAATTAAGGAAACAAATGGTTTGTGGAGATTAGCTGACTGGTAGCTTTGCATATTAATATAATGACACTTGGCTCCACCAGGCTGACATTCTATTTAAGGTAGCTTTGTCCTTTCAGGCCGAAGAGCTGATTTCAGAGAATGAGGTCTGTGCAGTATAAAAACAAAATAAAACCAGCCTGCTCTCCATCACCAGCTCCTTTTTGGTCCCCACAAGAAAAAGAAGAATGCGAGCAGAAAGCAATGTGAATGGACTCCCCTGTCTTCTGCTGCAATTCTAAGAATTCCCTGAGCCCCAGGACCTTGCAGTCAGACCTGGCTCAGGATCAGCTGCGATTGCATTTAGCCAACATCTGCTGAGCCCTGTGCTTACCAGACAGTGGTGATAAGCAGGGTCCAGTCTGGTGTTCTTCCCTCACAGTGTGTCACTTAGGAGGGGGCAATGACATTATGAAACTATGCTTTCTGGGGCATCAGGGAATTGTTTAAGACTAAATAAAACTCTAAGTTAAGACTGAATAAGAATTAGGCATTCCTAAGAGCAGTAGGTCACAATGGCAGTGTGTACAGAGTTCGGGAGCACCCAGCCATGGTGTCAGTGTGTGGAGGGCTCTGTAGTACCCACAATGACCCCTCATGAGAAGCCTGAACATTCTGACACTGCTGTCTTCAGAGGTTATCTAGAATCTGTAGCTTATCCACTGAGCAAAATTTAAAAATAGAAACTGAATCTGCCATCGAGCCCATTCCCCCGTCTCCTGGCCATCCTTTTCAGGAGGCAGTTTGGAAAGTGGTAACAGATATGAGTCTTTGGGTCAAACTGACCTGCTCATAGCTGTACCATTGTCAATGCTGAATGACCGACCAGCTGCATGGCTTTGGATAAGTTGCTTGACCTCTCTGAACTTCTACTGGCTATTTCTCTAGATTAGAGGACTGAATAAATTTTAAAAGCAATACAAAAGCAAATCTGAGCATAACCAGACTCATTAAAGATGTGCCTGCTTTCAAATTATCTGGTACTTTTTAGATTAAGGACTAACAGTTTTCCAGAATGAAAAAGTACACTGAAGACTAATGTCTCAGAATAAAATACTTCACTAATAGGAACTATCTCATACAGCTGTTGGAGGAATCTGTGAGATGCTGCTTGTGTAATGCGTGTTGCACAGTGGTTTTTTGTTTGTTTGTTTGTAGGCAGAGTCTGTTGTCTCTCAGACTAGCCTTGAACTGTCTGTGCAGCTGAGGATGGCATTGCATTTCTGTTCCTTCTCCTTCTACCTCCCTGGTATTAGGATTATAGGCATGCATCACCACGCTCAGTTTATGTGATACAAGAATCGAGTCCAGGGCTTTGAGCATGCTAAACCGTGGCTGCTCAACCAACTTAACTGTACCCCAGCCTTGCACGACCCAGACTGCATTTACTCAAACTTCCATTCCTCCTCCACAAGACTATTCTAGATTTCTAAGGTAGACATTTAGAAGTATATATCGCCTTTGTCCTTGGATTTTTCCATCCATAAATTCCTGGGCATTTGTAATATAACCGTTGGCACAAAACAAACAAACAAACACCCTCTGAACATAAAATTCCCTCCCTTTATGTCTATAACACACTTCTGATAATAGCAAGGGAAACAATAGTTCACAAAGCCTGGTGTGTATGAAACTTACCAAGGGTTTGGAAGAGTTGTAGAAAAGTAAACAGTTTAGAATTGAGACTATCATTCTAAGCCCCTAGGCAGCTCTCCCATGTCACTCACTTGCCATGTGCAGTGCTCCCTCTGTCTTAGGAAGGAGCCATGTTTTCCAGCTTTCTGCTGGATAGCAGTTTGACCTTCTGTAGGACTTAACCTTCAACCCTGGCTTTGTTTTGAGCTAAACCAGGGTCTGACTGGAGCATGTAATTGACCTACTAGAATCACTCTCTTAAGTTGTAGGCAAGTTATCATCCACCTCTCTGATTTTACAAAATGGAAGGTGATTTTCCTTTCCACCTATACACATGAAACATTTTGAAGCACACAGCCTTACCCACACTAAGCACACAGTCAAATGCCAGCTGCTCTTACTGCAAACCTTATGATGTTCTGGACCAACTTGACCATACATCAGTGCATATGCTATAGTATTTTAGTGCAAATGTCAGAGAAAGCCATCTTTAGAAAAGACCTTAGAGATCCAATGTTTCTCCGAGCATTATTTCTTGGAACTCTGTTCTTTCCATCTGTCTAAAAAGCAGGTTAAGAACCAAAGGCTCTTTCTCAACTATATAATAGCATATCACATATAGCCTGCTCTTGAGAACATGAAATTCACATCAGATCATCAAAGGTTCTGAGAAGGCCTGAAAAAAATATGATTGTCTAACTTGGGGTAGCCTTGTAGTTTCCAATCCTATTTTATCACAAAATTCTTAGTGTTCACCAAGCAAATGTTGCAATTAATATGCCCTGACATTGACTGTGGACCATATTAACCTGGATCTAAGCCATCATTTCATTAATTATTAAAGAGACATGGATATGGACCAAAGACCCCCTGCTAATGAGTACTTTTTGAGTCACAAGCAGCAAGTAGTATGCGGACTTTGAAGAATGTCAGGGCTTTGAATATACCCAATGGTCTTCTGATGTTAGTCATCCGCAGTTCCTAGTGCTTGGTGTCTAGTTGAAAAGGAGTAAATAAGGAATCTCTGCCCCTCTCTTGTTCTTACATGGTCCCTCTTGACTTTTCTTGTTTCTCTGATTACTCCACTTTACACACTCACATCCGATGATTTAGAGCTCCGAATCACAGATAAGAGAGAGAATATGTGGCATTTGTCCTTTTGAGTCTGGGTCGCATCACTCAATCTAACACTTCTCTCCATTTACCTGCAAGCTTCATGGTTTCATTTAAAGGGAAGGCGAAGACAATGTAATTATATTTTAATTTTAGAAATCAAAAAATTCCTAAGCTTCAAATTACCTATAAAGTAAGCATGAGAGGGAGAGAGAGAGAGAGAGAGAGAGAGAGAGAGCAGTACTTTCTACTTCTCTTTCTATCTTTTGATTAATACTATTCAGATTTCAAATCCTACTATCAGACAAAAATTGCTCTTAACAATGTCACCAATTACTCCAATATCTTAAGAATCCAACATCTCTATGTTCAGCTTCCATGACCTAGTGGCAGCAGGCACCCTAATTGGCTGTTGCCTTTTGGTTAAAAACATTTTCATTTCCTCATTCCCCACATCGCGGGGCTGTTCTAGATTTCCTCCATCCCCTTGCCAGGATTTGTTGTTGCTACTCTTTGTTACTGCTGTCTGACTAGTGTCTTATCTGAACAAGCTATGTAAAGCTCCTTATCATGGAGCCACTGAGGTCTAATTTTCGTAGTCAGCTTGCAGATAAACAGCTTTCTTTAAATACCTCAGAATGTAAATCTCTCCGTCTCAGCTGATGTGCGTCATATCCATGTTGGAGCATTCCTTCAGTATTCCATCGGGCACTTGTCCCCACAACCTTTCACTTATGCCCAGTCATGAACCTGTGGCGTTCTGGATTCCTACATGTCTCATGAGACACTCCAAGGTCTCATGTGGACATTTGACTTCTGGTGAGTCTACTGTGTACCCTGAACTTTATTACTTCAAGAAACTTCTTTGATCAGTCATGCACTGCTGCTGACTATGTCTGTTGAATGCTTATAGAAACAAGGACTGTTTGCCCAGAGACAACATGCTGCTCTCTTTCTTCCTAATTATTGTCTTAACTTCCTATTTTCCCTTGACTTCATTATTGTTCACCTAGAATTTATCTTCCAGACAGCAGATATTTTTAAGTCACTTAATTAACATTGAACTTCTGTTTAAACCCTCTAGTACCTTTCTTCTAGAGAAAAGCCACCTTCTCTCCTATGGCACCCCAGGTTCTACATGATGTGGTCCCCTCCTGCCCATTGACCTTTGAATCATGATTCCCTATGTTGGATCTCAAATTAACAATTGTATTGACTTTTCTATGGTGACTACCTCATGCTAGGGTTCTAACTTTTGTCACCAGTAGCATTAAACTTCCCACATCTCTGGGTCTTGAAAAACTGGCATGGGGGCTGTTCCCAAAGCTGTGCATGGGATATGTTCTTCTAGCTGGGGTGCTTTGTCTGGCCTCAATAGGAGATGAAGTGCCAGAGGGCCCCCACCTGCACAGAGGAGAAGGGGGTGGGGGATGGGGAAGGCCTGTGGGAGAAGAAGGACTGGGAGAGGGGCAGTGAGTAGGATGTAAAGTGAGTAAGTAAAAATATTAAATTAAATTGTTAAAAATGTCCCACATCTCTCATTGTGGGAGGAGGTGTGCCACTGCAGGTGGACTTGGAGATTTCATAAGCCCGTACAGTTCCCAGATAGTTTTCTCTCTTTCTCTCTCTGCCTCCTGACTGTAGTTCAGATGTAAGCTCTCCCTGCAGGTCTGCTGCCATGCTTCCGGCCATGATGATCATGTACTAAGCCTCTGAAACTATAAGCCAAAAAACTCTTTCTTTTATGAGTTTAAAAAAAAGCCCCACATGTTAGCTATCCGTCAGTCCCAGGCAGACCAGTACGTTCATGCTATTCTACATATGCTGTAACCTATAGTAACAATATTGTTCTCCTCATTTTTCCAACATTTGGTTTAATTTTCACTTACTCTAAGCTTATACATTCTTTTTTTGAGATGGGCCATCCCTGATCACACAACTAGCAATAGTATCCTTTTTAACTCTCGTATAATTCTCAACTTGTTAAACTTATACACTTTGTATTCATTTGTAAATTTAAATTTTATTTCATTGTATGTCTTCTTTGCTATACTGTAAAGTTTGTGTCATCCTTTTTATATTCATGTGTTACTAGTACCCACATAATACATAGGTCACACCAGGAGTTCTGTTACATACTTGCTAAATGAACAAATTACAAAGTGAATACTGTACCACCATAGGTTAACCCTCCACTTATAAAACCTCCAAGAACAAACCAAATACAGGGGCCAATTGCTCACAGTACAATATTGAGCAAGAATTGGGGTAACCTATACAATGCTGTTCTATAAATTATAGCCTTATGCAGGTCTAGACTGCATAACAGGAAGCTGTAGGCATAACTTGGTGGGGAAACCTTCATGCAAATCTGAGAAAGGGTGATAAGAAAGAGACTGAGTGTCTCAGAGGATGGAGTAACTGTATTTGGTGAAAACTTGGCTTCCTTTATAGAAAAAATAAAAATAAAAACTGAAAAGCTGAACGTGGTAACACACATCTATAATCCCAGCATTGGGAGGTTTAGAAAGATCACAAACTTAATGCTATCTTTGGCTACATAGCAAGCTTGAGACCATCTTCAACTAATAAGATCCTCTCTCAAATCACAAACAAAAAATAAATAAAAATAAAATTTGCCAACCCCCCCCCCAACACACACACACCGAAAAAGAGCAATAAAGGGCAACTGGTCCAATTTTCTATATTCATGGCATCAAGAGAACATATCCTGGAATCTTGTAGGCCTGGGTCTGCATTCCAGCTCTGCCTCTTACTGGCTCTGTGGACCTTTGAGGAATGCTTCCACTTTCTCATCTGCGATAATGAAAGGGCCACCGGGTCAATGTGAGTATGAAACAAAGTAGTGGGCCTAGTCGGCCATCAGTGGAAAGAGAGCCCATTGGTCGTGCAAACTTTATATGCCCCAGTACAGGGGAATGCCAGGGCCAAGAAGTGGGAGTGGGTGGGTAGGGGAGTGGGTGGGGCCTGTGTGGAGGACTTTTGGAATAGCATTGGAAATGTAATTGAAATAAATACCCAATAAAAAAATATGGAAAAAAAGAAACAAAGTAGTGAATGTAAACGTTGCTTATTAACTAGCATGTTTTGAGTAGTTATTATTGATGCATAATGTAATTTATTATATATGAGTAGAAAATGAATGAAAGGAAAACTAGCAGGAGTGGAAAAGAGGAGAAGAAAGAAAGAGAATTCAAAGGTTTGAATATATGACACAGATGAAATAAATTATCTTTATGAAGTCTAACAGTAGCCACACTGAATTCATGTTATAGTCCATTAAAATGCATATACAAAATACTAGATGTATTAAGTGAACTCAGAATAGATTTAAGAATGCAGCTCCTGGGCTGGAGAGATGGCTCAGTGATTATGGCTCAGTGAGTATTGGCTACTCTTGCAGAGGTCTTGAGTTCAATTCCCAGCAACCACATGGTGGCTCAGAACCATCTATAAAGGGATCCGATGCCCTCTTCTGGCATGCAGGTGTACATGCAGACAGACCATGCATATACATAAAATAAGTAAATCACTAAAAAATATTTAGGGGTTGGGGAAGAATTGTGGGAGGAGGTCCATCCCGACCTGGTGACAGTGTGATAAGCCAAGTGACTCACTTTTCCCAGTGGAGGCCTCATTTCCCATGAGGCAGCATGGATCATTGGCTAGGATATGTTCAGGTTATGAATGTCTGCAGGTACAAGTTGGCTATGCAGTTCTAAAGTTAACAGCACTAGAACCAATGGTGATAAGAGTAGTAATAGTTGCTGAACCCCATATGCTTGAGGGTCCTGTATTAAGTGCCTATGTAGGCCACCTTGCTTCAGGCTCCTAACAGCTTTGGGAAGCAGGAAGGAATTGAGATCAAAAGTTACCGCTCAGAGTTATCTGAGGGAACCTCAACTGGAGGGGTGGGGCTTGCATGGATCAGACTAGCCTGTGGCTGTCTGTGGTAGCATTTTATCAGTCGCTAATTGATAGATGCTGGCCAGTGATGTATGACTAAATAGGTGACCTGGGATGTATGAAAAGAAAAGCTAGCTAAGCAAGAGAGGAGGAGTAAGCACTATTGCTCCAGTTTCTGATTTGATTCTTGCATCCAGATTTCTGCCTGAAGCTTCTGCCCTGCCCTCCCTCAGTGCTGAATTATGACTAAGATGAAAAGAACCCTTTCTTCCCTAACTTGTTCTTGGTTAGTGTTTTGTCACAGCAATGGAAGACAAATTAGAACAAAAGGGGTGAAGTGGCTTTTGTAAAATAATGAAACCTGAATTCAAACTGATGTCTTTATGACAATGACTCTCTAAGCCCCCCCCCCCAAAATAGGACACATGCCTTGACCTTCCCGAGCTTCAGGCTTTTTAGACATCTTCAGATAGAAAACCCAGAGGCCTTGGTCATCCCTGCACAGTTTCTGGTGTGAGCACTGACAACCTCAGTTTGAAAGATCCATTTGGCTTTCTCATTTACCTTATAAAACCTTTGTTCTGTGGCACTGTATACAATTGAGCTAGGGCTTAACCCAGCTCCTGGCAGGCAATACTGTCAGCTGAAGTTATTCCTATTAGCCTTCTTGAGTTTGCTTCACTTGGATAAAATTGGGTTAATGGAGCCAATACTATCAACATCACGGGCCTATTGAAAGGCCAAATAAAGTAGTAAATATGGAGGACCTTGCACATTGGGAAGTTTAGTCGAACATGTGCTATTATCATTAATGAATGTGTTCCTTCCTTTAAGCATTGGTCCTTAATACTTATTATGGACTGGGATAGACAGAAAAGTGAGAAGACAGAGGCTTTGCTATGCTACTTTGACGATCTCCCTGATGATCCTAATAAGTTTTATCTTTGTGCACCAGAGGGAGGATATTTTCACTACCATGTCTCAGATAAAGTTAAGTAATTTGTCTCAAATCATGTAGCAAGGCAGAATTAATAATAGGTTATGGCTTGAATCTAAAACGTCCCCTACATTCTTCTGTATTGAGTGCTATGTTATAGGTTGAAGAACTCGTAGGCGGTGCTGCTTGGCTGGCAGAAGTAGGTTACTAGTGGCGGGTCTTTGAAAGTTAGACTGGCTTCCTGGTTTTCACTCATGCAAACCAGCTTCCACCTTACTCTTCTCCTCATAGACTGATAGACCTCGTGCCTACTGCCATGTCTTCCCTGCCATAGTGAACCAAAGTCCCTCTGAAAACACTAGTCAAAAGAAGCCGTTCCTCCCCTAAGTTCTTTGTGTTCAGATATTTTTGTCATCACAGCAAGTAGAGTAACTAATATAGTTTCTGTGCAGTTGTGGACAAGATACTTAATATGTCCATGGTAGGTTAGTTAACAAACCCTAGAATATTTAGACCACTGTCGACCTGCCCCATGGACAGTGAGGCCAAGTCTCTGTAGATCAAAACATATGTCAAAGACTTGTGAGAGGTACCAGAAGACTCCAGGCATTTGAGCTCAAGAATAGAGAAAAGAAAGAACATTTTGTTTGTATTTTTAAAGCAAGCAAAACATGAAGTGACATTTATAGTTCACTTAAGTAAATCAAGTACGGCGAGGAAATGCACCTGGTGTTCTGTCTTATTATGCTTGGTCACGTGAAAGGAGCCAAAAATATTTTAGGCCTTTGTGTACAGGACATTTTTTTAAATGTTTTTGTTCTTAAGTATATTTACTTATCATTAGCTATGTAATTTCTTAGAAGGTCACCTTGCGGAAAGAATATTCTGTATTCTGTTCCTCTCATAGTATATTAAGTTTACATCTTTTTAATGTAGCCTCCCACAGATCCTAATACACCGGCCTGTAAGTTACTGTATATGGAAAAAGAGACTTTGTAGATGTGATTACAATGAGGGTGTGGAAGGATGGAAATTATTTGGAGTGTGCCAGATGTGAACATTAGAGAAGACAGCATCATCACGAAGTGATCACAGGTTGGAGGCTGTGGCCTCAAGCGAAGTAATTCTGGGCACCATCGAACCTGAAAGTACTGACTAATGGATTTGCTTATAGAACCTACCATCCAATGAATCTGATTTTTTACTTTTAAAGCCCAGAAATGCAAGAGAATATTTTTTCTCATTTGAAGCTAACAAAAGTATGGTAATTTGTACCAACAACCATGAGAAATTCATAGTCTCTCTATGTTTAAATTTCTTCAATTGAAAACAGCACTAATGATAAAGCCTACTTCATAGGCTTGTCGTGAGTTAATTGGTATATATATGTTAAAGGCTTTTCTTTTTTAATTAATATTTTTATTACATATTTTCCTCAATTACATTTCCAATGCTATCCCAAAAGTCCCCCATACCCTCCCCCACCCACTTCCCTACCCACTCATTCCCATTTTTTTGGCCCTGGCTTTCCCCTGTACTGGGGCATATACAGTTTGCGTGTCCAATGGGCCTCTCTTTCCAGTGATGGCCGACTAGGCCATCTTTTGATACATATGCAGCTAGAGTCAAGAGCTCCGGGGTACTGGTTAGTTCATAATGTTGTTCCACCTATAGGGTTGCAGATCCCTTTAGCTCCTTGGCTACTTTCTCTAGCTCCTCCATTGGGAGCCCTGTGATCCATCCATTAGCTGACTGTGAGCATCCACTTCTGTGTTTGCTAGGCCCCGGCATAGTCTCACAAGAGACAGCTACATCTGGGTCCTTTCGATAAAATCTTTCTAGTGTATGCAATGGTGTCAGCGTTTGGAAGCTGATTATGGGGTGGATCCCTGGATATGGCAGTCTCTAGATGGTCCATCCTTTCATCTCAGCTCCAAACTTTGTCTCTGTAACTCCTTCCATGGGTGTTTTGTTCCCAATTCTAAGGAGGGGCATAGTGTCCACACTTCAGTCTTCATTCTTCTTGAGTTTCATGTGGTTAAAGGCTTTTCAAATGGTACCTTTCATGCTAGAATCTCCTTTCCCTTTTAAGTTTTAGCTATTGTTGTCAGAGCCACTGCTGTTAACATTACCAACATATTCTGTATACGCCAGACTGTGAGCCTAGGCTTTTTGATACTTTTCCTCATATAAGTATCTGGGTCCAAAGCTCAAGTTTTCTGGATGTTTTCACACTTAATTATGGTTCTAATTATTGCATAACTATCACATGAAGTTTGTTTACAGTCTTCACAACTCCTATAGTCTACCTCCTGCAGCATGTGTACCTGTTCACCCAGAAGCCAAGACCCTTGAAGAGGAAGCCTTCATTTGGAGGAAAGGTATTCCTTAATCGTTGATGAGACACTCCAGCCTCAGTGCATATCTAGCTTCCCCGCTAGAAACAACTGTAGAATCAACAATAGAATGCCACAATGCCACACTGTCCCCTCCCATAATGTGAATATCATCACAGTCTATTAGTAGGACCAAAAGACACATTATCTTTTTATTTCTACTCTGGGTAATATATATATATATAGTAGAAATATTGATTGAAAAACTGAATTCCCCCAGAAAGGGGAGAAAACAAAATATCATTTCCTAAGCAGCGCTGTTGATCCCCACAGAGGTTATGTGTCTATCTCTCATGGCATCAGCAAGAAAGATGGTATACCCAAAGGAGTCATTCAGAGGAAGTGCATAGAAGAAAAATTTCAAAGAAATGTTTGTTGGTTTAGGTAAAGGATATGAAATCAATAAAGGAATGGAGCTGTTTGCCACCCATTACCTGGATGAGAAATGGGAAAGAGTCAATAGGAGAGCCATTGAAAGGGTGGGTAACTCTGAAAGAGTGACTACAGCAGGTGGAGTGACTTTTGGTAAAGGAATCTGGTCGCTGGGAAGTGATGGCCTGGGCCATGGGGGAGACTGGAAAATCAAGATCCATGCCTCTCTTCATCATCTTCTGTCAGCACAGCTTTCTGACTCTACTCAACTGGAAACAGAGTATGAGGGAGGCTAGGTGATGAAGGCCACATCAGTTAGCATCTCAGACATACAGTTGTGAGGAAGAGGGTGAAAAATGAATCTGGAGGGACACACAGAGCACATTCAGCCTGAAGAGTGCCCCACGAGAATCTGATCTAATCAGCAGTAAGTTGAAAACTATGACTTCCAATGCATCTGGGCTTGTACTCCAAGGCCATGATCCTCGAAGCCTCCTAGATTAGCGATGCCTCTAGGATTACACCAACATCTCATTACCTGCTGCTCCTTCTTGGAACTTCGGACCATTTTCCTTCTTCCATTGTCAGTGGGTTTGAAAAGTGAAATCTCTCAAACATTGTTTAATTCTTTTAATTAATTTTTTGTGCCACTTCATTTTTAATTATACTTCCCACAGGCCATAAATGAGTTAATATGGGAGATAAATGAATAAAATCTCTGTAGTGTTCCTGCAGGCTATCCTTATCCACTTATGCAAAATTAGAACCAAACTCTATAGAGTCTTCTGAAACTTCTGGTTGACTATAAATTAGAATTAGAAATCATCACCTCCCTCTTGGGAGTTGGAATTTAATTGCCTGGAGAAAAGTTGGCAAGAGGTAAAAGGATCCTAACTGTCGGTCTCAGATATTACCAGCAACAGATCCTGGCTTGGCAAGGTTAAAAAATCGGAGTCATTTGACCTTATGGCCTTCAGGTGACCACTTACCAGTGTTTTCTATTTGTGAAACATACATCAGGAAGGTTTCTTCATGAAGGTTTGGCCTCTGGAGAAAGCCAGATCTGAGTGAGTTGTTTTACTTTTCTTCTTTACCTTTCTCTTCTTTCTTTCTTTCTTTCTTTCTTTCTTTCTTTCTTTCTTTCTTTCTTTCTTTCTTTCTTTCTTTCTTTCTTTCTTTCTTTCTTTCCTCTCTCTCTCCTTCTCCCCTCCCCCTCCCTCCCTCCTCTCTCTCTCTCTCTCTCTCTCTCTCTCTCTCGTTTGTTTTCCGAGACAGGGTTTCTCTGTGTAGCCCTGGCTGTCCCGGAACTCACTCTGTAGACCAGACTGGCCTCGAACTCAGAAATCCACCTGCGTCTGCACCCCCCCCCCAAGTGCTGCCCAGCTTAATGAGCTGTTTTTCTAGATCTTTAAATCACTCGGAGCCTTAGCTTCTCCTCAGCAAAAAGTGCAGCAGTCGTATATATTGCTATACAGGCAAAATGAGTATTGTTCCAGGAAGTCTCAGTGTTCTGCTTGGCAGCGTGTTCTCACTTCATAAGTGATGTCATAAGGGATGCACTAACAAGAGACGGGCCTTAAGAACCTTTCTGTCTTTCCCATTTCTGTGAGCCACAAGCTAATATATATATTGCATCTTGTTTCCTGGTTCTGTATCCCAACTTCCACAGTCACTTCCCCCTCCCCTGCAGAAGTCCTTTCTTGGTGTTTTGGCTTTCACTCCCCCATGTGCTTTTCTGCTCTGCTCATCCACCTTAGCCCAGCTCAGTTATTGCTCATAGTTTTGGAAGCTAAAAATCTAAGGTAAGGGCACTAACAAATTCAGTGTCTTCTAAGAGCTTACTTTCACCTTCATAAATGAGCATTCTTCTGTGTCTCTAAGAGACAACAAAAATCAACAGAGCTCCCTCTCATTGCTTTTTGTGTGTGTGTTTCAAGATACAAATGACTTTTAAGACACAACACCTCCAAAGGTTCCATCCCTTTTTTTAAATTAAAATATATTATATCATTTCCCTCCATTCTTTTATCTTTCTTCAACTTCTTCTGCACTCCTTACTTATCCTCTTCTTTAAACATTATAGTTATCTATCCATGCATACATATATAAATACAACCTACTGAGTCTACTAATTATTGCTTGTATGTACATGTTATCAGTTGACCAGTTGGTATTAGGTAATAAATAATGGGACTTCACCCTGGGAAAGACTACCTCTCCCTTGTTCAGCAGTCCTTAGTTGTCTGTAGTTCTTCGAGTAGGGATGGGACCATGAGGTTTTCCCCTTCTATATTAGCATGTCTGTTGGTATTGTCTTGGTTCAGGTCTTGTTTAGTCAAGGGCACACCTCTTAATAACACTCTGTGGGTGTGATTTCAAGATATAAATTGGGAAAGCCTAACACCCAGCCTCTGTATTCCAAGAAACCAAGGAGAACAGACAATGCTGTTCATAGAGTAGCCATGTACTCCAACTTAGACTCTTACAGACAAGAATGAGATTTTACTGAAAATCTCTGGGACCCGTATCAGTCAAGTGAGGCTTTGAGTCCTAGTTTTGTCACCTACTAGCTAGAGGGCTGTGTGGAAATAGTTTAACAGCATCCTGCCTCTATCTGTAAAATGGGCAAGTAATGATAGCACCCTGCTTCACGTGGCTATTGTGATGTCTGAAGAAGCACCATTTGGAGATGCCAGGCTTGCCTGTGCTTTATCAACCTTCAGTTATATTCAGCAGAGAAACCCAAAGGCACCAGATAATCTGGCTGTCAAGCCCCCCCTCCCTGTGAGAATTCATTTTTGTGTCAATTTGTCTGGATTACAGTATGCCCAAATATTTTTTTTAAACTGCTGTCTCTCTGTGTCTGTGCCTCTGTCTGTCTCTGTCTTTTGTCTCTGTCTCTGTATCTCGTGCATATGGGGGAGGTGTTTGAGGAAGGAGGGGGTAGTAACCTTTAGTTCAGAAATCTTAGTGAAATAGATCGTTCTTCCTGTGGGTAGGCTTTATCCAATCCACTGTTAACTGGTCACATATATTCAAACACTCACAACATCACTTTTCAATATCTTTTTAAAAACTGCAGAAAGGAAATTGGTAAAATAACAGTAACAACAACAATAACAATAATAATGATGACGAAAATATTTTTTAAAGTAAAAATAAAAATAAAATTCATTTATTCATAATTTGGCCAAACTAGGGAAGGAAAGACTTTCTCAACTTTTTCATAGTAGTATTATGATTTTTATAGCAAAGATAGAAAAAAAAAGCCAGGAAAGACATTCATGTTAGTTTAACTGACATAGGCTGCCAGAAGTGCATCTGTTCCTGGCAGGCAAGGTCTTCTAGCACCAGTTTTATACTTTCTCTTTCCCAAGCACGGCATTCATGAAGAAATCTTAATTCATTATTCCAATATTCCAAAGCTGAAGGAACAATAATTTTAAAAAGTAAAAAGTAAAGAAAGAAGACAAATGATCCAATTAAAAAAATGGGCTAAGGAGATGGACAAAGAGTTCATCTAGATTTATATGTCACAGTCTTTTGCCATGGTTTTCTAGAAGTTCTCTCTCAGGTAGATACAAGTTCATGGAAATATACTCAAGGATCAAGGTCACTCAATTTCTGATACAGCTAAATATATCTTTGAAACAGATAGACAGTTATGTTTGATCGATTGAGAAAATATGCCTTGAAATATATCCATATATATTAAGAGAGGGCTGTACTAGCACCCTTTTCAAGTTAGTAACGCCCACTTCATGATTTCTTTCTCCTTTTCTACTTACATCTACTCTTGCCTCCCTATAGTCCAACCTCTATGAAAAATAAAAGCTTGTTTGCTAACCTTGTTAAAAACTAAACGAGAACGGGGTATAAAATCCCAAGTCTTTCCCATGGCTTTGATAGCCCTATGGAACCTGGCCTCTTTCCACTTCCAGTGTCTCTTCCTCTTCTATTCCCCTGTTCTTTCAGTATGATTCGCCCTAATCCAGGCTCTCAGTATCTCTCTGTGTCTGGCCGCAGTATTCTTCTCACTTTGCCATGCTCCCTCGAGTCCATTCACAGCTCAGTGACCAGACTGAGCTTTGCAAAACATAAATCTGATCATTTAAACTTTAAGTCCTCTAATAGCTTCCCTTTCTAAGTGGAACAGAATCTAAGCTCTTTGGTATGCAAAGCCCTTTGTGACTTGATCTCTAAACTGCCCTTCTATTTTCCTAAGCCATCCATCTTCCACTAGCAGGGAGTTTTTTAAAATTCCAGGAGCAGAAGGTAGTTTAAGGGGCGTGTGCAGTCAATGAACCCTTTATTTAGTGAGCATGTCTAGGGTCCCCTCTATGTGTCATTGTAGGAGCTCAAGGCCTTCCAATTTTAGGGGCAGTTACTTTGATGAGGGTGAAAGGATTGTGTTTGTCTAATTGTAGATTTTGGAGATGACCTTGGAGACAGCTCCTAAAACCTTTTTAAGTACTATGTAGACTCAAATTCACTTTTAACTGTAGCATCTTTTAATGTTCTCATTTAAAAGAAATTTTAATTTAAATAAATTTTATTCTTAATTTGAAGTTAAATCTACTTTACAGTGATGATGCAAAAAGTATACCTATGGGGACTCCATGTGAGCCATTCACTCTTACATTCTGTGTGCAAGTCTACATTCGGCTTCCTATGGAAAGAACAATATTGGTTTTCTAGGATTGATGAAAACCATATAATGCTAAGTTAATTTTTACCGACAACCCTTCTATTTGATTTTTTCTTAAGGTCAGGCTAGCTCATGAAATTTATTTCTATGGCCTTTTTTCTTTTCCTTCTTTCTTCTTCCCTTTTTTCCCCAAGAAAACAGACTTGACAATAACTCTGAAATAGCTACCCTTTTCCAATATTTACTGCACATGGCCTAGTGATCATCATTTTAAGATCGTCTTTTAACACTCACTCTGTAATAATTATATAATAATGAGGGGGATGGTGACCTTTGGACATTTGAAAAAGATAACATGCCTTGGGCTCATTTTACATTTAAGGCACATACCCCTTTCCACTAGTATCCAGCCCATTGGACAATCACTACTTTACTCTTTCAGTTTTCTCTCTCATTTTTCTATTAAATGTTTTCCAATAGTATGCCCGTTTATTCAAGCCACTACTTTCTTTCTCTTTGCTGTGTTATTAGTTCATCTCACTTCTTTCTTTTGAATATTTATTTATTTTGTTTTATGTATAAGCACTTTGCCTGTGTGTATGGGGGTGAACCACATGGGCACAGTGCCCACACAGGCTAGAAAATGGTTTCAGATCCCCTGGAACTGGAGTTACAGATGTTTGTGAGCTTCTGGTTGGGTGCTTGGAGCCAAACTCAGGTTGTCATGGTTTGTACACGCTTGGCCCAGGAAGTCTCATTATTAAAAAATGTGGCCCAGTTGGAGTAGATGTGTCATTGTGAGTGTGGGCTCCTAGAGACTGTTCCACCTGGGGATCTGTCCCATAAGCAGCCACCAAACCCAGTCACTATTGCTGATGCCAAGAAGTGCTTGCTGACAGGAGCCTGATACTGATGTCTCCTGAGAGGCTCTGCAAGAGCTTTACCGATACAGATGAGGATGCTAGCTAACCATCAGTCTGAACATGGGGACCCAAATTGAGGAGTTAGGGGAAGGACTGAAGGAGCTGTAGGGGTTTGCAACCCCATAGAAAGAACAAGAATATCAACCAACCAGACCCCCCAGAGCTCCCAGGGACTAAACTACCAACCAAAGAGTACACATGGAGGAACCTATAGCTCCAGCAGAATATTGTAGCAGAAGATGGACTTGTCAGGCATCAATGGGAGTGGAGGCCCTTGGTCCTGTAGAGGCTTGATGTTCCAGTGTAGGGGAATGCTAGGGCCACAGGTGGGAGTGGATGGGTGGGGGAGCACCCTCATAGAAGTAGGGGGAGGGTAGGATAGGGGGTTTCTAGAGGGGAAATCAGGAAGGGAGATAACATTTGAAATGTAAATAAATAAAATAACCAATAAAATTTTTTTAAAAAAAAACCTACTCCTGGCTGCCTAGAAGTTAGTATACTACTAGTAGCCTTCAGATGAAGATGTAGAACTCTCAGCTCCTCCTCTAACATGCCTGCATGGATACTATTACCATTCTCCCACCTTGATGATAATGGACTGAACCTCTGAACTTGTAATCTAGCTCCAATTTAATGTTGTCCTTATTAGAGTTGCCTTGGTCATGGTTTCTGTTCACAGTAATGGAAAGCCTGACTAAGACAAAGCATAACATAGTATCATTAATAGTGTGAGAGGTTGGTGCTTGCCCATGGGATGGGTCTCAATTTGGGGCAGTCATTGGTTGGCCATTCCCTCCGTCTCTATTTTATCTTTGTCCCTGTACATCTTGTAGGCAGGACACATTTGGGATTGAAGGATTTGTGGGTAGGTTGCTGTCCTTATCCTACCACTGGGTGTCCTGCCTGACTATAGGAAGTGGCTATTTCAGGATCCATACCCCCGCCCCCTGCTAGGAGTCTCAGAGAGTTGTCCCCATAGACCTTCTGGGCCTCTCCCTATCCTAGGCCTCTGGCATGTCCCAGAGATTGTCCCCACCTCCTCCACCACTGATCTCCCTTCTCTCTCCCCTGTTCTCCCTACATTCGATCTCCCCTCTCTGTCCTGCTCCCTTCTCCCATTCCCTCTTCCACCCAGTTTCCTCCTTCCATTGACTTCCTATATCTATTTTATTCCCCCTTCTGAGAAAGATTCAACCATCCTCCCTTGTGTTCTCCTTGTTATTTGGCTTCTTTGGGTCTGCTAATTATCCTGTACTTTAGGGCTAATATCCATTTATCAGTGAGTACATACCATGCATGTCATTTCGGGTCTGGGTTACCTCACTCAGCATGATATTTTCTAGTTCCATCCATTTTCCTGTGAAATTCATTTGTTGTTGTGTAGCCTCAGTGGGAGAGGATGCACCTAATCCTGAAACAACTTGATGTGCCAAGGGGGTGGGTGACACCCAGAGAGGGGCTTCCCCTTCTGAGAGGGGGAAGGTGAAATGAGGGGAGGACTTGTGTGAAGGGGTACTTGGGGGGAGAGGGAGAGGCTGATATTGGGTTGTAAAGTGAATAAATAAATACATTTAAAAACTACTTTGTGTATGCTACTATGTAAGAATGTTCCATGAATCATCAAATTTAATATTTTAAAGCTGTCATCTAGTTTATTCATATGTGTGGGATACAGTACTGTAATACATGTATACACTGCAGAATTACTCAAGCAAACTGAGTAATTAGAATTTCTCCTCACCATTTCTTCATGTTTAGAGCTTAAGCTCTTTGCTCCTAGTTCTTGGTAAAATACATACTAGGCTACAATGATTGGTTAACCCTCTGTGCTACAGAAGTCTAGTGTTAACCTCTACACAGTGCTAAAATGTGGGTAGGCTTTCTGCTAGCACTCACTTCTGTAACCTTGCTCCTAGAGTGCTAAAAGGTAACAACATGAAATTATTGGTTTTAGTGATTGTTAAACTTCTCATACTAATATGGAAAACTCTCACTGGAAAAGCAAATACAACCTCAAGAAAGGGAACATTTCTATGAGCCCTGATGTGGACAATGCTGAGTTCCATTGCTGATTGCTGCAGGACATTGAATCCTGCTCTACCATGTGCTCTTGTTCCCAGCTTGGGGCCATCTTAACTGGGTCTTCCCACAGGGATCTCAGTGAAGGTATCACTCAGGCTTAGGCCCCAAAAGCTGTGAGGTGATTATCAACTGTTTGCAACTACCAAATTCTGTTTATGTTTGACACATTAATAACATTCAAATCTAAAACTCATGAGCCTTAATGTTCTCTCTCTCTCTCTCTCTCTCTCTCTCTCTCTCTCTCTCTCTCTCTCTCTCTCTCTCTCATTAAGTTACAGAGATTCAGAAGTTTAACCTTCAGAAGGTTAATCAGAAGTTTAAGTAAGTAGAATCTTCAGCTTTGGAGTAAGGCTAGGATTTTGGAAGCAGCTTTGACACTTGGCAGCCACTTGAGTTTAGAGAGTCCCTCTGGCCTCTCCTTGCCCAACTGCAATGCCGTTTCTCATGCCCGTGTTTCTGTTGCAGTTTACTGACTGAAGATATGGTACTGTGAAGAGTTTGAAATTTATCCAGACAAAAAGCTTTGGCGTGGGGACTACGGCGCATCCTGGTTTCCCAGGTGTGGTTTCAGTGGAGATTTCAGACTAGGAATTGCTAGGTTTCCATCATTTTAGAGAAGGTAACAGTGTTGAGCACTGGGACTGCTGGAATTTCACCTCAGGGCATGTTTCGTTTCTCAGTTCTTGGGTTCTGGAATCTAGCCCAGTGTTTGCTAGCTGCAGTTTGTCTCTATTTTGTCATCCAAATGCAAATAAATAAATCATTAAATGATAGCAAAAGAAGTGACTCTGAGATCACAGCGTCTGTGAATGTCAGAGAAAAGAGCAGCTTTTGAGTTCCCTGGGCCTCTGTGCCATGCTCTTTCAACTATCTCCTCCTCCTCCTCCTCCTCCTCCTCCTCCTCCTCCTCCTCCTCCTCCTCAACTTTCTTCTGATTTGTTGTCAGGCCCCTAGAAAATAATTTTCACACATGGGTTCATCGTCTGTTATTTTGCCCAAGGCCTATCTTCTGTAATTTGATTACATCTTGTCTTCCTGATAGAAAGTAATCCCAGCAAGTGCTTAGCTCTAATAGTTGCCTCCCCCGCGCGGACTGCCAGAGCCCACTCACACATTTCATAGTGCAGTTCATGGCCATGAGATTTCTACTTCCTGATTGCTCAGAAATGTAGATGCGCTCCACATATACTTTCAGTAGAAAAGTAAAGGTGGGAAAGAATGTATAGTGAAAAATATACTCCCATGGAATGCTGTTAAGGTGGTGATCAGGTTTAGCAGGCTTCCTAGAAGGACTGTGTTGTTCATCCTTACAAAAATCCATTCATCTTTGAAGACCCATCTTAAATGACACCCCATCTAGGACTCATTTTCTGTCCCACCCCAGGCAGATTTTATCTCTTCCTTTATCCTCTGCACTCCATTGCATTTTTGTCTAGAACTCTTCCTGGATATTTATTATGAATTGCCTTATATTAAAGTCACTCCCTGCAACGCAAAGGAACTACACTCTCAGGGAAGAGCCACCAATTTTTCCTTATCTCTGCATCATCCAGTCTTAGTGTAATTCCTGACGAAGAAGAAGCACTCAGTCACTGTTTCCTGGGGTGAATCTAAAATCAACTGCGTTATAACTTTGAAATTTGGTGCAGCGTGCATTTTGACAAAGTCCCTTAAGTGATTAATGAAACTGTTTACATTTTGGAGTTAAATAAGGGTGGGAGAATGATACATTGGTACCTTCCAGTTACAGACTTTTTGCCAGAGTTTTATATGTCAGGCTTTGGTTGATGAGTGTACTTTAGGTTTGTGCCTCTTCTACTATTTATTCTGTATGCTGATGTATCCCTCACCATGCAGGGTAAGAAGCAGACTCTATTGAAGCATCCTTGAAATTATACTTAAAATTATTTAAAAGGATAAATGTATGGACTCTATGAAATATGACCCTTAGAATATAATGAATGGAATCCACCCGAAGAACTGCTATTTCTTATTTATTTATCTATTTATTTATTTATTTATTTATTTATTTAGATATTTTCTTTATATACATTTCAAATGCTATCCCGAAAGTTCCCTATACCCTCCCCCCGCCCTGTTCCCCTACCCACCCACTCCCACTTCTTGACCCTGGCATTCCCCTGTACTGAGGCATATAAAGTTTGCATTACCAAGGAGCCTCTCTTCCCAATGATGGCTGACTAGGCCATCTTCTGCTACATATGCAGCTATAGACACGAGCTCTGGGGGTACTGGTTAGTTCATATTGTTGTTCCACCTATAGGGTTACAGACCCCTTCAGCTCCTTGGGTGCTTTCTCTAGCTTCTCCATTGGGGGCCCTGTGTTCCATCTTATAGATGATTGTGAGCATCCACTTCTGTATTTGCCAGGCACTGACATAGCCTCATATGAGACAGCTATAACAGGATCCCTTCAGCAAAATCTTTCTGGCACATGTAATAGTGTCTGGGTTTGGTGGCTGATTATGGGATGGATCCCCGGGTGGGGTAGTCTCTGAATAGTCCATTCTTTCATCTTAGCTCCAAACTTTGTCTCTGTAATACCCATGAAAGGAGTTACAAGAACTGCTATTTCTTTTTTTTTTTTTCCATTTTTTATTAGGTATTTAACTCATTTACATTTCCAATGCTATACCAAAAGTCCCCCATATCCACCCACCCCCACTCCCCTGCCGACCCACTCCCCCTTTTTGGCCCTGGTATTCCCCTGTACTGGGGCATATAAAGTTTGCAAGTCCAATGGGCCTCTCTTTCCAGTGATGGCCGACTAGGCCATCTTTTGATATATATGCAGCTAGAGTCAAGAGCTCCGGGGTACTGGTTAGCTCATAATGTTGTTCCACCTATAGGGTTGCAGATCCCTTTAGCTCCTTGGCTACTTTCTCTAGCTCCTCCATTGGGAGCCCTATGATCCATCCATTAGCTGACTGTGAGCATCCACTTCTGTGTTTGCTGGGCCCCGGCATAGTCTCACAAGAGACAGCTACATCTGCGTCCTTTCAATAAAATCTTGCTAGTGTATGCAATGGTGTCAGCGTTTGGATGCTGATTATGGGGTGGATCCCTGGCTATGGCAGTCTCTACATGGTCCATCCTTTCATCTCAGCTCCAAACTCCGTCTCTGTAACTCCTTCCATGGGTGTTTTGTTCCCAAATCTAAGGAGGGGCATAGTGTCCACACTTCAGTCTTCATTCTCCTTGAGTTTCATGTGTTTAGCAAATTATATCTTATATCTTGGGTATCCTAGGTTTGGGGCTAATATCCACTTATCAGTGAATACATATTGTGTGAGTTTCTTTGTGAATGTGTTACCTCACTCAGGATGATGCCCTCCAGGTCCATCCATTTGGCTAGGAATTTCATAAATTCATTCTTTTTAATAGCTGAGTAGTACTCCATTGTGTAGATGTACCACATTTTCTGTATCCATTCCTCTGTTGAGGGGCATCTAGGTTCTTTCCAGCTTCTGGCTATTATAAATAAGGCTGCTATGAACATAGTGGAGCATGTGTCCTTCTTACCTGTTGGGGCATCTTCTGGATATATGCCCAGGAGAGGTATTGCTGGATCCTCCGGTAGTACTATGTCCAGTTTTCTGAGGAACCGCCAGACTGATTTCCAGAGTGGTTGTACAAGCCTGCACTCCCACCAACAATGGAGGATTGTTCCTCTTTCTCCACATCCTCGCCAGCATCTGCTGTCACCTGAATTTTTGATCTTAGCCATTCTGACTGGTGTGAGGTGGAATCTCAGGGTTGTTTTGATTTGCATTTCCCTGATGATTAAGGATGTTGAACATTTTTTCAAGTGCTTCTCTGCCATTCGGTATTCCTCAGGTGAGAATTCTTTGTTCAGTTCTGAGCCCCATTTTTTAATGGGGTTATTTGATTTTCTGAAGTCCACCTTCTTGAGTTCTTTATATATGTTGGATATTAGTCCCCTATCTGATTTAGGATAGGTAAAGATCCTTTCCCAATCTGTTGGTGGTCTTTTTGTCTTATTGACGGTGTCTTTTGCCTTGCAGAAACTTTGGAGTTTCATTAGGTCCCATTTGTCGATTCTCGATCTTACAGCACAAGCCATTGCTGTTCTGTTCAGGAATTTTTCCCCTGTGCCCATATCTTCAAGGCTTTTCCCCACTTTCTCCTCTATAAGTTTCAGTGTCTCTGGTTTTATGTGAAGTTCCTTGATCCACTTAGATTTGACCTTAGTACAAGGAGATAAGTATGGATCGATTCGCATTCTTCTACACAATAACAACCAGTTGTGCCAGCACCAATTGTTGAAAATGCTGTCTTTCTTCCACTGGATGGTTTTAGCTCCCTTGTCGAAGATCAAGTGACCATAGGTGTGTGGGTTCATTTCTGGATCTTCAATTCTATTCCATTGGTCTACTTGTCTGTCTCTATACCAGTACCATGCAGTTTTTATCACAATTGCTCTGTAGTAAAGCTTTAGGTCTGGCATGGTGATTCCGCCAGAAGTTCTTTTATCCTTGAGAAGACTTTTTGCTATCCTAGGTTTTTTGTTATTCCAGACAAATTTGCAAATTGCTCCTTCCAATTCGTTGAAGAATTGAGTTGGAATTTTGATGGGGATTGCATTGAATCTGTAGATTGCTTTTGGCAAGATAGCCATTTTTACAATGTTGATCCTGCCAATCCATGAGCATGGGAGATCTTTCCATCTTCTGAGATCTTCTTTAATTTCTTTCTTCAGAGATTTGAAGTTTTTATCATACAGATCTTTCACCTCCTTAGTTAGAGTCACGCCAAGATATTTTATATTATTTGTGACTATTGAGAAGGGTGTTGTTTCCCTAATTTCTTTCTCAGCCTGTTTATTCTTTGTATAGAGAAAGGCCATTGACTTGTTTGAGTTTATTTTATATCCAGCTACTTCACCGAAGCTGTTTATCAGGTTTAGGAGTTCTCTGGTAGAATTTTTAGGGTCACTTATATATACTATCATATCATCTGCAAAAAGTGATATTTTGACTTCCTCTTTTCCAATTTGTATCCCCTTGATCTCCTTTTGTTGTCGAATTGCTCTGGCTAATACTTCAAGTACTATGTTGAAAAGGTAGGGAGAAAGTGGGCAGCCTTGTCTAGTCCCTGATTTTAGTGGGATTGCTTCCAGCTTCTCTCCATTTACTTTGATGTTGGCTACTGGTTTGCTGTAGATTGCTTTTATCTTGTTTAGGTATGGGCCTTGAATTCCTGATCTTTCCAAAACTTTTATCATGAATGGGTGTTGGATCTTGTCAAATGCTTTTTCTGCATCTAACGAGATGATCATGTGGTTTTTGTCTTTGAGTTTGTTTATATAATGGATTACATTGATGGATTTTCGTATATTAAACCATCCCTGCATCCCTGGAATAAAACCTACTTGGTCAGGATGGATGATTGCTTTAATGTGTTCTTGGATTCGGTTAGCGAGAATTTTATTGAGGATTTTTGCATCGATATTCATAAGAGAAATTGGTCTGAAGTTCTCTATCTTTGTTGGATCTTTCTGTGGTTTAGGTATCAGAGTAATAGTGGCTTCATAAAATGAGTTGGGTAGAGTACCTTCTACTTCTATTTTGTGAAATAGTTTGTGCAGAATTGGAATTAGATCTTCTTTGAAGGTCTGATAGAACTCTGCACTAAACCCATCTGGTCCTGGGCTTTTTTTGGTTGGGAGACTATTAATAACTGCTTCTATTTCTTTAGGTGATATGGGACTGTTTAGATGGTCAACTTGATCCTGATTCAACTTTGGTACCTGGTATCTGTCCAGAAATTTGTCCATTTCGTCCAGGTTTTCCAGTTTTGTTGAGTATAGCCTTTTGTAGAAGGATCTGATGGTGTTTTGGATTTCTTCAGGATCTGTTGTTATGTCTCCCTTTTCATTTCTGATTTTGTTAATTAGGATTTTGTCCCTGTGCCCTTTAGTGAGTCTAGCTAAGGGTTTATCTATCTTGTTGATTTTCTCAAAGAACCAACTCCTCGTTTGGTTAATTCTTTGAATAGTTCTTCTTGTTTCCACTTGGTTGATTTCACCCCTGAGTTTGATTATTTCCTGCCGTCTACTCCTCTTGGGTGAATTTGCTTCCTTTTTTTCTAGGGCTTTTAGATGTGTTGTCAAGCTGCTAGTATGTGCTGTCTCCCGTTTCTTCTTGGAGGCACTCAGCGCTATGAGTTTCCCTCTTAGAAATGCTTTCATCGTGTCCCATAGGTTTGGGTACGTTGTGGCTTCATTTTCATTAAACTCTAAAAAGTCTTTAATTTCTTTCTTTATTCCTTCCTTGACCAAGGTATCATTGAGAAGAGTGTTATTCAGTTTCCACGTGAATGTTGGCTTTCCATTGTTTATGTTGTTATTGAAGATCAGTCTTAGGCCATGGTGGTCTGATAGGATACATGGGACAATTTCAAAATTTTTGTATCTATTGAGGCCTGTTTTGTGACCAATTATATGGTCAATTTTGGAGAAGGTCCCGTGAGGTGCTGAGAAGAAGGTATATCCTTTTGTTTTAGGATAAAATGTTCTGTAGATATCTGTCAGGTCCATTTGTTTCATAACTTCTGTTAGTTTCACTGTGTCCCTGTTTAGTTTCTGTTTCCACGATCTGTCCTTTGAAGAAAGTGGTGTGTTGAAGTCTCCCACTATTATTGTGTGAGGTGCAATGTATGCTTTGAGCTTTACTAAAGTGTCTCTAATGAATGTGGCTGCCCTTGCATTTGGTGCGTAGATATTCAGAATTGAGAGTTCCTCTTGGAGGATTTTACCTTTGATGAGTATGAAGTGTCCCTCCTTGTCTTTTTTGATAACTTTGGGTTGGAAGTCGATTTTATCCGATATTAAAATGGCTACTCCAGCTTGTTTCTTCAGTCCATTTGCTTGGAAAATTGTTTTCCAGCCTTTCACTCTGAGGTAGTGTCTGTCTTTTTCCCTGAGATGGGTTTCCTGTAAGCAGCAGAATGTTGGGTCCTGTTTGTGTAGCCAGTCTGTTAGTCTATGTCTTTTTATTGGGGAATTGAGTCCATTGATATTAAGAGATATTAAGGAAAAGTAATTGTTGCTCCCTTTTATTTTTGTTGTTAGAGTTGGCATTCTGTTCTTGTGGCTGTCTTCTTTTTGGTTTGTTGAATGATTACTTTCTTGGTTGTTCTAGGGCGTGATTTCCGTCCTTGTATTGCTTCTTTTCTGTTATTATCCTTTGAAGGGCTGGATTCGTGGAAAGATATTGTGTGAACTTGGTTTTGTCGTGGAATACTTTGGTTTCTCCATCTATGGTAATTGAGAGTTTGGCCGGGTATAGTAGCCTGGGCTGGCATTTGTGTTCTCTTAGTGTCTGTATAACATCTGTCCAGGCTCTTCTGGCTTTCATAGTCTCTGGTGAAAAGTCTGGTGTAATTCTGATAGGCCTTCCTTTATATGTTACTTGACCTTTCTCCCTTACTGCTTTTAATATTCTATCTTTATTTAGTGCATTTGTTGTTCTGATTATTATGTGTCAACAATCCGACTGCCATATCCAAAACCATACTACTGTTTCTGTGTTCCTGGATTCAGGAAGGTGGCATTCTTGTTCCTACCTACTTACCTCTTACCTTCCATAGAGAAGATGCCTTGTGTTATGGCTAGTTTTATGTCAACTTGACACAAGCTAAAGTCATCTGAAAGAAGGGAACTTCATTTGAAAAAAATGCCTTCATAGCTCTGACTGTAGGTCATTTTTTAAAGTAGTGTAGATCAGGCTGGCCTCTGAGTTCGAGGCCAGCCTGATCTACAAAGTGAGTTCCAGGACAGCCAGGGCTATACAGAAAAACACTGTTTTGAAAAACCAAAACAAAGAAAGAAAGAAAGAAAGAAAGAAAGAAAGAAAGAAAGAAAGGGAGCAAGTCACAAGGAGCAAGGCAGTAAGTGGCACCCCTTCATGGCCTTGCTAACAGCTCTTGTTTCCAGGTCCTGGCCCTGTTTGAGTTCCTGCCCTGACCTCATTCAGTGATGAACAGTGATATGGAAGTAAGAGCCAAATAAAATAAACCCTTTCCTCCCCAACTTTTTGTTCACAATGTTTCATTGCAGTAATAAAAGCCCTAACTATTACACATGGGAAACGAGACATAAATTCTGACCAATATGTCTGTGGCAACTGCTAGAGAATTGACATAGGCCACAAGAGTGAAGTCAAAGGTCTCTGAGATCTAGCTTGCCAGTGGGAAATAATTATAAGGGTAGAGAATTGTTCTACATTCTGCTTCTACCTGCAAAAATATGATCAAGTGCATCTGACTGCAGGAATTAATTTCTGTCAAGGACTTAGCTATAAGAGAGACTGGAAAATGGAGTTTCTAGCTTTGTAAATTCTGGAATACAGAAAGAGACATCCAAAGGAGGGTTACTTAGAGACTGAATGAGGTGATATACAGTATTCTCACAAGATAATTTGGGGTTAATTTGTTAGTCTTGAGAGGTTGTGGATGTTTTTGCCCTAGAGTCAGGTAGACATACTATCTTAAACTCATAATTATGTTAGCCATTACCTTCCATGCCCAGAGCAAAAGAAGCTTCAAGGGGATTATGTGACCCTCTTTTATGTCTGTTATTTGATCAGGGATGGACCCAGTTGTGGTTCCCATGTACTCTTGTCAGGGACATACATAGGCAAATGGAAGTTTCATATGGGAAACAGTAACTTCCACAGAAGCAGAACTGGAATGTCATCTGGGAGATTCAGGACCAGGGAGGCCATTGTAGGCTAGGTATAAGGTAGAACTGTTATTAAACCAGAACTTTAGAGAGATGGATGGAGTAAATATACAAAGTCAAACAGACACTTCCATCGAACGGAGTGAATGAATGGCAGCCTCTGAGAGAACTTGGAGAAAGCTATCTATGTTCTTATTGTCACTAATTCAAGGCTAGTTCCACTCCAAGCTTGCCATATTCTCTTCATTTTTCTTGAAGATAACTTGGATTCAAGGCAACTGCAATGAAGCAAAAGGGGCATGACTAGAATTAGGTCAGAGGAGAAACTAGAAGGGAGACTGATTTCATTCATGAGACATGGCAAAGATAATGTTATATTTATTCTTATTCCCTATTCCTGACCAACCAGTGAGAGGATATTTCCCAGTCTTTCTTAGGAGCTATTGTAAGTTCTTAGTATGAGGAATGAGCTTATATGATATGCCACTTCTTGTCTAGGCACCCTTGTCTTCATTCATGAGGTTGGAATTAATCTCTCTGATACTGAGGCATCACACTGTGGAACTCTGAGTTACTTGGAGAAAGGTTGCCAAGCGTTTTGCATAAACTTGATTACACTTCAACATGGCCTTTATTATATTTCGACATTGATTATTGACTAGAGAAGTATGTCTACAATAGCAGTACATATTCACTACCCCATTAAACACAGACAGGTTACATGGGTCATGGCCCATAACCCTGAGTGGTCAGGGTTGATTTGTAACAATGTTCTGTGTGCTTGACTACAGAAATGCTTTATTCATATATGACCAGGACTTCGATGTTCTGTCAGCTGGCAAGAATCTTACTTGAATGTGGCAAAAATTACTAGTCATTTGGAAGAACTATCTTTTCAATGGGGTAAATTCCAAATCTGAATTTTTCTTACAACATATTTCTGAAAAAAAATAGATGTTATACTTAAATTTTTCTGTATAGAAGATAATAGTTCTTCCTTATGGCAGAAGCTGATTTCTACCTGACAATTCTATGAAATTTAGTAAATGCACAAGTCATGAAAATTCCAAGGAAGTGGCTCTCTTCTCAGTTATGGTACCTCTGCAGCCACCAACAGTACCTGTTATAGGCATTCAGAAAGTTCTTGTTGAAGGAGATGAGATAAAGTCAAGCTTTTATATCTTTGGTATAATATGATTTGACTTTAGAAATCTCTTTAGGGTATTAAGGGGATAGTTCAGTGTCGAAGTACTTTCTCAGTATGTGCGAGGTCCCAAATTTAATCTTCAGGATTACAAAAATCACTTTAAAATGTTTTCAGCTACCCAAGACCTATAAATTCGTCCTATGAGTATCTCCAGGGACTGATAAAAAGTCTGGAACAAAGCATACAGAAGTAACACAGGCAACACTAGTATGTATGGAGGTTCTAGTTGCCCTGGCTAGTCCCTTGATTTGTTGTGTGAACTTGGACAAATAATTTCAGTCAGCCTCAACTTCCTATTTTATAAATGAGAGATAGACTCGTTGTTCATTCTGCCTCAGAGATGTGTGAAGCTCAAATAGCACAGGAGATATAGAAGAACTTCATAAATTGTAAAGTGTGTATGTATGTAAAGCACCAGTGTGAGGTATGTATGTACATATAAATGAAATGATAGTGTTGTAGAAAGCAAACCATTTTATGTAGAACACAAAGTCTTATTCTTCCCGTGGCACCTGCATTGTCCCAAATTCTATTTCTTTTTTTATTTTTAAGTTTTAGTTTTTTCATGTGTCTAAATGTTTTGCCTGCATTTACGTCTCTATTCCATATGTGTGCTTGTGCCTGCTGTCCACAGAGGTCAAAAGAGGACATATCTCCTGGATCCGCAGTTATTTGATGGTAGCACGCCACCATGCTGGTGCTGGAAACTGAACTCTAGTCCTCTGCCAGAGCGATTCGTGTTCTTGATCACTGAGCTCTCTTTCCTGAACCCAAATTCTATTTCATTGCCAGGGAACTTCACAGCCACATCTGTATAATTGGTGGCACATGTCTAATGTAAAGAGATGTAGTTAATCTACGTGCATATTCCAGGATAGATAGTGAAGGACAGAGATACTGTAGAGAGGTTTGTTGGGAATTTGCAAATCTTCTAGAGTTTAATGTCTCAAAAAAAATCTGTTTAAGCAACACAGGAAGCAGAGGGACCAGAAGAGATGGGGATTTGTGCATACTATATAATAACAAGTGTACCTATGTTGCCGTGCTCTGCATGATTGCTGAGTTCTTACTACATCATATTTTGGAATTTAGCTTCTCATTTACATCATGTGCAAGAGGTATTTTCTCATATATTCATACCAAAAATTCATGCCCAGGAAATACTACTCCTCTGATTTGATAAAAAAAGAAACTCCCCACCCCCACACTTTTGAAATAGGGCTGTCTGTGTAGCTCTGGCTATCCTAGAACTCTCTGTCAGTAGTTCCTAACCTGTGGGGATTCTTAACCCTTGGGGTTGTACATTTCTTTCACAGGAGTCACAAATCAGATACCCTGCATAGCAGGTATTTACATCGCAATTCATAACGGTAGCAAAATTACAGTTGTGAGATAAAACAAAAAGTGGGGGTCAGCACAACATAATGGATGGTATTAAAGGGTTGCACTGTTAGGAAGAGTGAGGACCACTGCTCTATGTAGACAAGGCTGTCCATGAGCTCTGCCTTCCTAGTACTGGGATTAAATTAAGTAACAATTGCAGGCACTACACACAACCGCAACCTTACTCTCTGATTTTTCTGTACTTGGGTGCTTTTTCCTGGTCTTAGTCGTACATGAAGCAAAGGCATGATGACATATAAGGCAAGGTCCCTGCTCTCAGGGGATCAAAGTGAAGCTAGGGCCAATAAAAAAGACCAAGACCTTCGAGATTCCTCTCTCTCTCTCTCTCTCTCTCTCTCTCTCTCCTTCGCTCTCTCCCTCCATCACACCCTGAGGCTTCCCACATTGCAGCTCACAACTATCCATAAGCCTAGATCTAGGGAGTCAACACTTTCTTCCAGCTTCCTTGGGTACCAGCCACAAAATAAAAATAAATGGATCTTTTTAAAAAGGAAATCAGCCAAGCAGAATGGTCATCTGAATGGTCTGGGGAAAATATGCTTTCAAAATCATTCAAGTCGTTGGTTGTACTCAATTCATGGAGAGGATAGCACTGAAGTATTTCCTCCTTTGAGAATTATTATCCAGAGGTTGCCTTCAACTCTTAGGGTTTGATACATTACTTGCCCTAGAGTCCTTTCCATTTTCAAAGTCGGAATTGTGTACCAAGTCCTTCTCAAACTCCAAATCTTTGTCAGTCTTCTCTTCAACTAGCTAGAGTTTGTTTTTGAACGTACTCAACCTGTTAAACCAGTCTATCCAGGTTCAGGTCCACTTGCCATAAGGTGTAACACAGACAAGGCAATAATAGCTCATTACATTCAAGCTTGCACTCTCTTAAGGGAATGATGCAGGGCCCATACATGAGAAGTCCATTATCATCAAGGTGGGAGCATAGCAGCATTCAGGCAGGCATGGTGCAGGAGGAGCTAAGAGTTCTACATCTTCATCTGAAGGCTGCTAGGAGAATACTGACTTCCAGGAATCTAGAATAAGGGTTTTATAGCCCACACCCACAGTGACACACCTACTCCAACAGGGCCACACCTTCTAATTGTGCCACTCCCTGGGCCGAGCATATACAAACCATCACATTCCACTCCCTGCCCCCCCCCTAGGCTTGTCCAAACATATGAGCCTATGGGAGCCATACCTAAACATAACACGATGCAAAATACATTTAGTCCAACTTCAAAAATCTCCATAGGCTATAGCAATCTCAACAATGTTAAAAGCCCAAAGTTCAAAGCCTCTTCTCAGATTCATCCAGTCACTTAACAACTGTAATTCACAAGGCTAGACAGGAAACCAGCTGGGCAAATTCCAAACTCTGCATCTCCGTGTCTGATATCAAAGCAGTCTTCAGATTTCCAACTCCTTTTTCATCTTTGTTGACTGCAACAAACTTCTTTCTCCTGGTCTGTTTCCACTCCCTGTTAGCAGTTTTCCTCAGCAGATAGCCCATGGTTCTGGCATCTCGAACATCTTGGGGTCTCCAAGGCAACTTCAATGTCACAGCTTCTTGTTTCAATGTCTTGGATCCATACATGATCTTCTGGGCTACTCTAAAGGCCTGGTGTCACTTCTACAGCTCTGCCTTCTGTAGCACTCTAAGCTCAGGTTGATCCACTCCACCATTGCTGCTGTTCTTGGTGATCATCCTATAGTACTGGCATCTCCATTATTCCGAGGACTTCTACTGCAACTAGGCTTCACCAATAGCTACTCATAGGCTCTCTGCAGGGTGCCAAGTTTCTAATCCTTTGCATGACCCCTTCAGTCCTGGGCCATCAACTGCAACTGAGGCTGCACTTTAACCAATGGCCTTCCAGAGCCTCTCACAGTGCTGAGCCTCAGCTGTTATTCATGATGCCTTCATGCCTTCAAAACCAGTACCACCTGGGTGACTCTTACACATTACCAAGTACAGCTGCTGCAGGAGGTACAACCTTGGTTATCTCTGGAACACAGTTTCTTTGGGCTCTCAGAAAACATTTCCCAGAAGATCTCACTCAGTGATGCTTGTCTCTTCTTAATCACTAATTTCATAGCTCCAGCTAACCAGCGTCAATTGTTCCAGTAGTTCCTTCTATTTTGGACTCTAAAGCCAGAGCCACTTGGCCAAAGCTGCTAAGTTCTGCTGCTTGCTGGGGCTGTAACATGGCCCCTTGTTCTACTACATTATGACCACCTTTCTGTTTTCCAGCACCTTCACTGCCTAAACTTGGCTGTCTTGGAACTTGCTCTGTAGCCTGATTTTGGACTCAGAAATCTTCATGCCCATTTCCTAAACACTGGGATTAAAGGTGTGGACTCCACCAAGCCTGGATTTAAGTTTTTCCTTCACCTAGAACTTGCTCAGTTCCAGGCTGGCCTTGAACTCAGAGATCAGTTTGGCTTTATCTCTTATCTCCTGGGATTAAAGGCTTGTACTGCCATGCCTGGACCTAAATTTAGCTGAGTGTGATCTTTCCCCAAGGTCACTACTCCCTTAATTCAATGTAATATCCCTGAACACAGGATTCATCTCCATTTTACTTCCTGGTGCCCCTTTAATACTGGAACCACATATTTTATATTTTTCCTTTCTCGACTTGCTACACTTGTTTAAAATGTTCTTCAAAAGATTAAACCAGAGAACAAAGTCTATGATGGGTGTTTCTGAGACTTCCTTTGTCAGTGCAATTAGTTTGAGTATCTTCACCTTAGCCTCAGGCAGGCTCTTCAGACGAGGGCAAAAATAAGACATAATCTCCACCAAAATATCACAAAAGCAGTCTCTAGACCACATATTGAAATCTCACTGAAACCTCTTGGGCCAGGTCTGCACAATTCAAATTCCACTGCTTTCCAAATCCAAAGCCCCCACATTTACCTTCTTCCAAACAAAAGCATGGTCAGGCCTATCATAGCAATTCCCCACTTTTGGTACCAACTTTTGTCTTGGTTAGGGTTTTACTGCTGTGAACAGACACTGTGATCAAGGCAACTCTTATAAAGTCAACATTTAATTGAGGCTGGTTTATAGGTTCAGAGGTTCAGACCATTATCATCAAGGCAGGACCATGACAACATCCAAGCAGGCATGGTGCAGGCAGAGCTGAGAGTTTTACATCTTCATCTGAAGGCTGCTAGCAGAATCCTGGCTTCCAGGCAGCTAGGATGAGGGTCTTATAACCCACTCCCACAGTGACACACCTTCTCCAACAGGGCTACACCTTCTAATTGTGCCACTCCCTGGGCTGAGCATATACAAACCATCACATTATGGAATATCAAAAAAGGGCTGTCTAGAGAATTTCATACCTATATTTAACTTTTGTGTCTCAGAAAATTTGTAACCTAGAAATTGTGTTTTGTATAACAAAATTGAGAAGGTGTTCTGTAATCCATAGATGACAAGCACTCTGCTTGACCTCATCATTCCTATTTTCAAACAAAGCAAGGCAAACAAGAAACTTCCTCTGACTTGCAGGTTTTTGACATATTACTCTCTTAAATTCCTAAATTTGGAAAGGATTCATATATATATATATATATATATATAGTCCCCCTCTCTGTTTCTCTGCTAACAAATTAATTTCTACCCATTGCAATTGACCTGGCACTCTCAGAAGTCCATATGGTTTGACATTAAAGAATACATTGATCTGGATACAAATAGCAACTTATTCATTGTGATGGTTAATTGCAAGTATTATCTTGATTAGGATAAGGAATACCCAGATAGGAGTTACAATGTTAGTTCTTGATCTGACAGTGAGGGGTGAGGGTACTTGCAAGAGAAATTAACATTTTAATCAGCAGAGTGAGTAGAAAAGATTGATCTCAATAAAGCTCAAATTTGGTCCTGGTTAAAAAAAAAAAAAAGATTGATCTCACCAGTGTAGGTGGGCATCATCCAATATTTTGAGAGTTCGAATAGAAGAAAAATAAGAGAGAAGGGGAATTTGTGCTTATGTCCTGAGCTGAACTATCCATGTCATTCTGTCCCCAAATACTAGGGCTTCTCTTTCTCAGGCCTTTGGCCTCTGGAAACCACACCAATATACGGTAGGACCTATTGGTCTCCATAATCATAAAAGTCAAGTTTTATAACAAGTCCTATAATATGTACCTCCCTCTCTCTCTCAAACACACACACACATACATACACACACTTCATTCTGCTTCTACAAACAACCATGGAAAGTTTAGACACTTCCCTGGCACGCAACTCTTCTAAGCTCAGGCTCTTCTATCAAAGGGTAGGGATGTGATCTGCATGCTAAAGTGTGGGGCACTGCTGTTCTCCCATGATTCTGAGCTCCTTAGTGGTGGAAAGCACCACTAAGTCATGTGTATGTACTTCAACACAGGTATTTTTTATAAACTATCAGTCCCTATGTTCTTATTCAGAATTTTGTATCCACATCTCCCATATTTCCTTTTACAGTATTTAACACATAATCAGAACCCCATAAACATTTGTAAATGGTTTGAATTATCAATTTATTTTTCCATTTAAAATTTATGCTCATTGTACTGGCTGGTTTTGTGTGTCAACTTGACACAAACTGGAGTTATCATAGAGAAAGGAGCTTCAGGTGAGGAAATGCCTCCATGAGATTCAGGTGTAAAGCATTTTCTCAATTAGTGATCAAGACAGGGAGGTCCCCTTGTGGGTGGTGCCATCCCTGGGCTGGTGGTTCTGGGTTCTATAAGAAAGCAAGCTGAGCAAGCCAGGGGAAGCAAGCCAGTAAGGAACATCCCTCCATGGCCTCTGCATCAGCTCCTGCTTCCTGACTTGCCTGAGTTCCAGTCCTGACTTCCTTTGGTGATGAACAACAATGTGGAAGGGTAAACTGAATAAACCCTTTCCTTCCCAACTTGCTTCTTGGTCATGATGTTTTGTGCAGGAATAGAAATCCTGACTTAGACACTCACTGAGAACAAGTAATTTCTCATACTCCTGGGACTCTACAAGGTTCCTTTACAAAAAGAAATGTTGATTATATTATGACAGTTTTCAAGGCACAAATAATAATTTGTAATGGATAATTCCTTTCTTCATTTAAATTCTCAGACTTGGATGAAATCAAAGGTAAGGTTGAACTTGACCATCTGTTTAAGGTTGACCATAACATTCTCAGTGTTTATGAATGATCAAGGTAAAGTGATTCTGCAGTCTTCACTCCATAACTTACTGCTAAGTTAAGTAAAAGGAAATAAGGGTTATTAAAAATCTCTCACGTTTTTAAAAATCCCCCATGACTTTATTGCCAAATGCTAATGGGGTACCTAGAAAGTCAGCATCTTCCTTCTGGCATGCGTGTGTGTGTGTGTGTGTGTGTGTGTGAGAGAGAGAGAGAGAGAGAGAGAGAGAGAGAGTGTGTGTGTGTGTGTGTGCTATATAGAGACTATCCATAAGTTCTGTGACTCTAGAGAACCCTGACGCACGCACAAGTGCATTGTTTATTCACTCAGCAAAAGAAGTAAAAATGGGTTGTTTTCTTGTTTAAGGTAAAGAGGAGAAAGGATTTCTTTAGATTAAGAGATACCTAGAGCAGAGAGGTTAGATGTTATATATTCAAACTCCACTGTCTGACTTGGAACAAGTTCTTGACCTGTTTTGAGCTCCCACTTTCTTAATCTGAAAAATAGAGTTGAAGACAGATTTCATTCAAGAGTCAAGATTAAGATTTAGTGTGAGAATTTACATAAAGCTTTCAGCAGATTTTGTAAGTAAAATAGTAATATTCATATAATAGAGTTTCCTTAACAAGAGTGTTATAGTATCTCACTTGGTATAATGTCATAATGTCCTCATTATTAAGTCACATAGCATTGCTTTACTGATGAAACTGAATATTGCAAGCAGAACCACACTCTAAAGACCCACTGTATTTATTTATATGCACTGTATTTGGTATACAACTAGCATTCTGTGAATCTCAGTGTTAGTCTCTGTAAAGGATTCATTTAGACACAGTTTCCAGGCACTGTACTGAATGCTTTTGGTTATAAAGATGGATCAGACACTGATTTTGTCTTATCTGGAAGAATGGATGAAAGATATGTAAAACTAACTGCACCTTAGGGACAAATGAAATAAAAAGCTGCAAGAGGCATAGCATAGGTAAGGTAGAAGAGAGTTCAGAAAAAGATGTCACTTTTGGATCTGCCTGTGATGTGCCCTGTCTATCTTTAAGTCACAAAATGTCAGGAAACATTAGAAGTATGCTCCTGACCACCTCTTTCCTTCAAGTCCTGTTCTGTCTGTTTCCTGCTCTGTAAAATGGAGATGCTGCTTAAACCTGACTCATCCAGTGGGGAAAGGAATGACTGTCTCACATGGTATGTCCTTGATCCACAGAAAGCATTATGGTGCTCTCCAGTGACACTCCTCAGGCTCATCGTAGCAGTGAGTTCATTCGCAAGGTAGACACATCCAAGGCACTTATTGTGGAGGTTTCAGATCTTGACTGCTTAAAGTAAACCACTGAACTGGTAAACCTATCATCTACTACTCTTCATGTGGCTTTTGAATGGGAGTTTCACAAAGACATCAATGCTCTGTTTTATCCAGATCATTTGCCAGTCAAACCGCTGAAAAATGTCTGATGTGGATCTTAACGTGCACATATAGTGCTATGAAATTTAATGTGTAAAATTATTAATTTCACACATTAGTATTAATAAATAATTATAACAAATATATTGCATTGTTTATTGTATAGTATAATAAATAATTGATTTATTTAATAATTACTAATAAATAAAATATGATTAAAATATATTAAGAACCCCAAATGATATTGCCTATAAAAGAACACTGTAATTGCATGGCCACACACATTACTAGTGCATACCTGTGGCCAATAGGGCAACTCCTTTGTGGGTAGCATGATAATTATCTCCCAACCCTGTAAAATCAGACAGCATATCTAATAAGTGCCCATGTTTCAACTAGGTTACAGAAAAAAATTACAATGTGGATTTTCTAATATCTCCTGAAGCATCTTGAAATAAAATTGATTTATGTGCAAATTGATAATTGTTTATGAGGCACAGATAAGCTAACTGGCAGATAATTATTAGCTCAATTATCCATTTAACAGTTACCAGTATTGTGACTAACTAAGATTTTTTTCTGTGCCTTACATTATTGTGCTGCAACCACCCTGGCTTTTAGTACTAAGAAGTCATGTTCTGAATATTGTTTCAACGTATATGAAATACAATTCAAGTATAAGCGAGAATTATGGTGGTTTGAGTGAAAATGACCCCCCATAGGCTCATATGTTTTAATACTTGCTCCCCAGCTGATGGAACTGTTGCAAAGGACTAGGTGATGTGGCCTTGTTGGTGGAGGTATGTTCCTGGAATGTGTGTACATTGAGGTTTCAAAAGCCCATGCCAAGCCTAGCATCAATTTGTATGCCTCATGGTCATATCTCAAAAGGTAAGCTCTCAGTTACTGCTCCAGCACTATCCCAGCCTGCCTGTTGTCATGTTTTCCTGCTATGAGCTCTGACAATAATGGACTCAAACCCTCTTATACTGTAAGCCCCAAATACATTCTTTCTTCTGTAGGTTGTCCCTTCATGGTGTCTTATCAGAGCAATAGAAATACAACTCACACAGGAATGTTTCTACAACTATGGAGGAAATGCAGCTTTGAAAGGAAAGGACCCTGGAGGAAACGAACAACTTATTAGTCTTGGAGGTCAAAGTTAAACAGTTCTTGTTGACAACCTGAAATAATGATTTCTTGCAGTAATTATAGAGCACCAGTGTTCATGGGACAAATGGCAAAATGTCAGAAGGGCTGGCAAGCTGCTGGTGAATCTAGCACAACAGCAATACTCCCTCTCTACCTCTATCTACCGCTCCTCTCTCTTCCCCTCCCAGTATGTCTCTCTCTCTCTCTCTCCCTCCCCCCCTCTCTCTTCCTCTCTACTACAGATATGAATAAGGGGAAGAGAGGGGGAAGGAAAGAGAACACTGTTGCTTGAATAGTTCATATATGTTTATCTCATTTTTCAATATATCCTTAGGAAAGAGGTGCTAGAAAATTTGTAGAATCATAACAAATAACAGGAGGAATCAAGAAGCTGTGGAAATAGCTTGTCAGATTATATAAGAGCTAAAAAATGGACTTTGAAAAACTAAACAACAAAAACAAATAGAGATTTTCATAGGAACTTTCTTTCTTACTTATAAGTATGTTGTTGATTCACTGATTTATGCTTCAATCACTTCTAATATGCATGCACACACACACACACACACACACACACACACACACACACACACACACAAAGTCTCAGTAGTTTTCTCCCTAACTTTCTCTCTGAGAACTTTTTTCTGCTCAGATTTGTGCCTATTTCCATGTTAGTAATCTTTTATATGTGTATAGCCACACTCTATATTTTTTATCTTCCTCACAACTTTGTGGCACAATTAAATACTCTTTAGGTTTTAGATAAGAAAACTGGGGCTCTGTGAGATTAAGTAGCCTAGCCAAAGCTATAGGGCTATAGGTTAAGGCCTGCACAATGACTCTCATGGAATGTTTCCATATGCATACTATGTCTGACCTATTAGACATGTGGATCTCCTTCACCAGCCATCCAAACCTATTTGGATGGACCTGTGCTTTTATCCCTTCCATGGAAGAAAACTAGGCCTGTCTTCTGACTGGCTTTTTCTGGCCATTCAAGTCATATAACACATCAGTGGCCAGTCCATTCTTACTTCCAAGTCAAAGCCTCGAGTCTTCATCTGACTTCTCCATTCACCAAAGGAGGACCTGAAGAGGAAAAGTGAGGTGTTGGTTATCTGATTCTTGGGTTCTATACTTTTCACTTCCACTCTTCAGCTATGGCTTTTGCCTTATTCTACGGTCAAAGAAAAGAAAGAGAAGATGGGTGAGGGGCAAGCATGACCTTTTTCTACTTAGTGGTGCTAATAATGAGATGGGAGTACTTTCAGACATGCACAAGTGCTTACACCTGGCTTTAAACTCTTCAGTTTGCCTCATGCATTCCTTCTTTATACCCTTAATATTGGGGATAGGTTCACACAATGAAAGGCTCCTTAGTTATGGTGTTTCATCTGCAGTTGTGATAATTGTTTTCTTTATTGAACCCATATAACTGATGTGTTCTTATATAGTTTGACTGGGACTTCAAGCATTGGACTTAATGAGACTTTACCTTGAATCCAGATTGTCCTACTCATTGAACATACAGTATTTAAGTTGCTTTCATGCCTCCCTAAGTCTCAGGGTAATTTTAACTATGAAAAATTAAATATAGTACTAATTGCACAGGCATTTTTAAGAGAAATTGGGATAATATACACTCTTAGTTTGATATAAAATAGTAACTCATTATAATTGGTTATAGTAATAGCCAGTTGTGTTAAGTAGAAAAATCTGGTATCAGTGAACACTGATGGATGATATTTGTCTCCAGTATCTGTATCTTCTTCTGCTACTTGTTATTCTAAAGCCCGTAGTGCTATTTTCATTTTATCACTTGCTTAAAATTCATCAACATATTATCCAGCCTAAGCCTAGAAGCTCTGTCGAAAGACACTTGCCAAGTTGTAATACGGAAATTGGATTTCAGATGGTTGTTTTCTGTATCGGTTACTTGTCTTATTGGTGTGGCAAAATGCCTTGACAAAGTCAACTTAAGAAAGGAAGGAGTTATTTCACTTCTGTGGTATCAGGGCTGCAGTCCATCATGGCAGCAAGTCCTGTGGCAGGATCTGAAGACAGTTTGTCACATTATTTCCACTCTCAGCAAGCAATGGGGTTGAGTGCCTGCCTTCTCCTTTCTATGTATTATGGGACTCCCAAACAGTGCAGCCCACATTCAGAGTGCCTCTTCTTGTCCCGAAGAACCTAATTTAGATAATTCCCTACTGACATTCCCATAAACTAATCTAAGTTATATAATGCCCCAAGACATGCTCAGAGTCTTCTATATTAGGTGATTTTAGATACTGTTAAATTAACAATATCGACCAGCCAACCAATACCTGGCATCTTGCACTCAAGTGCTCAAGAAATGAAGCATGCTATAATTGTTCCTTGTATATATTGCTTAAATCTTCTCATGTTCCTGACTTTAAAACATCCCATTCATCTAGAATATCAACTTCTTTTCCTCAATGGCCAGGTAATTACTTTCCCCCCCCCAAAAAAAAAGAATGCTGGTCACTCTTCAAAGTGACAGATTAGATGGCTTAAGAATGTGTCAGGGTAGGTTGGTAGCCGTGGAGGGGGATGGCGATATGTGAAGGTGAGAATGAGAATGGGCTACAATCAGGATGTAAATTGAATAAATTAATTAATGAGTGATCAATCATCCTGAAAAAAATGATAGGTCCGCATATACCACCCAAAACATCAAAAGGGTGATAGCTTCCCTTGTAATACCTTCAGCCAACAGTTGTGAGTGATACATCCTTTACACTACCTGAAGCATCTAGGAGGATGCAAAGGTTCCCCACCCAGATGCATATAAAGCACTCAGATGATGAAGAAAGGGAAATAGATCCCCATGGGGAGAGGAAGAATGCAGGTTCTGGGACTAGTAAGAAGACTCAGTACAGAAACAAATGATTGAGACTGAAGACTGGAGCTCAATCATTGAGACCCATATAGTCAGAGGAGAGAATAAACTCCCTCAAGTTGTCCTCTGCTCTCTGCCTGCACTCCATGGCATGTATGCTTTCACACACACACACACACACACACACACACACACACACACACACAAGCACATAAAAGAAATACAGTTCAGTAGAGTTTAAAAATGAATACAGCTTCTGGTATGGGGAGGGGCTAGAACTCTTGCCTGCTGTGGACAATACTACAGGCACTGTAGCATATGAGGAAAATAAAAGGGCAGATTCTGACTTATACTCGTTTGACTTCATCATTACTCTGTTCCCTACTAGCTGTTGGATTGTAAGTCACTCAGAGTCCTTGAACATCAATTTTCTCATATGTAAAATTGGGACTATAATGATATTTTGCAAGTTTATAAGTGAAAACAGAATATGTGACAAAGAACAAAATAAGTACATACTCAGAAATAGTGTCTTCTGTTCTTTAGTGTTACTCATATAGCAATCATGAGGTCTGTTTTTGCTGGAACTAAGGGCTCAAAAGATGAAATGTAAAACCACAGTTTAAGAACTGACAGGATTTATAGTCCAGAGCAGTTGTTTTCAATTTTATGTGCCAAAGTCACCTACGAGAGTATAAAGGCCCTCAATGCTACATCCATAACAATCAAATCAGAATCCATTGGTGGGAGACATTCAACCTAGGTATCAAGGTATTTCTGAGGGGTTTAATTATGTAGCCAGAGTTTGCAACCACTGATTGAGAGCAGGGGTGCAGAAACATTCTCTGTAAGGAGCCACAGAATAAATATTTTAGACTTTCTATGCCATGCATTGTCTGCTACAACTACTCAATGTTGATTGAAATACAAAAGGAACAGGAACATACAAGGGGATGGCCATGGCTATCCTGGAATACAAATTCATTTACAGAAACCAAAGGTAGCCCATGCTTTCTTAACTCCCAAAGGCAAAGTAGCAGAGCACATCAAAGATTATCGTTCAGGTTAGTAAATGTATTCATGTGTGAAGAAGCCCATTCAGGAAATGGTGACATTGGTGCTGAACCTTGAAACATGTGTACAAGCTGGTCAGTAAAATCAGAACAAGGCAGGGGGTGAATGGAAGGAGGATCTTCCTAGGAGAAAAATAGTGACAGCAATAGCTCTTAAATGAACATAGAAAGTTGATGAACCTAAAAATAGTCGGTGTGCTTCACGTACACAGCGAGTATTAAGAGAGAGGTAATAAAGTAACCTGTACAGATGGGAACAAATATGCAGGAATCAGACCATGACAAACTTTATATATTGTGCTATGGATTCTAAATTTCATCTTGAAGACCATGGGGAGCAGCAGCAGCACTGAATCTCATTTTCTAAAATGCACTCTGACAGAGGAAAATGAGGTATTGGGAGATTGGTATAGGAGACTAGTAACAGTTAAGAAATGATTGTGGTGATAATATAAGATGTAACAAGATGATTAATTACTACCTTGGTAAGGAGGTGGGCAGACATGTCAAATATGCAAATAAATAGAACAGGAAGCTGGAAAGGTGGCTGAGTGGTTAAGAGCATTTTCTGCTCTTCCAGACAAGCTAGCTTTGGCTCCCAGCACCCACATAGCAGCTCACAACTGTCCCTACTCCAGTTCCAGGGTATCTGATGCCTTCCATGGGAACTAGGCATACATGTGATGCACAGACATACACATAGTTAAAATACTTATATACATAAAATAAATAAATCTAGCAAAAATTAAAGAAATAGTACAGACAGCAGGAGGGGGACCGATGACACAAAGAAGGAACAATCCAGAAGAGGTGTGAATGAGCCATAGACACTCCTAATTCTGGGTTGTGCAACGGAGAGGTTCTAGTGCTAGTCTTTGAGATAAGGAGCAAGGGGAAAGGATTATTAATGAACTGTTGAAAAGATGGTCCAGAAGCTGGACAGTGGTGGCATATGCCTTTAATCCCAGCATTTGAGAGGCAGAGACAGATGGATCTTTGTAACTTCGAGGCCCAGCCTGGTCTACAGATTGAGTTCCAGGACAGCCATAGCTATATAGTAAGAACCTGTCTCAAAAAAAAGAAAGAAAGAAAGAAAGAAAGAAAGAAAGAAAGAAAGAAAGAAAGAAAAGAAAGAAAAGGAAAGAAAAGGAAAGAAGGAGGGAAGGGAGCAAGGGAGAGAAGGAGAGAGGGATGGAGGGGGATGGAGAGGGAATCCTGAGTATAATTTTAGACTTGGGGTTTGCCATGCCAATGGGACCTTACACAGATTCAATAGGTTTTAGGATAGGATGGAGTAGATGGATTGTAGAGATTAGACATTAACAGTATAGAAATGGTAATGAAAACAGTGTCATTCGGTGAATCTACCATGCAGTATGGACAAATAAGAGAAAATATTTTTAAACATAATTCTTGGAACAAAAAGAGAACTTTGACTCGCATTTATGAGGTGCTTCCTACATGTCAGGAAATGTACTAGACACCTTACATAGACCATCATCTTCCTAATTACCCCTTAGGATGGTAATACGACCACCTCAATTTCAGACTTAAGGAAAGTTAGAGTGATCTGCTGCAGAACACAGCTTTGGTCTGACTCTGTGACTGTAAGACAAGTCAGAAACTGCTACACATCGTGCCTTCCATACAAGGACAAGGCCAAAGAGACTTTACAGAAGAGGTTAACTAAAGTCAGATGCTGCTTCAGGGGCTACATAAAGGGAAGAGAAAGACATGTGTCCTTTAGACTTGTCAGGAGCCAGTGCTCAACACATCAATGGTAGTTGTACAATGAGGACACTAAGAGCAGGTTTTCAAGGGTACTTGTATTTATCAGGATCTTATCTGGGGGGGGGGGGTGGCGAGTACAATAGCAAGTCCAGGGAACTATGAGAAAACATGATCTATTTTTATTTCATTGCTTGCTTTCAATAAGAGAGAGACGTACACATGTTGATAAACTCAACTGTAAGGAACCTGTAATGCTTAGTTTTTCATCACTAGACACAGCTAGGAGAAGGGACATTAATTGAAAAGATGCCTCCCATGGTTACCTATAGGCAAACCTGTGAGGCACTTTCTTGATTAAAGAATTATTTATTTAATGTATATGAGTACACTGTCACTGTCTTCAGATACACCAGAAAAGGACATCAGACCCTGTCACAGTTGATTGTGAGCCACCATGTGGTTGCTGGGAATTGAACTCAGGACCTCTGGAAGAGCAGTCAGTGCTCTTAACTGCTAAACTATCTCTTCAGTCCCAATTTCTTGATTAATGATTGATATGAGGGAAGGTCCCGACCTACTGTGGGTGATGTCACCCCTGGGAAGGTGGCCACATAAAAGTAGAAGGAAAAAAATCAATGCCATAAAGCTGTCCTCTGACTTCACTGGGTCATGTACCACCAGCCCCACTGTGCACACACACACACACACACACACACACACACACACACACAGACACACACACTCACACACACAGAGGAGGGGGTAGAGAGAGATGTTCAAACCTGTTTGCAAACTACTTGTAAAGCCAAGGCAAGGCCTAGAGCACAGAGTATGAAGTGGCCTCATTATCACATGCCTAGCCTGTGTTTGCACTGCTCTGACAGTGTGGGCCTCATGAACAGGTGAGCCTCTTGTTGAACTTGCTATATAGTAGAGATGACCTTGAGCTCATGATCTTTCTGTACATGCCCCACCAGACCCTTAAAGGACACATAGCCTTTCAGTTGCAGCTCCTATTTTGTTTTCTGTAGTGCTTGGGACCAAACCTAGGTCTTCATGCTTTGTAGACAAGTTCTTTGTCACTGAGCTGCAGCTGACATTGTACACTTAGTGGCTTGCCTTCCTCTCCCATCCTTAGCCCAGATCCTGCATGCAGGGCCCTGATCCCCCGGGCAACTAGGAATATTTTACTATTTTCTTCATACATCCCTCAGGTCAGCTCTCCTAATCAGCAATTTGTTTCACCAAGCAAAGACCTTGCTACTTCAACACTTTTCTTTCCAGTCTTATTTACTTTGACATTATAATGAAATTGAATTTTCTTTAAGACTGCTTTGATTATGGCTCCATTCGCTGGCAATATATATTCACTGCAGCCAATCCAGACAGGACAGATAAGCAAAGAGAACAAAATAAAGCATCATCTGTAATCTCGCCGTCCAGAGACAATGACTGTCATCACTTCACTGTCTTCTGACATTGATTCATAACACAAAATCTATTTCCGAAGTAGAAATATACTGCCAGCTTGTGGAAGGCTGTGCAAAGAATATTTAAAACTCACCAAGTATAAGGTGGGTAAAGGAGTTAGAGAAGGCAAGAAGGGCATCTGAGCCCTGGTGTTGTGTGGGAAACAGGTGAATCCTGACTGGAGACTCTAGATTGATTTCAGCATCCCAACTACAAAAGCCCCATCTATAGGGAGATCATGCAAGCAAAAGTACAAACAGAAAAAATCCACTTGATTTGCAATGTCTTTCTGGCAAGGCCTTTTTAACAGGCTTCTTTTAAAATCTATTTTTAGTGTATTCTCTGAGAATTTCATACGTGCCATGTCTGTTGATCATATGGAACAAGTCCTTCCTTGCCAAATCCTCCTAGGTGCTCCCATGCCTCCTTCTCAACTTCATTAAGTCTTTTTATTAATGGTGAGTCTAATTGGTGTTGCCAGGTATGTGCACGGATGTAAGGGGATCCACTGGAGTATGGGCAACATAGCAGGAATCACATCTCTAAAGTAAACTGATAACTCCTTCCTCAACTAGCCATCTACTGCCAATAACTCCTCAGCTTGCAGTATAGACTAAGGCTCTCCCCCACCTGTGTTGAAATTTTGGCTTCTTTGATCACTGTGAGTTAAAGTGTGTAGTGGGCCTTGAAGAGGCTTAACATTGTATGAACTTGCTTTTTTGGAGAATCTATGGTTCTATAGTTCTCTACGTGAAAGATACATGCTGTGTTCCTAGGGAAAAATAATGATATGTGGTATGAGTACCATAGATATGATTATGGCCACCACTAACAATAATACAATCACTATGTAGAAGCATTTTTAGAAAACTGATAACTCCTGATAGCCCTCTTACCTATATAAACAACAACAAATTCTTTCTTTTGTTGTCCTCTGAGAGGCTCTACCAGCAGCTGACTGAGACAGATGCAGATACTCACAGCCAACCATTGGACTGAGGTTGGGGCCCCTATGGAAGAGGTAGGGAGAGGACTGAAGGAGCTGAAGGGAATGGCAACCCCATGGGAAGAACAACAGAGTCAACTAACCTGGACCCCTGGGAGCTCCCAGAGACTAAGCCACCAACCAAAAAGCATACACAGGCTGGTGTGTGACTCCAGGCACATATGTAGCAGAGGACTACCTACCTTATTAGACCTCAGTGGGAGAGGATATGCCTAATCCTAGATACTTGACACCCTAGAGAAGGGGGATACCCTGGAGGTACTCTCTTAGAAGTGAAGGGCTAGGGGGATGGAGAAAGAATTCTGTGAGGAAGGGAACAGGAGGATGGCAACATTTGAAATGTAAATAAATAAAATAATTAATTTATAAAAAATGTTGTCCTGGGCTAGTTTCTAACAGTCTCCTTTTCTCCCAGTGCCTTCAGGACCATCACCACCACTAATACTTCTATCTCCACTGCCTCTCTTTTTCCTCTCCATCTATAATCATGGGCAATTAAGACCACTTACTATGTCCAAAATTCTATCTTGCTTCCCACCTTCCTCACCCTGTACTGCTTCATTCTCTTAGTTTACCTATTCAATACTGCCTTCCCAAAACCAAAACCCAGCAATTATTCAAGCTTGAATCTTTCCTACATCCAGCTAACCAGAAATGGTTTTTACTGAGTTTTTGGTCCTGTTTCTATTCTTATTGAAACAAAGAATATTGTTTTGAATAGGAATGTTGAATATTTTCATGTTTAGATGTTTGATATCAAATATCAAAATCAAATAGAACATTCTAACCATAAGACACCATTTTAAAAACACTCTGATAAGTGATGGTGGTTATATGCACAGCCTAACTAGAGCTTTGCTTTGAGAGATTTAGGGGTGCTTATGAAGCAAAACCATTTTCTCGTTGGAGTATATGGGATATGGGCCAGTTAAATAAAAGATAATCTGGGGAATGCCAGAGGAAATGTGCTTATGTGATGAACCAAAGGGACTATAAATAAGTATTTCCCAAGAACATTCTTGGTAAAGAACTTATGTTCAAGTAACTAATTCTGAAAACACAAGAGTACAAGAAAGGGGGAGGGAGAATATACCTGTTGCCACTTCCTGAGACAGAATTGGCTGGGAGGAATCTTTGAAGGACAAGACTCAAGGGCTCTAAACCTGACTTTCTTCTCTCCTGGTGGGAGAGGGTGGATCCTCAGTGTGCAACACAAGGGCAGGCCAGTCTAGTTGCCTGTGTTGCCTTCACCCTGGTCAGTCTCAAGTGCATTTGTACAGCCAAGACTTGTGCAGTTTGAGAGTTGACTTCAATGTGAGGAAGATTTACAGACTTAGTTCTGTGTTCCCCCAAAATAGTTCCCTACAAAAGGAGGTCTCAAATCCCAACGGTATAAGTGAAAGGAAACGTAAACACAGCTTGGCAAACATGGTGAAACTGGAATTCGCTCATTAATGGAGTGGGAAATAAATTTCCAGTGTGACTCTAAGCCTAGCTAAGTCTGTGCCTGTACTTTCAAGATGAAGGAAGGAATATCTCTGCCTCCCTTCTTTTACTGGCATACAATTAACTGAATTTATCAAAAGGTAGACAGTTTAATAATTATTGATACATACATGGGGGCAGGGAACCACCAATGTAACCAATATAATGAATACATTGTGCCTGCAAAAGCTTCCTTGTGCCTCTTTCTAAATCTTTTCTTCCCACTTTGGTTCGCCTCTTCCAAGGCAGTAAACCATTGCTGGGTTTCTGTCATTAGAGATTAATTTACACTTTGTAATTTTTATAAATTGATTCATACAATATTTACTCTTTGTTTTCTAACTTCTTTATGTCAGCAAAATGTTTTGATTTTTATTGATGCACTCTTATTTATCAAGAATTCGCTGTTTTTATTGTGGATCTACAATATATACCATAGTTTATTTCTGTATACCTTTGTGGTTAGGCATTTGGCCTGTTTTAGGTTATAGCTGTTTCAAACAAAGCTGCTATTTATATTCATGTACCAGCCATTATACAGACATATCCTTTCTTTTTCCTGGGTAAAGTCATACGAATAGACCATATGGTAGGTATATATGTAAATTTTTAAGAAACCCCAACATGTGGAATGATCAGCCTTTTCAGTTTTAGCTATTCAAATACTCAGGGTTTAATTTACATCTCACTATTGTCTAACAATGTTGATCAATTTTTAACATAATTAATTGTTATCTATGTATCTCCTATTGAGGAGATATTGTACCCATTTTTAATGGAGTTCTTCACTTTGTTCTTCTTTCAGAGTTAATTATTGTAGACACAAGTTCTTTATCACGAGTGTGCTTGGAAAATATTTGCTCATAGTCCGTGGGTTGCATTTCTATCCTCATATGCATATATTTTGAAAAGCAAAAGAAAGGTTGAGCCACGATTCAGCAAAACTTATTAATTGTTTTCATTGATAGATAATGCTTTGGTGTCATATTTAATTCTTTGCTAACCCAAGGTTAAAATTGGTTTTTTTTCTCATATTCTTTTAAGGTTTTACATTAAGGTCTATGATCTATTTTGAGTTGGTTTATGTGGGTGGCACAAGATATTATTTGGGATGACTTTGTATGTGGATATCCAATTATTCTTGCATTATTCATTGAGAGGGTTTTCATATTTAAGTGAATTTAATTTGTACCTTTTTCAGAAATCTGTTGTCCATATTTGTATGGGTCTATTTCTGAATCTGTTTTCCCTCTTTTTGATGCTAATACCACACTGAGTTGATTACTGATGCCTTATAGAAAGCCTTTAAATTGTCCATTTCGTCATTTTTTTCAGTTTATTTTTGGCAGTTCTAGGATTTTTGTACTTCTTTGTTAAATATACACTCTAATTGTCAGCATACAATTAAAAATCCCTGCTGGGGTTTTCATTGGAATTGCACTGACTCTGGAAAATCAGCAGGCCATTTGGGGAGAATTTACATATTAAGAGTATTGTCTTTCAATCAATGAACAAAATAGTTATGTCCATTTAGTTGAGTTTTCCTTAATTTCTCTCAGGATGTGTTGTAGTGTTTAAGTATGCAGGTGGTCTGCAGGTGTTTTGCATAACATGTTGCTAAGTGTTTGATTCTTTTGACTGCCAAAATATGGCTGTCTTTCTTTAAGGGTGTGACTCCTGGTAGGTTAGTCATGCTCTAGTGAATGGCTCAACACCAAGAAGAAGTCTATGGACAGCACAAATTGGAATCAAGGGGTTATTAAATTGTCTGTATGTGTGTGTGTGTGTGTGTGTGTGTGTGTGTGTACATGTGCTTTCATAATTTTAGGATGGATTGTTTGCTGTTAAAAAAAATCACATGATATATTTTATCACCTTCTTTCTTTTCCCTCAGTTTCTCCCAGATTCTCCACACCTCCCTACTTACCCACCCAACTTTTTGTTCTCTTTCTCCCTCCCTCTCTCTATCTCTCTGAAAACAAAGTGGCAGAAAAACAAAGACAAATTAACAACGCCCAAGAAAACCCACACTAAAAGTCCCACAAAAATGAAAATAAAAAGAAACAATCAAAATAACAATAATATAAAAATGCCCAAACAAACCAAAATGAGACAAAAGGTCTAAAGAATACCATTTAATTACTTTTGTGTTGACTGACTGCTCTGGAGAGTGGAGCCTGCCCTGAAGTGTGATTAATATACCTAGTGAGACCCTACTGGGAAAAAAAAAAACTCAGTTTTTTTTTTCTTTTCCTTTGCCAGGTGTTATCATTTGCACATAGTTTTTTTTTTTTTTTTTTTTTTTTGGCTAGAATTGGGAGCCCATGTTCACTTCTCTTTCCTAGCACTGGTAACCCATCTGGCTTGTACCTGGGCAGGCCCTGTGTATGCTACCCATGGTCTGTGTGAGTCCATACAGAACATCAGTCCTGTTATGTCTGGAAGACACTATTTCCTGGGAGTCAACCATCACCTCTGGCTCTTACAACCTGTTTTCCTTCTCTTCTGCATAGATGCTGGAGCCTTAAGGGGATTTGATGAAGACATCCCATTTAGGAGTGAGTGCTGCAAAGTCCTCACTCTCTATACCTTGTCAAGTTTTGAGTCCATGTATCACTGCAAGAAATCTCTCTGGTGAGGGCTGTGCCATTTTATTGCTGTGTTTGTTTAGAATAATAATAGTATTAGGTTTTCCCCTAGGCCTATGGCTATCTAGTGTCAGGTTGTTGGCTATGTTAGTGATATCAGGCATGGGTTTCATCTCATGGAGTAGTCCTTAAATCAAACAAAAGAGTGATCACTTGCTAACATAACATTTGTACCACTATGCACTAGTACATCTTACAGGCAGGTCACTGTACAGGTCTCAGGGTTTGGGATATATTTATGATTATCTTTTTCATCTATAGAGTACATTCTAGAATCACGAATTCTATTCAGTACGATGAAGCTTTGAGTTAAGCTCAACTTCTCAATATTTGATGACCTGTGTTATCTTCAGCAATAGTATTTTACAATTAGGTTATGAAGAGCATCAAATAGATTTGATCATATAGATTTGGCTCTGATGTTTAGGAGTTTCCAAGGAACCCCTTTGGCCAAAGATCCAACAAGATGGACCCCATTCCTGACACTAGAAGTTTTACATAGTGAAATAAATTGTTTAAGTGCAGCATTGTCTCCCTCTCTTATTGATGAATCCATTTAGATTTCTTTTTTTTATTTATTAGGTATTTTCTTCATTTACATTTCCAATGCTATCCCAAAAGTCCCCCATACCCTCCCCTCCCATTCCAATACCCACCCACTCCCACTTCTTGGCCCTGGCTTTCCCCTGTACTGGGGCATATAAAGTTTGCAAGACCAATGGGCCTCTCTTTCCAATGATGACCGACTAGGCCATCTTCTGATACATATGCAGCTAGAGACATGAGCTCCAGGGGGTACTGGCTAGTTCATATTGTTGTTCCACCTATAGGAAGCTTCTGTAGTAGTAGGTTTCTATCTGGTTTTTCAAACTGTCTTTAGTGTTAGCTTTCCCTCTCCATATTTCCTACTTTACCCTTCTCTTAATCTCCTTCCCTAACCCCGGAGCTCTTGACTCTAGCTGCATATGTATCAGAAGATGCAAGTTTGTACTCCCAGCAGCAATGGGAGTACTCCCAGTACTCCCCAAATCCTTACCAACACTTGCTTAAATTTCTTTTATTCACTTTGGGCATTCTGACTAGTGTATGATGAAATGTCAAAGTAGCTTTGTTTTAGTTTGCATTTCCCTGATAGTGAGGAGGTTAAATTTTCCTGTAAGTGTTTCTCAGCCATGTGTCTTTCACCTTTGGAGAACTCTGTATAGTTGGGCAATCCATTTTAATTGAGTTATTTATTTTCTTCATGTCTAGATGTTTTGGTAGGATGGCCATATTTACAATATTAATCCAAATGATCTATGATCATGGGAGATCTCTCCCTCTTATGGTGAATTCTTAAACTTCTTTCTTCAATATTTTAAAGTTTTAATTATATAAGACCTTAAATTGATTCACTAGAGTTATTCCAAGCTGTGTTTATTTGGTTGGTTGGTTGGTTTTTTGGCTATTGTAAAAGATAGCATCTGTCTGATTTTTTCCCTCAGTCTGTCATTTGTATATAGGAAAGCTACTGATTTTTGTGTTTTATTTTATATCCTGATACCTTGCTAAAAATGTTTACCAGCTCTCTTAGTTATTATTGTGTTGCTGTGAAGGGACACCATGACCAAGAAAACTTATAAAAGAAAGCATTTAACTGGGGCTTTCTTATAGGTTTAGAAGGTTAGCCCATGACAGTTATGCTAGGTAACATGGCAGCAGGCAAGCAGACATGGTGCTAGATCAATAGCTAAGAGCTCACATCTAGATAGTCCATAAACATAATGACAGAAAAAGAGAGAGAGACTAAGCTTGGTACGGGGCTTTTGAAACCTCAAAGCCCATTCTCAATGACATACCTCCTCTAACAAGGCCACAATTCTTCAAACAAGGCCATACCTCTTGATTCTTTTCAAATACTTCCACCAATTACCAACAAAGCATTTAAATATATGAGCCTATGGGAACCATACGAATTCAAATCACCACATTATTTGAAGAAATTTCTTGGGGGAGTATTGGGATCTTTTATGTATAAAATCATATCATCTACACATGTAGATACTGTGACTTCTTCCTTTCCAATTGGTATTCCCTTCATCTCCTTCAATTATCTTACTGTTCTAGCTAAGACTTCAAGTGCTATATTAAATAGGTATGGAAAGAGTGGGCCTCCTTTTCTTGTTCCTGATTTTAGTAGAAATGCTTTCAGTTTCTCTCCATTTAAGTTGATGTTGGCTGTGTGCTTCCTATAAATTGGCTTTATTATGTCCTTTGTATCCCTAGTGTCTCCAGGACTTTTATCATGAACGGGTGTTGCATTTTGTCAAAGGCCTTTTTTTGAAGCTAATGACTTGACCACTTGGTTGTTGTCTTTCAGTCCATTCATATGGTGGATTTGATTTGTTGATTTACATATGGGATGAAGCCAACTTGATCATGGTTGATTTTTTTTTCAGATTACTTTCACTTGCATTCCTCCACAAGGAATTCTACATATACATATTTGTTTATTTGAAGTTGGCTCATAGCTCAGTGCTTCTCTTGTCAATAATACTTTTCTCACCATGGTTTTCTTGGGATATTTTCTATGGCTGTACCACCAGTTCATAAATCCTCTCTTTAGTGAAGTCCAGTCTGGCTTTAATGCTTCTCAGTGTGTTGTTTTTTGTTGTTGTTGTTTTGTCTCACACAAAGTATTTTAGCTTTATAGAAATTTTACTTGGGACTTTCAAATACCTATTTTGACTGTAATTGTTTCCTGAGAGATTATGTTCTGAAGATAATGGAGAGTGTTCTCATTAGTACTGGACAGTAATGTCAGCTGGCACATGAGCATGAACATCTAATGTCTCTACATGGTTCTTTCTCACATGCCGATCTAACTGGACTAGCGACTGTCATTTTTGCCAAGTGTAGAAAGTAGAGAGGGTCTTCTGCCTTTTTAGTTTGCCTTTTCCTAGTCCTTTGGTTTATTTGAGTTGGTTCTTCTTGGAACATTTGTTACCTGAATCTACTGGCATTTCTAGGTTGCAGACTTCTCTGCCCAGCAAGGACCATCTCAATGTATAGTTTCTTGGTTCAAAAGTTCATTGTTCAAAAGGTCTGTCTTCTTTGGGGTTTTAATCCTTGTTTTAATTACAATGCACAGTTTTAACTGGTCTTGGCAGGAGGCATAGAGAAACATTATCAAAAGGGCCCCAAACTGAACTCTGAATGATGGCCTTAGAGGTGTGGTGCTGCAAATCTGACGCTCAGACTCTATAAAACTGGGATTTGAGACCATTAAGCTGCTTAGTGCTTTGAGAGACAGGAGAGACTGGAGGGAAAGGAGAGAATTTTCCAATTCTCAATTATAAGATGACAAAGGCATAAACAATATTAGTGACAGTAGTAACAACTGCAATGAAAGAATAAATGTGAACAAACTTTGAAGCAAAAGCATAATTTGGGGAAATAGGATTGAAAATTTAGCTTGATTCAAAAGTTTACAAAACTTTGAGTGCTCTACTAAGGAGTTTTGATCTAGAAAACTAGTGAAGACCCTTCATGGATTTACATCAAAGGGCTAATGTTCTTTAGGGGCTGGTATTAGTCTTAAACTGCCATCACAAAATACTATAGACTGAGTTACTTAAACAATATTTACTTTCTCACAGTTTTCAGGCTCTTCAGTTTCTCCTATGGCCTTTCCTTTGGGTGAGCCTTCCTGAAGAGAAAGCGAGTTCTCTGCTGTCATTCCATCTTTGCACAGCACCAGACCTGTTGGATTATAGGTACACCCTTATGGCTTAGTTACTCCCAATTCCCCCCCCTTAAAGGCTGGATGTCTGATATAGTCACATTTATGATTAGGGTTTCAGCATATTAATGCTTTAGGGAAATAAACATTCATTCTTTGGCCTGGTGATTTCTGGAAATAGTAGTCTGATAGCATGGACCACTTTTTTTTTTTACAGAAATCTCTGATTTTTTTAGAAGTATACTAAATAAAAATAATATGTTTAGATATTATATACATGTATTAAGATAGTATACTATACCCCAAACATATATAAAATTAAAATAACCATTAATTTTGAATCAGTAAGCTGTAAAGAGATTTAAAGATTAGTTGAACACAACTGTCATCCTTCAGTTCCTGAAAGAGTAAACAGTATAGATTCTATTGGGTGCCTTCCTTTCTTGGATTTTATGTTTTTGACATAAAAAGAACTAGGTAGGCTTTATGAGTAATGCAGTCATTGACATGCTCATGGCTGCCAAAATCATCTGCGTTATCTTTAAAATAAATCCCTTTGTGGATGCAGCTAATGCTGTAAGCATCACATTTATTGAATGTGGACTTTATCTGAGGGCTGACCTCCTTGACATATTAAATAACTATTATGTTATGTTGAGATAACCTGAATTCTCACTTGAACCATTATTCAATAATATCAGCTTCCCTGAGAATTAGGGATCAATTATAAGAGAGTTGAGGCTAGTACATTGTGGGTAGATGATAAAGGAATCTGGTATCCATAAAAGTCCCACAGACAACACTTAGCCTTTCATTCTCCTCAGCTGCCTTACATTTTTTTTCTTCCAGCACTTTCTGTCACCCAAGTTGCCCATGCTTAGCCTGACTAAGGTATTCAAAATGTTCTTGCTAGTTATTTCTGAGTCTACACAGACCCAACTGGAACCAAATTCTCTTGAGGGCCCTTGGGCTAAGCCATTCCTCTTCATTTTGCCCCTTAATTGCTCCTTGTTGACTTCCTGCTTCAGCAGCAAACTGAGCCCAAGTCTCCCTCTCACCCGAGTCTCAATACAAAGAACGATGCCAAATACTGGCTCCTCAGATCACAGCCCAAGAGCTAGATATCCAACTGAAGGCTCTGAGCCAGCAGAGATTTCTGAATTATTTTTCACAGGTAGTCTCTGGGGTCTTGAAAAGGCCACAGCCTGACAAGATAGAGAGAATACTAGAAAGTGCTAGTGGATTAGTAAAGGAAGAGGTCGTGAGAATTTGGCTATTCTCTGTTGTTATTCAGTCTGGCAGCCTTCCTATGACAATGGCAGCGCTGGTAAAGACCATGAAGTATGCTTAAGATCTAGTAGCAAGAGTGACCTTTGATTTCACCAGCTTGCTTCATCCTCCAACTCTTCTCATCTTGTAACAGATTGGATGACTTCATAGCACGCTATGGAAGTCAGGTAGTATAATCTGTTAGCCAACACATCCATTTCATGAGGAACTTCTCTCTCTCTCTCTCTCCCTCTCTCTCTCTCTGCCTCTCTCTCTTGAATTTTTCACGCAACATATTTGTAGTATGTAGTCAACTTTGGAAATAGTATGTAGTCAACTTTGGAAAATGCTCTAAAAGTCTTTTGTGTTTGGGTAAAATATTCTGTATACATCAATTAGATTCATTTGGTTTATGACATCCGTTAGCTCCAGTATTTCTGTGTTTAGTTTTTGTTTGGATGACCTGTCTTTTGGGAAGAGTAGGGTATTGAAGCCACACACTATCACTATGTAAGTGTTGATATGTGATTTAGGCTATAGTGGTATTTGTTTTCTAAACGTGGTGCCCTTGTGTTTGGTGCATAGCTGTTAAGAATTATATCTTGATAGATTTTACTTTGGTGAGTATATAGTGACCGTCCCTAACTCTTCTGATTAGTTTTTGTTTGAAGTCTATTTTGTCAGATAATAAAATGACTATATCAGCTTGCTTTTTAGGTCCATTTCCTTAGAATATCTGTTTCCACCGTTTTACTCTGAGGTGATATTCTTTCTTGATATTAAGATGTTTTTCTTCAATGTAGTAGAAGAATGGGTCCTATTTTCACATCTACTCTGTTACTCTGTGACTTATTTTATTGGATAACAGCGACTGTTGATGTTGTGAGTTATCAATGAACAGTATTTGGTGATTCCTGTTACTATGTGTCTTAGTCAAGGTTTGTATTCCTATACAAAACAATATGACCAAAAAGCAAAGTGGGGAGGAAAGGGTTAATTCAGCTTACTCTTCCACATTGCTGTTCATCACCAAAAGTCAGGACTGGAACTCATGCAGGTCAGGAAGCAGGAGCTGATGCAGAGGCCATGGAGGGATGTTACTTACTGGCTTGCTTCCCCTGGTTTGCTCAGCTTGCTTTCTTATAGAACCCAAGACTACCAGCCCAGGGATGGTACCACCCACAAGGGGCCCTCCCACCCTTGATCACTAATTGAGAAAATGTTTTACAGTTCTTGATATCTCTTGGAGGTATTTCCTCAAGGGAGGCTCCTTTCTTTGTAATAACTGCAGTTCATGTCAAGTTGACACACAAAACCAGCCAGTACACTATGTTATCATAGTGTTGAAAGGTGTTTTTCTCCTTTTGATTTGCTGGTTTGATATTTGTACTTTGTGTTTTGTTGAGTTTAGGTATCCTCTTTAAGTTGAAATTCTCCTTCTAACCCTGTTTATGGGGTTGAATGTGTAGATAGATACTGCTTAAATTTACTTTTATCATGTAAAGTCTTTCTGTTGTGAACAAAAGTTTTGCTGGGTATAGTGGAATCAACTGGCATATGCATTATCTTAGAGTTTGCAGGCCCTTCTGTAGTTTTGAGTCTCCATTGAGAAGCCAGGTAATATTCTAATAGATATATGGTATTTTGCCTTTTAATATTTTTTCTTTGTCCTGTGATTTTCACTGTATCGTGACACGGGGATTCCAGTCTATTTAGTGTTCTGTATACTTCTTTTACCTTGTTAGAAATCTCCTACTTTACGTTGGGGAAATTTTCTTCTATGGTTTTGTTGAAATCTTTTGTCTTTAACTTGGGTCTCTTCTCCCTCCTCTATTCCTATTATTCATAGATTTGGTCTTTTCATGGTGTCTCAGATTTCCTGGATGTTATGTGTCGAAATATTTTTGATTTAATATTTTCTTTTTTATATCAATATATCCATTTCTTCTATCATATATTGACGGTCTGAGATTTGTGTTCTATCTCTTGTATTCTGTTGGTGAAGCTTGACTCTGAGTTTCCTATTTGAGTTCCTAAATTTAATTGCCAGCTTCAGTCAGCTTTGGTTTTCTCTATGGAACTGTTTCCCTCCTGTAATCCTGCTCCTCGTGATTGCATGCATTTCTTTAAGAGATCTACTCATCTTCATAAGGACAGTTTTAAGGTCCGTGTCTTGTGCTTCAGCTATGTCGCAGTTCTCACAGTCTACTGTGGTAAGATTGCTGAGCTCTATGAACACATATTGTCCTGGACTATTGTTGTGTTTCTATGCTGGTGTCTAGGCATCTGAGTTTGGAAAAACTGTAATTCTAGGTGCTCCTGTGTGGTCTTGTCTTTGTTCCGTTGTTTCTGTTGTCCTCTCTGGTTCTTAGGAGAGTGTGGTGTCTGTGACTTGCCTGGTACAGAATGCTCCTGAGATCTTTCCAAGTGTGACCAGTGGAGCTTCAGGTAGAATGTGTTTCTTGGTTTTAGGAGCTGACACTTACAGATGGAGATTGTCTAGAAGTGGGAGGTTTGAGGGGATCTACAGGAGGGAGGAAAACAGGGTGTTCTACCCAAACCTCCTTAGTTACCTGGGAATGGAGTGAGATAGGGAGGAGAGTCTGGTAGCCTGCTACAGAGCTGGGGATGGGACTGGGGTTTGGATTTGGAGGAGAGAAAGAATGGAGATCTGAAGATCCCTACCTGCTTCCCTGGCTGACATTGCCAGTGAGTTCCCAGGGAATGCCTGTGGGAGTTGGGATGTGAGACAAAGGAATGGGCAGGTGAGGGAGGCTGTGGGAGATTTGCATAATCACCTAGAAATGGGTCAGGGAGTAGGCAAGGTGGGGTAGGCGGTCTGCTGCAGAGCTGGGGGATGACACTGGGAGGTAGATTAGGAGGACAAGCGGGAGAGCAAAGGTCTGAAAACCACCTGCCTGCTTTCCTCTGCATTTTGAAGAATTTGAATACTACCATCAATTGTGTATTTGTGTACTCCATGTAACTTGCATATGGAAAGAAGTCTCTTGATCTCCAAGCATCTCTTCAGGTGGTAACATAGAGACCAGAGGATCTTCTGAGGTTAAGGGGTTTCTGTTAGTATAAGACATATATGACAAGTTATGTGTTTTATTGTTCCTGATGTTAAAAGAGACAATTTTAGTTACTTATTGTATTGGGTACTTTTTACTAAGTTAAATGTGGCAACTGGGAAATGTTCAGGATTTGCATATCCTGAGCATATCTTAAGATAGTTAGGTCAGCTAATTATACTGAATGAATCAGATGAATTAGGAACACTGCTTCCATATAAAGGAAAAGATGCATATAAGGAGAACAAGGGAGAAGAAATCTAACATCCTTTCCTGCATTTGTTGTCTGCTTGCACTGAACACACATCTATACTGTCAGCAACCCTTGGAGGTAGAAGCTTGCTATTTCTTACATTTTATAATAATTTGGGTAATAAAGGGGTCTGCAACCCTATAGGTGGAACAACAATATGAACTAACCAGTACCCCCAGAGCTCGTGTCTCTAGCTGCATTTGTAGCAGAAGATGGCCTAGTCAGCCATCATTGGGAAGAGAGGCCCATTGGTCATGCAAACTTTATATGCCTCAGTATAGGGGAACGCCAAGGCCAAGAAGTGGGAGTGGGTGGGTAGGGGAGTGGGGGAGGGAGGGTATGGGGGACTTTTGGGATAGCATTGGAAATGTAAATGAAGAAAATTCCTGATTAAAAAATATTAAAAAAATAATAATTTAGCTAAAGCATGAAAAAACTTACACAATATCCTGAAGTTCACACTCTAAGCAAGTATCTGTGTAAGAACTTAGAGGTCTAGAAGATTCCAGAGTTATTATACCATGCAATTCACAAACACCTTGCTTTTTTCACAAATTCTTTTATTCACCTGCAAATATTCTAGCTGCTCCTGGAAAACATTTTGAACACTTAGACTCTGCCATAGTAGAGAAAACATTAGGATAAGCTTTGGAGCCAATGGAATTATCAAGGGCAGACCTTATCAAAGGTTCTGGTTCCATAATAACGATTGCCAGAGAGTGACTGGATCTGATGCAAAACACACATGTGAAGAGAAGCTGTGCCAGAGCACTTCACAGAGCAAGACAAGGAAACGGGAGCGGGGGGCAGGGGGGAGTAAATGTAGCTAAGATGCCAAAAACTCTGGAACAGAAGTAGGCAGATGAGTGGAGTAATCACTGGTCTCTGCCAAACTTTCTGCCTCTCTGCTACTGAAGTTTACATATCTGTTGGAGACAGTAAAGCCAGGGAGAAAAAGAGAAAGAAAAAGGCAGTAAATTATATATGTATGTTCTATACATGTAATATATATGTATATATTGGGAGCACACAGTAATATATAATGTTAATATAGTATATATGTATGCATAGGGTAGACACAGAATTATATATATGTATATATATATATGTATACATATATATGTAATATATTCACACAATATATGTGTGTGTGTATGTATATGTGATATATTCACACACACACACACACAGATATTTGGAGAGACTTGGGAAGACATATGCATGTATCACTTTTGTCAGCCAAACAGGGTAGCAGAAGTATTACAGAATATAAGAGCAGGCACCAGAACGCTATAGTTCTCGTTCTGAAGACTGCTTTCTCATTGTGACACATAACACTAGATGGTTTGCCTATTGCTCTAACCCCTTAAGCAGATTCTTTAGATACTTCTTCTACCATCCTTAGCCAAAAACCTTGCAGAGCAGTGAGTGTGAGCGTCTAAATTGCAGCTACTTAGATCAAACATGAAATTTTGTCTCACCACAAAAATGTCTTAGTCGAGCTCATGTTTACTCAGCTATCTAATTTTGCCACCTTCCAAAATAGCTTTGTACAACACCTGGTATAGAATCATTGCACACGCATATGTGCATGCACATGTGTACATATCTCTATAATCTTCATCTTGTAAGAGACAAGATGAAGAGGCAGATGGCAGAGAGATGCACGTTTGCACAGCTGAACCTCCTCCAGGCTTTGTAATTTCTCAGCATTGTCTGCACAAAGCCTTGGCAGCCGGAGTAGAGAAGAGAACATGCAATTTACTTCACTTTGTTTTCCTTCTCTGGGTCTCAGCAAGCCAGCAGGTATTCCTGGCAATGACATGAACAAGAGACAGGATGTTGCTAAAGGAGGAAACAGACAGCTAGTGGTGAGCACAATGCAATTCCACAGATGAGTCCCCGCCCCTCTAGAAGCTGATCTGGCTGGACAGCACCTACCCCTCGCCCAAAGCCACCTTCCACTTAGGCGTCTTTCGGTTTGATGGGTGAACATCATGCAGACACTCTTGAGTGATGTAGAGTTTCTCAGCTTCTGCTTCCCATTTTGCTCTTTTAAAATAACATGCCTGGTCATCAGGTAATGATTCCACTGCAAAGGACGCATTTTGCCTTCCCAAAGGAGAAAAAGATTAAAGTCCATTCCAACATAAGCCTGCAGGAATTCTGCTGATTTTCACTACTCAGCCTGCCCTTCACCTTCTGAAAATGAGTTTAATCTAGGTGCAAGACTGTCTTACTTATCAGATTCAGTGTTCTTTTGGAACCAGAACTGAAGAAAATTCTTAGGTCCATCCCTGGGGTCAGTAATTGTAGTTTGCCAGCTCATAAGTGAACATATTCCACACTGCCATTGTTTTGTTTTTTTTTTTTTCAAAAAACCCCAGAACTCAGCAAGGTTCTGTCCTTGTCAAAATGTATGCCTGTGTTTGCTCTAAAAAAGGTGAGAGGGACTCAGGGGACATTTTTGGATTCAGCTCTTCCACCTACAATTATCTCTAATAATAATAATGGTTGAACGGAATCAAAATGGGTTAGCTTGGAACACTGGAGTGGGTGTTTAATTGGCCCTGACATTCTCAAAATTTGGGATAAAAATAAGACTACTTAAGAAGGCCCTTCCCAGCTGGGCACTTAGAAAAGTTAGTGTGTCACCAACTCGTGAGTGGCCTTCTGTACCTACCTGCCAATCCTTAAATTAGCTATTCTGCATCCCAGCAATCAGACCACGCAACTTCCTGAGCTGCTTTAGTTCAGAAAGGACTATTCTTTTAGGCCAAGTTTATTTTTGTGATGGTCTGGCAGTACTGCAATGTTTCCCTTATGACAAGCCCTGGCAACTTTTTTGATGTGTTTTCCTTTGGCATAGATGTAGCCTTAATAGATGGGTTTTGGGGGTTTTGGGGGGGTTGTTTATTTGTTTGTTTAGTTTCGTTTTTTGTTTTTTTACAGATATCAAGGAGATCTTAGAACAGTGGATCTCGGGGTCGGTTCTCAAAGTGGGAACGCAGCATAGCCTGAGCCTCTTATTCCAGCTCTATGTCTGAGTGTAACTGCTTTCCTTCAAACACCCAATCTGTGGTCCAAATGCAGAAGCAGATGTGAACACTGTATTAGTTTGCTTCTCTGTTGCTGTGATAAACATTATGACCATGAAGTGGGAAAGATTTGATTCATTACACCTTGCAGTCCATCGTTGATGGAAGCCAAGGCAGCAATTGAAGCAGGAAAGTGGAGGCAGGAACTGACATGACAGGGGAACTCTTCTTACTGGCTGCTCTACAATTGCTTAATCTTGTTTCTTATATAAGACAAGACTGCTTTCACAGAGGTAGCACCATGCTCATTAGTCTGGACCCTCCAGCATCAATCAACTGTCCAAAAAGACATGTCCACAGGCCAATCTGATAGAGCTATTTTTTTTTTCAGCTGAGGCTCCCTTTTGTTAAGTGGCTCTACTTTGTACCAAGTTGACAAAAACTAGCCAGTACACCTGCCTAGTCTTAAATGCATTGTTTATAAGAAACGGGCCTGAGGAAACTTGGAGATAAATCTCAAGTGTTAAACATAGAGAGAAAGCCTGAACAAGACTGGGTGGACTTGTATGTCCTGAAACCATTCCTCTTCCTTAAATGATGCTCATGATGAAACATGCCACCCTCCAGCATTTGTAATCCTATATAGAAATGGGAAGAGCATCTGCTCTATGGAAAGTAGAGATCACTTCCTTTGTGTTACTTGGACTTCTTCAATGTTGCTGATCTACGTTGGCACTGGCAACCACTCCAGGAGTGTCAATGGGTAGTACAAATTGTAGTCTGTGTGTTATTTCTTAGAAGTGAAGGATGAAGATGTAGGGCATATATCTATGAGAAGTTAGGGAGAGAAGTGGAGGTGAATATGATCGAAATACATATGTATTTTGTATTTATATCATAAAATAAAAATATACTTATCTTTTATAATAAAGGAAGTACTCAGACACTAGCACATAATAACTACAATGTTAAAGATTTAAAATAAGTATGTGGGGATATGTATGGTTAATATAGTTCAGTGCTGGTACCATACATATTATTTGCTTTACAATAGTGGTCCACAGCAGGCAAAGATGATCTACAAAATATGTTTTTTAATTTTTAAAAGATCCTATATTTCTCAATACAAAAAAAGCACCTAGTAAATTGAGTGGCACAGTCACACATACATTTGACTACATAGAAGACTGGGTGCTTGAGCTGGTCAGGTTTTATTAATGTGATATAAACTAAAGTCACCTGGGGAGAAGGGACTACAACTAAGAAATTTTTCCATCAAATTGGCCAGTGAGCATTTCTGTGCAGCAGTTTCTTGATTAATGATTGATATGGGAAAGTCTAGCCCACTGTGGGGGTACTACCTCTCAACAGGTAATCCTGGGTTGTATATGAAAGCAAGCTGAGCAAGCTACAGACAGCATGCCTGCAAGCCAGTGCTCCTTTGTGGTCTCTTCCTCATTTTCTGCCTCCAGGTTCCGGCTTGAGCTCCTGCCCTTACCTCCTTGTACATTGTAAGCTAAAATAAATCCTTTCTTCTCCAGTTAGAATTGTTTCTTTTCTCAGAACAATAGAAAACAAATTGCAAAGAAGGACAGCAAGCCAATTTAAAACTGAGCAAAGTACTTGAACAAATTCTCTCTCTCTCTCTCTCTCTCTCTCTCTCTCTCTCTCACACACACACACACACACACACACACACACACACCTCTTCACATACAAATGGCAGTTGTGTACAAGATAAAATGCTTGACGTCATTAGTTGCTAGGGAAATATAGATTAAAAGCACAGAAAGATAATAAGATGCAACTACATATCCACTCACCAGGATGGCTGAAATGAAAGTTACAGAAAATGACAGTCAATGATAACTTGGATTATTAATAGCCCTTGTATATTGTTGGTAGAAAGGACAGATGATGTGGCTATTACATTAAAGCGTTGCATGGTTTCTCAGTGGTTAACTATGGAACTACTGCATCACCCAGCACTTTTATTTCAAATCAGGGAGTTGCCAGGGTATTTGTATACTAATATTCACAGCAACGTTATACACAATGACTAAAAGATGGGACATAACCCAATATCTGTCAACAAGTGAATGGACAATGTGGTATATTCATATAACAGAATGTTACTCGGCCATAAAAAGAATGAAAGTGTGCTGGCTGTGATGGCAGAGGCAGGGGGACCTCTGCCAGTTCGATGCCACCCTGATCTACGTAGTGAGTTTCAGGACAGCCAGGAAACCCTGTTTCAATAAATAAATAAATAAATAAATAAATAAATAAATAAATAAATAATAGAATAAGATGATATATGCTATGACTTGCATGGACCTTTAAAACTATGCATTGGGCTGCTGAGATTGCTCAGTGGGTAAAGACTTACCATGAAAGCATGAAGACTTGTAGATTGCCAGTACCCATGTAACTGCTGGGTGGGCATAACAGTCTGACTGTCATCACAGTGCTCAGGAGATGGACTCAGCGAATTCTGGAAATTTGACTTGACCTGCTGAATCAAATTGGTGAACTCTGGCTTCATCTGAGAAACCCTGCCTCAGCATATAAGGTGGAAAACTATGGGAAAGGACATGGGATACCAAGCTCTGGCCTCATTACAGACCTCCACACATATGATGCCCACACACATGCACACATACATGTACAATGTACACAAAAGTAATAGTATTCAAAGTGAATATCATGCAATTACACCTTTATGAGCTACCTGTATAAAAAAATGGACACTCCCAGGGATTGTGAGGAGGCAAAAAGAGAGTCCTTGTTTTATGGGTACAGAGCTGTAAGCAGAGCGGATGAATAGTTTACAGTGAGATAGTGCTTTGTGCAACATTGTGGATACATTTAATGCTGCTGAACTGGACATTATGAACAGACTGCCTCTGTCTGAAATGCCCTTCACCTTTATAGTTGCATGATTGTGACCTATTTGCTCTCAGAACTCAGAGCAAGCATCACTTGTAGAAGTTCTCTTTCCTTGAGCCCCTGGCCTCAATGAGACCTCACAAAATCATCTGTTTCTTCCTGTTGGAGCACTTGCACATGTCCACTATTGCATAGCTGCAACTGCTCCACTGCAGTGTGTCTTTCTCTTAGAACTAGAATTTTTATGAAGACACTATATGCAGTTTTCACCCACCGCTGACAAAGCTGCCTCAATTATGCTCCAGAGAAACACCTGTTTGTATTAATTCTTGTCTTGTCTGAAATGCCTGTCCCCTTACCTCTGCTTAGTAGCTTTAGAGCTCCAGAGCTCAGTTCAGTTAACAAGTTCCCACTCAAGGAATAAAAGAAGGCATCTTAGGGTTCTAAGGCTCTTCCGAACCAGCAGTTCTCTCTCCCGCAAAAACTAACAGGCTACTGTGTACTTTCAGAAGTTTCTTTCCTAAACAGGTCTTGTTTCCTCTTAGAAGCCTCTGCCTTTGAACTTGGACCGACTTAGGCTTAAATCCTAGCTTTGTTATTTGGTAGGTTTGCAGCTTTGGACGATCTCTTTCCTATTCTGATAATAGTTAACATGATCTTTTAGGCTCTTTCCTACTGAAGATGCTAGAAACTCTGTAAGGTACTGTTTAAGTAATATCTTTCTCTTTTAAAACAACTTGAGGCAGCATTGACATCTGAAACATATATCCTTAAAGTGCCCAAGCTTGAGGTTTTGATATACATTGTGCTACAGTCAAGCTAATTACCAGATCCATTGCCTCAATGTAAGTAGCTCTGGATGTGGTCTGGGATACTTAAGATATCTTCATGTAGTACATTTCACATGTCTAATAGTAATTGTTACTATGAACTCCATGTTGTACATTTCCACTCTGGAACTTATTCATCCTACAAAGCTGAAAATGTGTACCCTTGACCAGTCCCTCCTTCGAGAGCTTCTTGCTCCTGATAACAACCAGTTTATTCTCTGCCTTGCTTAAAGGGGACAGGTGGGAAGTGACAAAGACAGTTGACAGACTAGCAGAAGTGGAGGCATATCCAAAAATAAATTGAATAAATGAGATAAAAGAAAAGTTATTCCTGGTTAGGACTGCTGATGGCTTCTGTGTTCCGTACATTTCTTAAAGTTGCCTCTCCAAACTATTCTACTCTATTAAAAAGCAGAGAGGAAGGCAAATTGTTACCTGTTTGTAGATTCTATACACCTTTGGAGCTGCTTGCAGTGGGAGGAGACATTATAGACAGCAATTCCCTGAGCTGCTTCTTCCATATAGGTCCTGTGCCCAGCTTAAGCATAGTAGGTAGGAAAGATCCAGAGAACTGAACTGCCGCTCCAGGTAAAGGTTTGACACTTGTTCCGAAACATGTCTCAGTGCACGGGCATAATTGCTGGGTGAGTATTCATCTGCACAGCAGCTAACAGTCACTTGGTTTCAACCAGGTACAACTCCCCAAACCCCCATTTCAATCAGGTACTCCCCCCCGCCCCCGCTCACCTCCCGTTCCTGTGTATAGGCAACTTCTCCCCCCTGCTCTGCATCTCTCTGAAAGGGGCTTGCTTCTTTGCCTTTTCTCTTCCGTTGTTCAGACCTAATAAAGCAACAGCAGCCAAGAGGAAACAATTGCTCCATGGTTTTACAGATCTGGCCTGCTCCCAATAGCATTCTTCCCCATATTGCTGCTGAGGAACTGGAAGCCTGAAGTGAACTTGAACTACTATATTATGCTACTCACTTTCCATGAAGTGTTATGAATAAAAATAAGCTGCTAGTGTTGAGATGAACCAGCTTCCAGCATACTGTGGGTGCTCATTAAGTGTTAAATAATAATAATATGTTTGGTGATGCAGTAAGCTTGATTTATACTCATTATTATTATTTTTGCTTTCTTCCTAATCTGTGAACTTGGATCATGTGGGTTGGGCCACCCCATTGTTAGGGGAAATTAGTGAGGGAAATTAGTGACGGGCCGCACACATTTCTCTCCACCTAGCACACCACAATGACAATTTACCTGTCAGCCTTCCTGACACTAATCTTTGCCTGTGGCTCTTTCTGGTCTGACTTTCTAAATCCCCTTGTAGTTATTTAAGTCTTTGAAGGCTCGTTCTTTGGGGAGATTGAGAAATGATGGTCAGGGGCAATATATTATTTCTGGGGTGGAAAAAAATCCAGCCTTTTCAGAGCTTTCTCTCATTTCCACCAAAGCTTGAACTATATTGTACTTCTCCCAGGTATCAGCAAATACGTGGGTGGTTACAGGCAAGCCGCTTTATAGAGTGTGGGTAATTGCTTGGTCACGCCTATCAATCAGCAAGGCTGTACTTGAATTTCTCTGATTAACTACAGACCTTTGGTGGCAACATTTGATGTGGGACCAAGTTTCAAAGGTACAAGTTGGTTTTTTTTGTTGTTGTTGTTGTTGTTTTCCTGGCAGCATTTTCTCCATCTCTTAAACTATCATAGTTATCCAATGATGTATTTTGCAGCTTTTGTAAGTTTCAATGGTCAAATTGTAAAGACCAGAAGAATGCAAAGTCTTATGTCCAAAACAGTTTGGGGCAGGAGGAAATGTTGGATCTGCTGGGTGACCCTGCTCCACTCTCTTGGGACTCTTCACTCTATAACATGTTTGTTTCTGACTGCTTTCCCTGTATCTCTGCAACCTGTTACTTTTGCCTTTATCTGAAAGACAACGCTGGTGACTCTCTGTGGTCAAACAATTATGCTTTCTTTGAATACTGACCAGACCAAAGGAGCTCTTCAAGGACAAACACTGGAGTCTCTTATCTCTTTCTTCTTCCCATACTGCCCCAGAAGCTAACTTTCCTACTCATAATGGAAGAAAAGCTCAGAACTAGCAAACTGGGTTTTCCATTCTCCAAAGGGAAAGGCATAAGTTTATGAATACAGACAATGAAGTAGATGGCGTCAAACAAGGATCTGCATGGACGTTTTCAGCCTTGGCATCACTATGTGCTCAGTCCAATAACCCTGTCTGGTGATGTTCCAGTAAAGGTTTTTTTATTTTAAATGAACATGCAATATTTACACTTATTTATAGAGTATGGGATGACATTCCAATACATAGGGTAATTGGTGTACCAACCACCTTGAACATTTATGATTTATGATTTGTTTATGTTAGGGACTTTCTGCTATATATTTTTAAATACATAGTTGATTCTCATCCAGCATAGTTCTGCTATCTACCATGGCAGTCATCCCAGCCAAGTGCACCCCCATTTCCACTGACTTTACCCTACTCTCTTTCTTCCATGTCCTTCCCAGCTTCTAATGACTTCGGCTCTACTCTGCTTCTATGAGCTCAACTTTTTAGCTTCACATCAAGATAGAAACATGTGGTATTTGTGTTTCCTTTCCTGAATTCTTTCCCTTACCATAAACCAAAACTACGGTTCTCTGCAAAATTCTGTTTGTCCCATTCAGTTTGGCTTTGGCTAGATACATATTAATATCTTTGATCTGTCCTTTATTAAATGGGCACCCATTGACAAGTGATGACCTTGAAGCCTGTTACTGTAAACAGAGGGGTCTCAGCCTTGTTCTGAGTTTTTATGAGGACCATATGTGATCTGTAGCAATGCCTGCCACATTAAAAGGCCCAAATAAGTACAACTTGCTTTGCACCTTCTTCAGTTTTCTTATCATCTCTAAAAACAAAACTAGTCTGGATACACTTGACTGAGAGCAGAAAGAAGAGTAAAATAAATATTGCCTAATGAAAAGTCAGCACGCTGGAAGTCAGGTTATCAGGGTGAATTCACAAAAGGCATCTTTTAGCCATTTGATTTAGAGACTGAAGGTACAGAAATGTGGTTTTCATCTCAGCCATTTTCTCATATTGTTATCAATAATTGTCCTCCTATCAAGATATGCATGGGCTTTTGTAGTTCAGTCTCAACAACACGGAGTAAGGACATAAGGGGCCAGCCTGGCAATTATATTGTTTCTGTTGAAACCATTCAGATGAGTTAATGTTTGAAAACTGGTGGCTTAATGTCCTAAAAGGCCTGTGCATGAAGGGGATTCTCAGGGTATGTTCAATACTAATTTAGCCTCAATTCAAACTTATAACTAAACAGCAATCCATGTGAACATTACTAAGGAGGACCCTGATGCCGTGGTACTTGGGCCTTTAATCTCAGCAGTAGAGAGGAGGAAGTAGGCAGAGCTCTGTGAGTTCTAGGGCAGCTAGAACTACATAGGAGACCCTGTCTCAAAAACAAAACAAAACTAATTACTAAGGAAGAAGAGAGAACCATTGTTTAACTCAATATTCTGATTACATCTCAGTAAACATACAATTTGGTTTTGTTAATGTCATCTGAAGGCTATCATCTAAAACATGAGACATGTCAAAAGGAAGGTGTTTATAACAAGAGCCACATCCATTGTTGTCACTTCTGAATTGTTGGGCTTGTTCAATCTCATATTCTCTCTCTCTCTCTCTCTCTCTCTCTCTCTCTTCCTCCCCTTCATCCCCCTCCCTCCCCCTCCTCCTCCTCCTCCTCTCTCACATACATGCATGTACACACATACACAGTGTCCTAACGTTAAACCCAAAATCGGGCTGTCATTTTGACTGAGATTTTCAAATTCTCTTTTCTCACACTGACATCTGCTGTCATCTTTATCCTGCCCTTACTTTAGCCTTACCCTTTTATGTCCAATCACCAGGTTTCTTAAAACAGCATTGTCCAAGCCTGCATCTCTGCACTTAGGCATTTCCAGCCCCATGTGAGGTCTTTGGGCTAGGAGGAACCCTGGAAGACCTCCACATGTAGGCACTTACATAGAAAAACATACAAGGACTCACCAAGGATCGTTCTTGTTGCTGTTAAGATTCTATCAACTTAGTCCTGCCTGGCCTTGACCACCACCACTCCCCATATGCACACCTCTGCCTCTTTAGTCTAAGATTACAGCTATAAGCCACTACATCTGACTTCCATTTGCTTTTGCTTGGCCTTCAGCAGACAAAAAGGAAAAGCACTCATGCTCAAGCCCTTCAGTCTGATAGCTGAATACTAGAGCTGTCTGGGAGGCAAGAATAAAATGAAAAGAAGCCTAAGTGTCTAAAGGTTCAAAATCTGTCAGCATCGATGTTTGAAATGCCACTACAATCATGCTGGAGTGTGTTAACTCTTAAAAGGACCACCTAACCTTTTCCGGCTTTGTCATAAGAGCATTTAATCCGAATTCATATCTCAGTGGCATAAACAGAGTCCATTTCTCAGACATTTCTGGGCCACGTCAAACATTTGCAGCACTAGTTGAAAGCTTTGGCTTTACCGGATGGCTGAATTTAAGAAGATCTTCATTAAAATCAATGGAGAAGAAAATTAAGTCATTTAAATTGCTATTTCTGGAGTTGTGGAACTTGAAAGTGTCCAAACAAGAAATATTCCATTATTTATCATGGTGCCTTGATTCATGGCCCTTTAAGTTCTTAAGCTAGTACTCTTCCATCTTTCTAACTTTCTAACAGACGTGTTCCTGGTAAGGCTAAGAAAGAAAGACAACCGTGCATTAACTACACAGTAGCTCCGTCCAATGCTTCACAGTGCCGAGGGTTGAGGTATGTCAAAGGGTCGGTAGCAGATTGCATGCAGAGGTTCTGAACTGATGATTTGTGCCCACCAGGGAAGAAGACATTGCCAAGTTTCATTCCCTGTTTTTCTTAATAAACCAGCCTTGTGAGTACAGAGGAAATTCACTTATGATGGAACCAAGAGGTTGCAAGGGATTCGCTTTGGTGGGTACTAGGGATTGTTGGTTCATAAACAGTTGCCTGTGATTGGCAGGTTCCATGCCATATGTGAGAGTTTTACTAGCTTCATTTCAAAAGCACTGAAATAACCTGAGCAACTTTTTGATTATCTCCTGTGGTTTACAGCTTCCAGCTCATGTTTTTTAATATCAATTCCAATCTAACTTCCACCAAAGACAGCATAGGTTTGTAATGTAAGTTGAAGGGGATTCACAAATCCACCACCATTGCAGCCAACCTTTTATGGGGAGGTAGAGACCTGATTCTTTTTTCTCCAGAGAACATAGTACTTTCACTGGGTTTTTATAAGGTGTCACAGCTCCAGACACTCACAGCAACTTCCCTGTCTACAAAACCTTGATGTAAGCATGTGTCTTTCCTTGTTGGAATTAAATTGCCTTCATCAGAAAGGGCTTCTATGCAAGCCAGTCCACCATTCCTCCCAGCCTCTGTCTAAATGTATCCTTTCTTTCTCTTTCTGTTCACATTCTTCTGACCCAGGTCTTGGTCATCACATCTGACTGCTTTTAATCATGTGTGAGTGCTCTTATTTCCCTGCCTATATACCATCTGGTCTTCTCCTGCTCTTCCTGAGCTGTTGGAGTTATAGCATCGAGGTCCACCTCTGGAAACTGGAGGTGATATAGGGAGATCAGTTATGTTTAGAAGCTTTCTTGTGAGCCATTATAATGAATTCCTAATAATGGAAGATACATCTTCCTGAATGCCTCTTCTGTTGGCCACTCTATTTAAATTCCTTCTTAATCATATGTCCTTTAGGTACTGGAAAGGAATATGGTTTTCATGCCTCTCTACTTACCTGCCCTTGTACACTGAATCTGCTTTCCAGAGCAACCAGATCCTACTGCAGTCAATCTTCTTCCTAATAGCTACCTCGGAGTTTGCAGGAATGGTTTGGAGGATTAAAAAAAAAAGCTTAAACAGTATTTAGTTACTATATATTGAGTGCTGAGCATGTCCCAGGCACTGTCTCAAGAACCTTATAGATGTGCTCTCTTGAAACCTTGGGAGCTGTAAACATTCTCATGTCTGAAATTCCATCCCTGTCTCTAGCACTAGTGCTTACATTATCCCTATTTGTCTTACTGCCTCCCCAGTGAAGGCAGAGCATAAATGTGCTTCCAGAGGAGCGTGGCCACTGTTAAATAGAGCTCCTCCACTGGTGGACTTGCTGCCATCAGCCTCCTCTTTCAGAGGTGCTGCTGAAGTCTTTTCTGTGGCTGCTTTGTTCATTCACATTTAAATTCTTTTTCTAGTGTCAATACTCATAGTCACAAAGGTTTCTTCAACTACTACATCTCGAGTGAGTGTCTCGTGCAAACACAATTACTATGCCATCCTATTTGGCCATCATAATTAGCTAAGTATCTTCCACTTGCAAAATGCCTGTTTCCGTGGCTAATAGCAACTGGGAAATAAATTCAGGCATATATGCTGTTGTGGTGGTGGTCATGGTGGCAGTGGTGGTGAGGGGTGTGTGTGTGTGTGTGTGTGTGTGTGTGTGTGTGTGTGTGGTCATTACCGCCCTATTATGTGCATCAACTCTATTGTCCAGCCCAGAGCTGTAATCGCAGGCAAGCTCCCCCTGCTCCTCAACACACTCCAGCAGCCGCCTGCTCCTGCTGTTCAGCCAGTGTGTGCTTAGTGAATGCAAATTAATATTAATATCAATCAGTCGAAGCCAAATCAGCCTCTCTGGAGTAGGGAAGTGAATCTGCATAAAATCAAATGAGATAATATATGAGAAAGGACTCTGAAAATTATAAAGTGCTATACAAATCAAGGTATTTTTATAATAAAATCATAATTTATTACAAAGCCAAGTATGAATTATTTTTAAGATGGTCTGCTGGTTTAGATTAGCAAGTGCTCAATAAATATTTGTTCAATTGCACTGTTGAATTGTGATAATCAAGAATCGGCTGTTCATGAAAACAAAGAATTCTATGAAAGATTTAACTAAATGTAATAGGTTAGAGGACATGTAAAAATGAAGATTAAAAGAATCATGATGGTTTCAAATACAAAAGGAAATAATTTATGTTTTCATTTGAGAATTATAATAAGAAATCTCTTGCTTTTCAAAATGAGGCAATTGCCATTTACCACATTGTAAAAATCTTTTAGAAGTTACTCCACAAGGTTTTTAATGAATTTACATTTGAATCAAAATGGTACAGTCCTAATTCAATATTTTATCACATAAAATTAATGTGTGTGTGTGTGTGTGTGTGTGCGCGTGCGCACGCATGTGTGTACGTGCATGTGGATGAGCGGAAGGGAATGCATGTGAAGATTAGGGGAGAGCTTGTGGAAATTGCTCCTCTCCTTACACCATGCACATTCCAAGGAGGGTACCTAGCCATCAGGTTTGGTACCTAGTGCCTTCACCTGTGAAACCATCTCACTGGCCTTTAAGGAAATACTCCAATCCATGATGGAAAAGAGGTCACCTCATGTCAAAATACTTGGGATGCAGAGGTAGTTTGCGGTTACATTTCTTGGTGTCACGGCAGTCTTTTACCTCTGGTCATTTACTACTTCATAAGGAAATGCAGAGCCTGCTTAAGGAGAATTTTGGTTCTCCCCAAAGCATATTTGTAACAATGCCCCCTCTGTTTAAATATGGAAAATATAGTACCCTCACTGTTCAATAAATATTTATGAGAAATATGTGTAGGAACATTGGATATTAAGGTATATGGCTATGTTGCCTTGTGTGTATTTATCCGGTATTTAGAAGGAAAACAGATGCCTGAATAATGCAACTTAAACTGGCTGGTGGGTAGAAAGAGCTTTCTGTCTGGCATTTGAGAAATCTGAATAGCTTGGTCTGTTTGTGAGTCTTTAGAGTTAAAATCTATATATTAATTTCAAATATTTTAGAGTTCTTGTCACCTGAGAGCTATATATAAAAACATTTTGGTCTGAGGGTATAACTCTGTTGGTATATAGCTTCTCTACTATACTTGAAGCCCTGGGTTTGGCCTCTGGACTTCATCAACTATGTGTGTTGGTATGTGCCAGTAATTCCAGCAGTTGGTAGGCAGAAACAGGAAGATCAGGAGGAGTTCAAGGCAAGCCTCAGTCATACAGAAAGTTCAAGGCCAACCTAGGATACATGAGGCCCCGGTCTCAAAACCTCCTCAGAAAAGGAAGGAAGGAAGGAAGGAAGGAAGGAAGGAAGGAAGGAAGGAAGGAAGGAAGGAAGGAAAGGAAGGAAGGAAGGAAGGAAGGAAAGGAAGGAAGGAAGGAAGGAAGGAAGGAAGGAAGGAAGGAAGGAAGGAAGGAAGGAAACAAGCAAGCAAGCTTATAGCATCTGGACCATTTAGATTCTGCTTAAAATTTTCAGTGATCATAAACCTTGCAAACCCCTTCAATTTGGCTTTATTTTCTAAGTGCATAAACCAATAGCTTATGGAACTTAAGAGCAAAGCATCTCCAAGAACAAGTTCAAGAGATTCTACAAATATATTTTCTTTCTTTTTTTTAGGATTTATTTATTTATTACATGTAAGTACACTGTAGGTGTCTTCAGACATACCAGAAGAGGGCATCAGATCTCATTACAGATGGCTGTGAGCCACCATGTGGTTGCTGGGATTTGAACTCAGGACCTTTGGAAGAGCAGTCAGTGCTCTTAACCACTGAGCCATCTCTCCAGCCCACAAATACATTTTCTAAAAATGCACTTAAAATTCATTTGGGAGTTGACTCTTCCTTTGAAAGCATGCTAGATCTTGAGTTCCATACCTAAAACTCCAGAATCTGGATGCAGTAGCTCATTTCTAGAGACCCAGTGCTCATGGGATGGAAGCAGGAAGGTCAGAAGTACCAGGTCATCCTTGGCTACATAGTGAGTTTGAAGTCAGCCTTGGCTACATGAGACTGTGTAGTAACAAAGTTTAAAAATACACTTCTCAAGTACATGAGCAAAACCAACATAAGCAAGGGAGTAAATATAATAGATGACCTAGCTAAGTCTTAAAGTACTGATGACTAATAATCATAGGTAAAAACCGAAAAGATGAAAGTTGACACAAAATAATATGAAAAAACTGAATTGATTTTTGAAAACGTCAACTGATAAAGTATATAATGAGGAATATTTGTCCTGACAGCACACCAAAGTGACAAATCACTCAAGGACAGTGTTAGTCATCAGTGTTTTGATGAGAACAACAACAAATAGAGCAAAGGAAATCTAATAGCACAATCACAGCCCGCATTAGTATCAGTGGACAAGAACATAGCTCTAATCTAATACATTGCTTGAAGGCATGAGTCTCAGAAAGTTCTATTTCTGCCCATTAGGCCTCCAAGCAGATACTTAGAGTACATAGTTGGCTATAAGAGTATGCGGTTGGCTACATGAAATGGATAGATAAATTTAGGATGTCTCAGCAAATAGATGGCATTTAGCATCAAAGGGCTAGATAAAAGTCAAAGTGACAGTGATCATCCCCACTGAGAACAGATATAAGTTCTGTGGTAGTGTACAGAGGTGGTCATAACAAAACATCACAGGCTTAACAACATAAACAAAAGAAATATATTCCCTCACAGCTCTGAAGGGAAGCAGTGCAAGACCAATATGTTGACAGGGTCTGATTTGTTTTTAGACCCCTCTCTTTACCTTGCAGACATTCACGTTTTCCCTGCATCTGTAGACATGACTCTTGTGTCTTTCTGTGTCCACAGTCTCTCTTATAAGGACACCAATCAGATTAGGTTAGAATGCAGCCTAAAATTTCTATTTTCATTCACTAGCCACCTTAAAGGCCATATTCCTGTGTACAGTCGCATTGAGTGGCTCGGGATTGAAATTTCAACATGAGACTTTGGAGGAATGGTGCTGGTGATATACCCTTGGTGTCTATAACCCCTATGCAAAGGTAAAGACTGTTCAAAGCACAAGTAATCCCATAATGGAATCTGATAACTGCATCTTGTTTCTGCACCATTTAGAGGGCAGTAAAGAGGCATTAACAAAAAGGCAGAGTAGGAGTGGCCAAATGGAAGAAGATTCAGGAGACATGTGATGTTTGGAAGCCTAAAGAGGAAAGAAGCTTTGAAAAAGAAGAATGGTCATCCATGTCTAGTACTGTAAGAAATTAATCCAGATAAGAAATGAGTGTGTAATCCAAACCTGTGAATAGGAGCAAAGCAATGGAGATACACAGGAAATAGGAAGACTGGAAGGGCAAAGCCCTTAGAAATGGAAGGGGGACTAAAAAGTAGTCTTTTGGGGCAAGTCAGAGAAAAACATTTTATTCATAGCAACAAGCCCATGTATCTGTTGAGTGGATGACCCTGAAAAAAATAAGTCAGTTCTGTACTGTCTGGTCTGTCCATACCAGTGTCTCTGTCCCACAGCTGCCTCACACTGTTCTTTCTAACCCAACCTTTGTTACCCACCCAGACTCAGCCTGTTTGCCTGAATCCAAGATCTTAATCTTCTAATCATAACCGATATGACTTCAAGCAAGCCATTTTTCTATGTTGATCTTATTTCCTCAGCTCTGCATTTAGAACAAAACTATGTATAATATATAATAGTGGATTGGGTTTCAGGTTTGATTGAATCTGTCTCTTCTCCCAAAATAACTGAGCAACTGCCCTCCTCAATTGCTTCCACTTCTAGTTTATACATGAGCTCTCAGGAAATGTCTTTATGAAGGACCAAGCCAAAGGGGCACGTAGATGAAGAGTGGGTGACACCAAAAGCTAAGAAGCTATTCCCTTCTGTCTCGGCTGTGCTTCTCGTGACCTTTCTCTATGGTGTGTGTGTGTGTGTGTGTGTGTGTGTGTGTCTGTGTGTGTGTGTCTGTGTGTGTGTGTCTGTGTGTGTGTGTCTGTGTGTGTGTGTGTGTGTAGATAGATGGATAGATAGATAGATGCAAATAAAATATGTTCTTCCTACAAGAAATTACTGTGACTATACAAGTCTGTTTTATACATTTTGTATAACAGTATGACCTAAGTTTATATTTTTGCTGATTTGATTCACTAGCTTATAATTATATATTACTGAAGAAAAGAGACTAGATTTTCTGAGCATTTCTTTTGGAAGGTGGGTTTGAAAAGGAAAGGAAATAACTTACTGGTCATCTGCTACTTGCTGGGAAATTGAAGTAAATTACATATATTAATTTTGACCGAAACTAAAAAAAGGAAAAAAAATCTGAAGAAACAGACAGTATTCCACATATAAACAAATGAAGGCCCAAGCTAGGTGTGGTAGCACATGACTTTAGCCCCAGTACTAGGTTGACTGCGGCAGGAAAGCTTTTGGCCAGACAGGGATACACAGTGAGAACCCACCTTTAAAAAAGAAAACGAAGGAAGGAAAGAGAAATACTGAAGTGCGGTAAGGGGTGGGGGAGAATATGAAGCTTGAGGAGAAGGTCTTCCCCAAAGCCACATAGCTAACCAGAGGTTGAGGCGTGATTTGCATTCTAGATCCAAGCTGTAATGTAGCTCTTCCCACTACTTTGTCTCACATATGTTAATGCCAAGAAATGTTGGCTGCATTTGAATTTCTTGCTGGGGCTGTAATTACTGAGAGGAAATGACATTTTGATTAGACCATGTTTTTGCAGTTCTAACGCCAAACAAACAGCTTCTGCTTTTCTCATAGAAATTTATGATCATCCTGGTCCAGAGCCAGCTCTCTGGAAATTGGTTATCTTGATACAAATGACAGTATTTGTGTTTGCTTTCCTTGTACCATCATCAGAAGATTACAAATGGTGATGACTCATGAACTGGTGACACTTGAAAGGACTGCCGAGAGCATCCATCTAGAGGCTCTTCCCCTAGAGGTGAAGAAACTGGGACCCAGACAACAGAAAGTACCAGAGTCAGGATTGATAACTCTTTTTGTCTTGCGGTCTACTTATTTCATGTTAGAAGTGGTCCCTTTATCTCTCAAGCATCCCCAGATCCCTGGATGCCCTCAGTCCCTCCAGTTACCATGTTTAAAGGGTAGACCCTTGCTAAGTTAATGCTGTATGAGGTTAGGAGGGAAGAGCCATGAAAAAGATGTAAATCCAAGCTTGGGACATCTACAAGCCTTAGACATTTTTGTTGTTAGAAATTTTTTCTTTAAGAATTCTGAGAGGCTCCTTGGTCTTGCAAACTTCATATGCATCAGTACAGGGGAACGCCAGGGCCAAGAAGTGGGACTGGGTGTGTAGGGGAAGGGGGTGGAGGGGGGATACAGGGAACTTTCGGGATAGCATTTGAAATGTAAATAAAGAAAATATCTAATAATAAAATAAAATAAACAAAAACAAAAACAAAAAACAAAAAAAAAAAGAATTCTCTTATGCTTTCCTAAGTGGTCAAATTTGAGGTATTCTACCTGTGAACTCTTTGGGAACATTAATCAGTCTTAACTATCTTTCCGTGACATTTTCTTCTCTAAGAAACAAGCAGCAGCAGGTACAGTTCCAGATTTGATCGAATCTGCCTCTTCTCCCAAAATAACTGAGCAACTGCCCTCATCAACTGCTTCTGCTTCTAGTTTATACATGAGCTCCCAGGAAGTATCTTTATGAAGGACCAAGCCAAAGGGACACGTATATGAAGATTGGGTGTTCCCAAAAGCTCAGAGGCTATTCCCTTCTGTCTCAGCTGTCTTTCTCCTGACTGTTCTCTGTCCTTCAGTGCAAACAGATTGGCTATGGTTGGAAGAGGCTTCCTTGTTTGACGAAACCTCTCTATGGTCCTGCTGCCTCTGCAAAGGTGTATGTGTCCATCTGAGCCACTATGAGCCAACAAACCACATGCCTTGCCATGCTATAGGGCAAGTGTTTATCACACAAGTGTCACCTTTGACATCCAAGTTCATGTCCAGAGTCAAGGCCAGCACATGCTCTATGGATCTGCACAGAGCAGTAAATGCCCCATGTGTGAAGGAATACTAGCAACAGCCAATCATTACAGCCATTTCTTGCTTCATTCAAAAAAGCCTCATAAATTGTTCCTTTATGTCCTCTTTTTTTATAATTTATTTTTTTAATTTATTAGGTATTTTCTTCATTTACATTTCCAATGCTATCCTAACAGTCCCCCATATCCTCCCCCCCCAACTCCCCTATCCACCCACTCCCACTTTTTGGCCCTGGCGTTCCCCTGTAATGGTGCATATAAAGTTTGCAAGACCAATGGGCCTCTCTTTCCAATGATGGCAGACTAGGCCATCTTCTGCTACATATGCAGCTAGAGTCAAGAGCTCCGGGGGGTACTGGTTAGTTCATATTGTTGTTCCACCTATAGGGTTGCAGACCCCTTTAGCTCCTTGAGTACTTTCTCTAGCTCCTCCATTGGGGGCCCTGTGATCCATCCAATAGCTGACTGTAAGCATCTACTTCTGTGTTTGCTAGGCCCCGGTACAGCCTCACAAGAGACAGCTATATCTGGGTCCTTTCAGCAAAATCTTGCTAGTGTATGCAATGATGTCAGTGTTTGGAGGCTGATTATGGGATGGATCCCCAGGTATGGCAGTCTCTAGGTGGTCCATCCTTTCATCTCAGCTCCAAACTTTGTCTCTGTAACTCCTTCTATGGGTGTTTTGTTCCCAATTCTAAGAAGGGGCAAAGTGTCCACACTTTGGTCTTTGTTCTTCTTGAGTTTCATGTGTTTTGCACATTCACACCAGTCAGAATGGCTAAGATCAAAAATTCAGGTGACAGCAGATGCTGGTGAGGATGTGGAGAAAGAGGAACACTCCTCCATTGTTGGTGGGATTGCAAGCTTGTACAACCACTCTGGAAATCAGTCTGGCGGTTCCTCAGAAAATTGGACATAGTACTACCGGAAGATCCCGCAATACCTCTCCTGGGCATATATCCAGAAGATGTTCCAACTGTTAAGAAAGACACATGCTTTACTATGTTCATAGCAGCCTTATTTATAATAACCAGAAGCTGGAAAGAACCCAGATGTCCCTCAACAGAGGAATGGATACAGAAAATGTGGTACATTTATACAATGGAGTACTACTCAGCTATTAAAAAGAATGAATTTATGAAATTCCTAGGCAAATGGATGGAGCTGGAAGCCATCATCCTGAGTGAGGTAACCCAATCACATGATATGCACTCAGTGATAAGTGGATATTAGCCCAGAAATTTAGAATACCCAAGATACAAGATACAATGTGCAAAACCTTTATGCCCTCTTTTATGTTTCCTAAGTCCTTCCAAAAGACAAGGTTCAGTGCTTTGAGCCTTGGTGATTGGAGCCAAATCGACCTGTCAGTCTAGCTAACAGTGATGCAGTACCTACCATATGCTATGCTTGGCACACCAGTAGACTTCAAAGCAGGGTCCAGGGGACACACAGTAGGCATTCTGAGATAATGTACAAGCATGGGTTACTGAAGCCCTAACCTAGCTCATTGATGTTCATCAGTGACTTGCACCTCCCCTGAAGCAGGTTAGTTACTCATCTTCTGACTTCAGAGCTAGAGGAAGCATGTACTGACCTTCATCCCAAAGAGCCTCTCCACCCCTCCCCCTTTTACCCACATATCAACCAAGACCAAGGACAGCAACCAAAACACATTTTCTTGTTTTTGAAAGATAGTTTTCTATGTTATTGAGAAGTATTTCAAAACTGTGCTTAGCTTTTTTGCCAGTAATAGGTGTACCACACAACTAGTGCCTAAAACAGCCTAAAACAGCCTAAAACAGCCTAAAAGCCAACTCAAATCTATTGAACCATTTTGGTGCAGAGAAGACTGTTCTGTGCCTCTCTATCGATCACTTCCATTTGCTTGAGTATGTCAGTTATGTAACAGCACACCCAGAATGAGCTGTTTTAAAGGACAGAAGATTTTCTTTCTTCCTCTTCTGTTTAATGAATAAGCATTTCAAGACAAACCCAGGATGACTTCCTGTTCAGTTCTTGTTTCTAGGTCTTGTTGAAGAGGGAACATTGATTTAGTTGTCCAGAACATACTCCATTTCCCTGAAGAGCTTAGATGCTGGAAGTTGTAAAAGGAACATTGAATTAGGGGTCAAAGCTGGGGTTACAGTCTTGACTTGCCGCTAACAGAGGTACAATTTTTAAAATGTAATTTATTTTCTCTGGCCCTGTTTCCCATGTTCATAATGAAGGAGATGGACAGATGTTAAAAGCAGTTCCTCCACTTAGCACTTGAGTAAATTTGAAAAAGCCAATTTACTTCCTTTGCCCTTGGTTTATAACCTAAAAAAATGAAGACAGTACCAGTATCTGTTCCCTTTTGTCTTCATCAGGATTAGATAAGAGAGCACAGGTGAAGAGTATGCACATAGTAGGCCTGCCACATTGTTAATCAAGTACTAAAACTAATCCTTGGGATTCTGCCTCAGTTTTTATGGATCTTTAAGATTAGTAAATATATTGTACATCTTTTGAGTCATTTTTCATCCCTACTAGCATCTGTGAACTAACAAAAGCATATTAAACAACTGGTCAAAATTGATCAACAAGAAAGCTCAGATAATGCAATTCCTTTCATGTCATAGAATTGTTTCAGAAAATGCTGTTTCTTGAAGCTCAAAGAACAAGGAAGTGAATACCTGATACATTACGTCTACAGAAGAAATGCCAGAAGACAGAGATCACTGATTCTCCTATTAGCTTGTGCTTTGGCCCATATGAAAGAAAATGGTAAAGGATTTGCTGCATTTGTTGAGAATCCAGTGACTTTTCTGTTATCTCCCTAAATGTAAGATTGTGGAAATTCACTTTGAAGTATAGCTCTGCCTTATCAGAATTCAGTGAACAATTCGTGATTTGGGAGGCATTCACAAGCACTCCCCCACTTGAGAAGATTGGCAGACAGAGGCAAGCCTATGAACCCAAACTTGTCAAAAGTCCTCAGCACACACAGCTTCCTTAAAATGCTTTATACAACATAGCTATGCTATATGAACCTTCAATAATCAGTGAATATAAAGTTGTGATAAGTACCTTTTCATCCCAGTGACCATATAGATATGCTTTATAAGTATATAAAATGACAATCCCAATCTTCTTCTGCATGAAAATTTTAATATCCTTTTCTTGTCAATAGAATTGGGATAAAAATGACTGTGTGAAACCATGTAAGTTCTTGACATGAAAAAATAGGATGCTGAGGCTGGAGTCAGGAGATTTTTTACTCAGTGACTCCTGAGAGGCAGCCACAAGATGATTGCTGTCCCCTCTGTTGATGAAGAGTCCTTTGCTCCTGTCAATGTTCCCTAGGATAGGAGGGCCACATTCAATTTTGGTACAACTGCTTCTTGGCTGTTGTTGGAGCTCTCTAGCAGGACTGCATCATTTCCAAGCACACTCTGGCAAAACTGACTGCAGCAGTCATTTTGCATGTCAGTATGTGGAGGTGTGAGGTGAGGCTGTGTCTTTAGACTGAATGTTCGTGTAACAACATTGCTAAAAGCTTTGCCTTGTTATCCCATCTCCATTTTCTATTATGTGTACTAAACTACTGACAGTACAAGAGGTAATTGCCAGGCTGCCTTGGAGAGCCAATTTGTGCATTAAAGTAATGCTGTCCTGATCTTACAGCATCAGTTTGTTTATTGTTTCTTTTGTGATACATTTTTTGCTCACCAGCCGTACGCACCATACTGAGCTTATAATAGTAGCAGATCACCTGCTCGACATAAAAAAACAAAATTCAAACTCCTTTCAAGAGTGGTAATGAACTGAAGAAATGGAATTAGTGGTAGGAGTAATGGGAGAAGATGATCTGGGCTGGTGTCTTTGGCATTGGTGTCTCAAGATGACGTGTGCATGAGCAGTAAGTAAGAATCTTTCTGGACAGGGATCAGAACATATAGAGCATCGTGTTAAAATATAGATATTGCACTTAGGAGTGAGAGGAGAGAAATGCACCCAGAAGGTAACCAGGATATGGAGAG